>NC_140085.1:202898777-203458777 GCF_964237585.1 Gallinula chloropus
TGCATCAGGTTCAGCAGAGATGTTTGGAGCAGGAGCACTTGCCCTGTGAAAAGACATTGGGGAATCTAGGCTTGTTCAGTCTTAGGCAGAGCTCTTCATAGTGCTGCAGGACAGAAGGATGAGAGACAATGGGCAAATTCAAACAAGAGGTAGATGACATTTTTTTCCTCACAAGGGAGAGTCATGTGGTGGCACATGCTGCCCAGAGAGGTTGTGCAGTCTTGGAGGTTTTCAAGACCTGACTGGATGAAGCCCTGAGCAACCTGGCCTGGCCTCAGAATTGACCCTGCTGTGAGCAGGAGGTTGGATCAGAAACCTCTTGAAGTCCCTCCCAGTCAGAGTTATTCTCGGATTCTGTGACAAGAAGCAGGAAGAACTGTGAATTTGCAATGGTATTTTTGACTTTACTCATTACAGATGCAGACAAACATCTATAGTAAAAAAAAAAGCAAGAATTTCAGCCTGTATGTAGTGACTGACTTCAGTATGGACTAAGTGTATTAGGAAATTAATCAGAAAAACAGGAAAACAAGAAAAAAATGAAGTTAACATTGGTTTAATCTTTTAAAATTAGCAGTCAGTATACACATTGTACAATTACCTTGTTCATCTCTGCATCTTCCTGGAAGCTTTTCTTTTGGCACAGAAATGGTTTTGAAATCCATTTTTTGATTCTGAGTAAGAGATAGAGCAATGATTTGGGGCTTGGCACTAAGTTGAAGGGTACTGGGAGTGTTCTCCCTTCTTCAAAGTAAGAAAACCAAAGTTTAGCCCTTGCAAATTTCCATTCTACATCAGCATCATCCTGTAAAAAAAAAAAAAAAAGAATTAACTGTTAATACCACCTTGACTATTAAAGATGCTTTAGCTAACCTTTATAATGTGTGAAAACTAAATTTCACTGAATGGAATTGTCCTTATTAATCAAATTTAAATAGTGCAATTACAGAACAACAAACTGCATTCTATGCAAACATTGCTTACTCCAGAGTGAGTGCTAATAGTCTGCTCAAGCTGGACAACACTACAGCCCCAAACCAGAGCTCAGAACTTGGGAACAGAGCAGTATCAAGCAACCTGAGTCTGCTGCTTTGTGGCAAGGGTGCCACCTGGGAAAGGCTGAGATTGCTCCTGGAGAGCTGCTTCCTTTTTTTCTTTTCCCCCTAAACAGTAATAATGATTTAGCCCTTTGTCTTCCATGGCACATAAAAGTTCATGCTGATTTTCAGTAGCCCTGCTGATTACTTTGTCAAGTAAAATGATGTTCACTGAAGAGGACTAGAGCAACAGTTGCATGGATAAAACAGCATGTTGTAGACTTACTTGCAAGATCAGCAGGCATAGGAAGTAAGAACACCCTTGCAACAAGAGGGACACTACTCAAACTATAACTACAAATGAGGCAAATGAATGATTCACGAAGTCACACAACGTAGCCCATCCTCTTCAGGAACGTAACACAGTTCTACACCAGTTTCTTAGTCCAGTGTAGTTCTTACTATTGCAAGTACATGCAGCTGGGTAGTTTCCAGGTATTTTATAATAAAAATGTACAGTGGAATTTTCTGATAATGCATTCCAAAGCCTGTTATTTTTCTATGATGTCCACAAAAAGTACTGTCCAGGAGATTTACAAACATTAGTTGTGACAGTAAATGTGGTAGTTTCGTAGTACTTACCTCAATTTCCTGGAATGAACTGTTGATCATTGCGATAAGCATGTTCAGTAAGACAATGACCATGGTAACATTATAGACTCCATAAAGGACATAACCAATATTTTCAATAAATTTGTGTTTATAATTAATGACAACTGATTTAACTTCTGAGAGTCCAAATATAGCCCAGAACAATGTCTTGAAACTTTCTTCAACACTAAAAGGAGAAATTGGACACATGCATATGTTATAGAAGAAAGGCTGCATATTCTTATTGTATAAATTGCCAGATATAATTTTTATACAAAGTTTTCCATTATCACAACACAGGACACTATCATTGTGGAATTACGCAGAACAAGACGACTATTTAATTTCATAGGTACAGACTGTTTCCTGGTATAAGTTTTCTAATACTTAGGACTGACCCAAAACGCATCTGATTCAGTTTAGAAATGGTGAGTATGTCCTAAAATAGACTATTACAATGACTTACTCGTTAACTACTTTAATCTACACACTAAATGCTTGTTGGTAATGTGAATGTAAAGAATGTTCCACCTGTTTGAAGACATATTTTCTCCTGCTTTGAACTGATCTGTTTCCCATATCCCAAAATGCAAGTAGTATTGCAAAGTACATTTTATATTTTATTGTCCCATGTTATTGTTAAGAAAAGATTTTATTGTCCTGTTATTTTAAAAAGTTAAAACAAATTTGTGATTTTCAGGTGTGAATTTGCTTCTCTGCTTGTAATATTTTATAAGTATTCTGTCTGTGAGTGTAGTTTTATGTACTGTATCTATTATGTGAACTTAACAATAAATAAAGAAGTAATAACAAGTTTTTTTCTCTTGTCCACGTTTGTTCTCTGGCTGAATATACTTCATAACAGCTATAGCTTGAATCACATCACAGACAGAAATTGAGTGGGTAAGGGGTGCAGAGCGTGGAAAAGAATTAGTTTCCACTTAAAGGATTTATCCTAAAATCATATAAAAATGAGAGGTATGACAAATGTATACCAAATAACCCCTGACATAAATTCAGAATTTGTCTTTTTATGGTGGGAGATGAAAAAAAAGAATATCCAAGAAAACAAAGAGTAAAAAAAAAACCCAAAATCAAACCAATCCAAACATGGGAATCTATTTTCTCCTCTCAAGGTTCTTGCCACTGGAAATTATGGAGGCACAGAGGTTAAAATAGGGATCAGAGGGGTTTTTGACTGGAAAGAATACACAGTTATCTGAATTAAATGGCAAGTATTTTAGAATGTGTATGACACTAGTGATTAGCCTGATTCAATTACAGATGACAGCAGCAGCTGATAGAGTAATCAGCCCTGCTCCCACATGCTGCAGGGAGCTGCCACGCTGTGTTCTGAAGTGCCAGCACTGACCACCCTTGCAGGCAGGATGCTGTCCTGCAGGCTCAAGGTCTGACCCAGACTATGTCCCAAAGTCCCCAGACAGGTCACCCAATGTATGTGACCTGTGCTGCATAAAGCATCTGAGGTATTTCTGTTTATTCATAAGCCTCCCCAGCCTAATGCAGCCCAAGAGGCTGTTGGGCTGCTTTGTCACAAGGGCACACTGCTGGCTCATAGTCAACTTGGTGTTCATCAGGACTCCCAGGTCCTTTTCTTCCAAGCTGCCTCCCAGCTGGTCACCCCAGCCTGTCCTGGTGCCTGGGGTTATTCTTCCCCAGGGGCAGGACGTGGTATTTCCCTGTGTTGAACTTCACAAGGTCTGTGTTGGCTCATTTCTCCAGACTGTTTAGGTCCTTCTGTGTGGCATCACAATGAGCTGGCCTATCAGTTACACTTGTTCATCCATACAAGCCTCCTGACACCGTTGAGTGATTTTCTGCCCACTGAGATGGCCTAATCTTGAGTGTTGAAAAGGCAATTCTTGAAAATCAACCAACTTCCCTGGACTCCCCTCTTCAGAGCCTTATAAGATTCCTGAACAGCCCAAAGTCTGTTCTCCTGAAGTCCATGGCTGTGGTCTTGTTATTTGCCTTGTTCTCTCAGCAACCTGAACTCCATCATTTCATGGTCAGCCAAGGCTGTTCCCAACCTTCATGTACCTAAGCAGTTCTTCCTTGTTTGTAAAAGTCAGATGTCACAAAGCTCCCCTCTGCATCAGCACATGTGTTAGGAATTTACTGTCACTGCCCTCTAGAAATGTCCTGAACTGCTTGTACCCTTCTGTGCTGTTCCTTCAGCAGATACCAGGGTGGATAAAATTTCCCATAAGGACCAGAGACTGCAAGTGTGACTTCTTCCAGTTGTCTGAACAAGGTCTCATCTACTTTGCTATGTGATTAGGCATTCCACAGCAGGCATCCATTACAACATGATGGTCTTCCCTCTAATCCTGATCTGTAAATCTTGCTGTCTCATCATTTACCCCTAGGCAGAAGTACAGGCACTCCTGCTGCTCTGTCACATAAAGGCTAACTACATCTCGCCTTCTGAGCCTGTCTTTCCTGATCTATCACGGTATTCTTGGGATCAAGAGTTCACTCTCTGATTTCAAATATATCCTTTAAGCACCAGAACATCAGAGAAAATTACTACTTAATCCCAGACAAAGACATTTTTGAGAGATATATAAAAGAATCAGTAAACTTAACCCATACAGTGGAAGCAACCAACTTTCCATAAAAACAGCCCACAAGCATTACCATTTAATTGGTTGTACTTACGTTGTGAATGCTTCGTTTTGCTTTGCTCCCAGATAATAGGAATAGAGATTAAACATCCCTATCATGAAAGCCACAAACACCATGATAAATATCACCATGAACTTGAAGATGTCTTTCACAGTTCTGCCAAGTGATATCTGCAGTGGTCCAAAGCTTTCATTAGCTGGTAAGATGTAGGCTATTCTGGAGAAACTTAATACCACCGCAATGGCATACAGGCCTTCAGATATGATCTGAGGATCAGAAGGATCCCAGTTTATTCTGGCTAGAAACAAAAGATGAGAATTTCAGTCAGTATTTCAAAGTCTACCTTAGGCTGTTCACTGAAGTACTCTCTTTTGGTGAGTAAAAACTGGCATTGAATGCCATGGTGCTATGCAAATTTAGAGCAGGCAAGATGTAGTCTTAATCCTTTTTCCTTTACCGTATATGGCATCCTGCATTTTCAGATATTTTCACAATTCTAAGACATTGCTGTCTAAAAATAAGGAGCAGTTATGTTCTACCCTTTCAATCTTGAACACATAGAAAATCTATGGGATATTATTCCACCTACTACACTAGGGCTGGGGAAGGACTTTACGTTTTGACTTATGTTGTACTGTCTTTTTATTATACCTTCATCAGAAGTATAATTTTTAATTGGAAGAAACCATGAGTGGGCTTCAGTTGAGATTAAGGTGTCTAGAGACAACTATCCAAATGGGAGGTACAGTCAGCACAGCCTAATGAGCACCTGGAGCCTGATGCAGAGACCTGAACAAAGACATTAACTGCCATGTCAGATGCCCAGGGTATCCAAGATTATTTGTACAAGTTTGTGCAAGGTCTTTTTGGAGCAGCACCTTGGCAATTCAAATGTCACCAGTCACTTATATTTGGCCAGTTGAAGTGAGACAGGTAGCACTAAAACTATTTCACAGCTCTATTGACTGTACCCATTAGATGTCCACTGATTATAAAGCTGGGCTGTAACACCACTGAAGTAACTTTTTTGGACTTGAATCTCAACCTATTAGAGAATGCAACTAAAATTCAGCTTAGAATGTTAGGTGAGGAATGTTGAATAAATTAAATCAGAAATGTGATTTGTTTGAACTATCCAAAATGAACTTTTTTGATGTGGGGATCTGGAATCATTAAATGCCACTCACAACTCCAAAACTATGGAAACAATGTTTCTCTACTTTTTCTATTTACTCCATCTTTTTACTCATAGAGAAATAGTAATAGCCCTTTCCTGATATACACATTTCTATCACCTTTTCTATTGTTTCTATCAATCTCTTCTGTTGAAGATACTTCATTTGTGTGAATTACTAGAACATCCTTTGGATCATGAGTGAATGTGACACCGTTGTTGATGAGGAATACATTCAACTCTACAGGGGAACATTCAGGTTCAAACCTGTAGAAATACTTATAGAAAGGTGTCAGAAGGAGAAACCCACAGCAATAGCATTCAGGATACTTCCTACATGAAGATTAAGGCATCCTCCTGTGAGGTGGAGGCTTAAGTTCAATTCCCTCCTGTGCTTCAGGAAAAGGGAAGAGGTTAACCAGGGACAGCTTTACTACATCCCAGAAGACTGCTGTTGTCTGTGTTTATCCTACTATAAATGCTAAAATTTAAACAAATAATTTGTACTGCAATGAAGGCAATCACTGGCATTTGAAAAAACTCTAATTTAAGATGTTAACTAACAAATAAATGTTTAATAAAGTATCAGAAAATTATACTCTTTACGGAGCCTACTGCCATGCCAGTATTCACATATCATGACAAGTTAATGAATGACTCTGTAGGCATAACAAGGCTCACTTAGCACATATTCATTCTCCTGTTAGCCACTCTGTGTTTCTTGTAGGTGTGTGTATATTCTTTTGTTTATTGAGCTCCTCACTGAAAAGCCTACTACACACCATACTCAAATAAGAAAATGTCTGTATGGCAAAAGACTGCATATTTTCACATAAGCAGACACACCTACATCAGCTTTACCTCAGACTTCATGGATAACTATATAATCAAAGATGGCAGATGTTTCAGTATGGGCTAGAAGCCAGGTGTCTTTTAGGTTTACAGGTGAGCTGTACTATCAAAGAAAGTCTGAGGTGGGAAGGGACTTCTGGAGGTTATCTGGTCCAATACCCCTGCTCAAGAAGGGCCACTTAGAGCCAGTGGCCCACGATCATATTGAGATGGCATTTGAATATCTCCAAGGGTAGAGACTCCACCACCTCCCTGGGAAACCTGTGCCAGTACTCAGTCACAGAAAGGAGGTGTAGCCAGGTGGGTGTTGGTATCTTCTCCCAAGTAACAAGAGGAAACGGCCTCAAATTGTGCCAGGGAAGGTTCAGATTGGAGAGTATGAAAAATACTTTTCACCGAGAGGGTTGTTAAGCATTGGACCAGGCTGCCTATGGAAGTCACCGTCCCCAGAGGTACTTAAAAGACATGTAGATGTGGCTCTTAGGGACATGGTTTAGTGGTGGACTTGGAGGTGTTAGGTTAATGGTTGGACTCGATCTTAGAAGTCTTTTCCAACCCAAATGGTTCTGATTCTATACACTAAAAAATGGGTCAACTCTGCTTAAGTGCATAACAAGGACAGAACTCATGGCTGAAGTCAATGGAAACTTCCTTGCCAGATGATACAGTATTACATGGCATAAATGAGTTACAAGACTTGTGCTTGTCACACCCAGGAACTGTGAACGTAAACAGTCCCTGTTTGCAAATTCTTCTAGTGGCTGTCACTGAAACTCAATTAAAATTTAACTAACTGCTTTTATAAGTTATGTGATTTTTTTTAACTTTGCAGTAAAATTTATAGGACTACAGTTTAATGGGTTTCAGAACACATACATTAATTGCTTGGCTTTTTAGACAGCCTGGAAAATGAAGAAATGCAACCCTATCAGAAATAATATTTGAGGCATTGAATAGAGATAAAAACTGATGCAATTTAGTATCTAGAGAAAAATATCTAATAAAGGCAAGAGAGATGTGGCAGTGTTGACAGTGAACACAAGTAAACAGGGTATTTTTTTTCTCATTTGGGCGAAATAGCTTCTAGTAAATTCTTACTGACTAGAAGCAAGTTTATCAACATTTTTATCTCTCACTAGTAAAGAGAGAGGATTGAGAAATATTAAAATAATGTAACAGAGTCTCTGTGCAAAGAATATAAAAAGAATACATTGGTTATGTTGGCAAAGCAGGTTTAAGAATTTCCTGGATCTCATTTCTGAGTTCTGCCCCTGCACTACAGTATGTCACGTTGGCAGTTGTGTTTGCAGGATAGCACTGTGTAAGTGCACAGATGGAATAACCTGGAGTAAAATAATCTTCAAAAGGGGTGGGGTGAGAGTGGGATTATTTTGATCTCAGATCATTTCAGTGCCTGATGTCTAGAACATTCCCTAAAGAGATGTATAAGCATAGCCAAGGGAACTGGACATAGTATAGTAGGTATGAGAAAGAGAAGGAGGAGTGGGAATTTGTTAAGGAGTACACTGTGGAGATAAGTATTGGAGACTTCTTAGCAGCAAATCAATTAATCTTGGCTCCAAAGTCTTAATTGTGCAATCAACTCACCCAAGGTGTAGTATTTTATGTTGGGCTCCAGTGTTGGACTTGTCAGATCTTTCATGTTTGCATCAACGAAGTTCTGGGCTCTAGATGCATGCCAAAATGCCATAAATCTTGCTATGAATGATGCGGCAAAAATTGCTAACATACCAAAATCAAGCATATTCCATAATTCAAAAAGGTATTCTTTTGGACCTTGAGACCAAATCTCTTTACATTCAGACCAGATCATGCCTGTATAAGACAGAACAGAAAAAACAGTTGATCTTTTACCTTCACATTTATTTTATTTGGTATATTATTATGTATAGGATCTGCTGTAGCTCAAAACCATTTTGGCCAGTGGGAGGTTGAACACAAACTAAAATCCTGGAACTTGCCAATTCATATACATTCCAGTACTTCTTTCTTGTGTGGGTAATAAACACAATCCTTCACAGTGCTTTTCCTGTACAACTGCAACAGCTTTCAAAGAGAAGAATAGGATGTCAGTGTTACCATCAGTTACAGAAAGAGAGTGGAAGAGCAGAAATTCTCTGGCATGATCATATAGTGGTAGAACTAATAACAGAACTCACATTTTCTTATTTGCAGAGTACCCTGGGTATAGTCTGTTTTACTCAAATTGCAAATACATATGACAAATGAGCATGAAATTAAGAATCAGACATAATAATTCTTCAGTATAGCAAAGGTATATGTTTGATTCATAATTATTCCGTTAATAATAAAATATAGGAATACAGTATTAGTTTATGGAATCCTATTTATTGAGTAAATTCTCTTCTTTTTTTCAGATAAATTGTATTTAATCATGAACGATGTATCCACAATTCTAACACAAATTAATAAAAGCCTGAATTGGAATATTGTCATTATTTTTTCCACTCATAAAAATGTCTGAAGGAACTTTTTATCATTTTCAGATAAGGACAATTATAATGTTAATAACAGTGATTAAACTCAATGCTACATTTGTATGCACTGAATTAATTTTTCATAAACCATCTTATTCATGACACTGAAATAAATAAAAATAGATTGAATTAGCAAACTAGAACTTCAAATTGGAAAATTATTATTTGTTTCTTTGTTATCACATGAAAACACTAATATTTATAGAAAATTTGGATATCTAACTGACATTCCCATAATAATTATATTAATTTGTACACAGCTATATGGATGAAATAAATAAAGATTGCCAATTATTTTAAAGCTTTAAAAATAAGCTGTTCAGGTTCAGAAAGTTCATAAAAGCAAAATATTTTAAATGCACAGGCTCTTGAATGGGAACAGATTTTACTTAGCTTGAATTTGACTTTCCCGTATTATTGACTTTAGTAACAACCAGCAACTAGATCTTTAAAGTATTTGGGCATCTAAACTCCATTGGAATAAATGGTATTAGGCTTGTAAATATGGATCAGACAGCTAAAATATTTTTGAAGGTCTGTACCCATGTTCTTCTGCTGACTAGTAATGCATCACTGAATAGAATGGGTTAGCTCAGAAAACTATTCATAGTATTAATTTCATCCCTATGTTGGGATGGAAAAATCTTCTGCTGAATATTCAGGGTCTTTATTCTGCTTCTCTTTTGTCAATAATTCATTCAGCTATATGCTATGAATTCTGCAAACATACTTTCAAAATAAGTTAATCTTAGCAGAAAGAGACACTTGGGACACAAAAGTCCTTAGCCCATGATGTGGAAGTCTTTCCCCTTGGGAGTTGCTACAGTCTGATTCAAACAAAACCCCTGAGTAACTGGTGGATGGTTGCCTTTGGTATTTATAAAACTGAATTTATTCGTATTCATGTGATGCAGATTTCACCTCAGTCCACCTAAGTCCTTAACCTGAATGTCTGTGATTAACTAGGCACATGTAAATCCTGCTGACATCTAAAGCCACTATGGGAATGCCACCAGTTGAATCAACTCCCTCTCTTGCAATTTTTAAACATAACATTAATAGCAAAAGACTAAATAAGTGTCCAGCTTCACTGAATTCATAGCAAGACATACTTAAGCAAAAATTAATCTTTACCTATTACCCAAGAAATAATGAGCATCTCCATCCATGAGAAACAGGATGTTTTCATCCGAAACAGCTGCTTTACGTTGCCTGTTGTTTCATTAGGTCGGAGTTTGGTGCCATCAAATCTGTCAGCTGCATTCATGACAAGCAGACCAAGAAAAATGGTGAAAGAGGCTGCATGGGCTACAAACTTCATAAATGGTCCACGCATTATCCTCCCCAGCTGCAACAGAGGTTATGAAACACAAGGATAGAGCATTGCCTTCTTCCAAAATAAAAACGTGTAAAAAGAACAGTAACACAGAGAAACACTGATTTTTCCATACCAAACAGGAACAAATATTTGGAAAAATTGGCATACTAAGATACCATGCTGACAGTCACTTTTAAAAGTTTCTACTTATTTGCTGCTTTCAGAGGATTAATCTATCCGTTTCACCATATATGTATTTTTACCTCAGTGTTTTTAAATAATTCTGTAATTGTTCTGGGGCATCTGTGTCTGTTATAGGTTATGAAAAGAAAATTTTATTATAGTTTTAGAATTCTTATAGAATTTCTTACACACTAGTCAGCTCTATTAGGCAACAAAGAAAAAAAGACTTTGACACGTACTAAAATAATTCAATTACCACCAGGAGTAAATTACGACTAAAGAATTCTGTCTCCTTACTGACAGGTTACTCAATTTAGCACAGTTATTGTTCAGTTTTCCCAGCTTATTTTCTTCTATCACAAAAGTCATGAGGTTATATTTATAGCTCTGTAGGTTTTGTTATGTTTATAGTTCTGAAGTGTCTTAAATTAATCCTTGACTCCTTCAATGCAAATGTTCCCAACTCTCTTATGTCTAAGAACTTTAAAATGGTTTAGCACAACACTTAAAATATCTGCAAGTTTCATACAAACTCATACAGGGCTGAACTTTAAGCAATTATTTACTTTATTTTTGAGGATGCCTGCATTAATAGTAAAAGTCTTTGCTTGTTCACTTAGTTAGCACCAGCAGAAAAATACTTTTTTATCTTAGATGCAGACAATATCTGCATCTGATAAAAAATTCCTTGGGAAGAATTGAAAGCAAGTGTCACGGATCTGAGCTGAAACATATATCAATCTGTGGTCTGGAAAAGGGAGGGGAAAGCAGAAAGGTGAGTTATTTCTATTTGTAATTTTGCTACACTTATTTCAATATCAAAGTTGCAGTTTTGTTGTCCTTTCAATCAGCTTTTACAGAAACATTGAATAACAGGGTGCAGCCAGGGATGTGATGGTAAGGTCTGAAAACCAGATAACACTAAGAAATCTAGACAAGAAGATACTGTTAAAGGAACACTGTCAAGGTTAGCAGGCACAAAATTTGATCTACTTTCTCCTTTTTATTATTTTGCAAGCATGTACCATTTGTTATGTTTCCCACTCAACAAAATTAATTTAACTTTTACTAACTAAAATATTCCATCAGCCTCATGAGACAAACTTCAACAACCAATTATTTTGTGTGAACTATAAAGAGAACAGGTAATCATCATGGGGAAAGATTTTATTTCAAGCTAGCAAGGAACAGTCATAAACAGCACACAATAAAGCAGAGCTGGAAAATGATGAAGTACCTTGACAGTGTCCCTTTAAACGAATTATACTTGCATTGATGAATGCAGGTGAGTTAGGAGATAGAGGCCAGAAGGAGACATAGCCAGAAGAGAAGAAAAAGTCCTGAGGGAAGTAACGTTAATATACCCCTTGATTATAAAAATTAAAATAAAAATTGTGGTTTAACCTGGCTGGGAGCTAAAACAAGCCCATAGCCTTTCACTCACTCCCCCCAACAGTGGGTTGGGGGGAAAGAATCAAAAAGAAAGGGGTAAAACTCACGTGTTGATATCAGTTTCATGGGAAAGGAAAAAAAAATTTAAAAAAGGAATATATAAAAGAAGGGATGCACAGCACCATTGCTCACCACCTAGAACCAACAGGTTCAGCAGGTTCCTGAGCCATGTCATCTCCTGGCAAACCCCTCACTTATAAACTGAGGATAGCTTCATGTGGCATGGAATATCCCTTTAGCTGGTTTGAGACAGCTGCCCAGATTGCGTCCCCTTTCAGCTTCTTGGGCAGTTCCTGGGAACTTTAAAGGATCTTGTCTCTTGAACCTTGGCTTATAAAAGCTACTCTGAAAAGCTACCCTTCTTGGCAGGGAAGTGTGAGAAGCTGAAAAGTCCTTGACTGCTTGGCAGCAACTAAAACATCAGTGTGTTATGAACATGATTCTCATCCCAAATCCAAACCACAGCACTATAGCAGCTGCTAGGAAGAACGTTTTACTCCATCTCAGCTGAAAGCAGGACAAAAAAATTAAGACTGAACTCCTAGCACCCCCCCCTCCCACCCATTCAGAGGAGACAGGAAAGTATCTTTTACATATCACAGAATCACAGAATCATAGAATCACAACGTTGGAAGAGACCTTTGAAGATCATCAAAGTGAATTCCTGCCAAATGAACAGGACTTTGTCCACATATTTATATTAAATTTCTTCCAGATCTGAAACTCTCTCTCTGTGGTCCAAGCTCAAATTAATTTTTCCCTAAAGAAGGAACTGGTCAGCTACACAGGTATCTGAGATGTTGCAAATGTCATAAAAGACATTTTTGCCTTTCTCAGAGCCATGGCATGAGAATACAACTCCACTGCGAGCTGTTTCTTTCACCACAAATTCTGTATTTTCTCTCTCTACTATCACTGTGCCCTAAGTACCAAACATAGAAAAAGAATGGGTACTTTATCTTGGTCAGAGGAGAAGATATTTATAAAATTCCATCAATTCACACAGAATGATAAGAGAGTTCTGTATCAAAGCCATCCTATCTTGAAATTAAGCAGTGAACATTTTTGTTTTGAAAAAACAGAAGAATGAGTAAAGCACAAGACAAGGAACGGAAGCTGGTGAAAAAAAAGTGAATTACATTTTACATTTGCAGAATATAAAGAAGCAAAAAGCATTCAACATAAATCAACCAATGAGGTGATTAAATAGCAACAGAGGAAGTGAAACTTTAAAGGATGTTGTCCCTCGAACCTTGACTTAAAAAAGCTACTCTGAAATAGCTTTTTCAAAATGTATGATGTTTCAAAATTACTTTAATATCCAATAAATCACTGAAAAGGAAAATGACTAATAGACAAGTCACTCCTGTAGTTGAAAACCAATTACTGAAGTACACTGAATCTCAAGGTGTGTTTTAAGACAAAAGTATTCATAAAAATCCTAGTCACCATACAGAAAAGTGAAAATGAGATAACTGATTTTTACAGTCCAGACTGAAATGAAAAATATGGCAAAATATGGAAAGACCCGCCTTTCTCTGAGTCTCAGAGGACAGGAAAATGAAAGCAAACCACAAGACCTCAGTCCTCTCTTTCAATCTTCATCTCCCCCTTAAATCATTGTATGTGCACAGGATTCAACCTGCTAAAATCATGGATGTTATGCTATAGCCTGTCGAATAATCCTTACAGGATTCTGTATACTCTCCAGGGAAGTTTTCTGTCAGTGTCCATTTAAAATGGATAGTGACCACTTCCCCACAAAGTTCAGAGGTAAGAGCTTACAACCTGTCTTCAGTGGAAAGGCTTTCCATGGCACACATCATCCGAACCAGCTTCCAACGGTAGCATCCAAATACAAACAGCAGATTATAAATGGATGCAGGGGAGGCTGTGTGACTGAAACTTGATGAGGATTAGCAGTGACTTGACAAGCCAACACAGTTCACTTTGACTTCTAGAAAACTGATGATGATTATTTTAATTTCTGGCACTCATGTTTAAGTGACTTTATCTGTTAATCTATTATCAGAAATAAAATTGCCTTTGAGGTAACTGGAATCAACCCACAGCTTGTACCTAAGTCTAGCTCTAAATCAGTGGGAAATGAGGATCCCCTGCATCTGCCTAACTAAGGCAACAAGTAAACTAAAAATAGTTTGAGTCATTGTTTCGAATTTACAGTTTCTACAAGGCAAATCTTGCTCAACCATTGTAATTTAATTTACAATACATTGCATTTACCACAGTGCAATTACCCATTTCAATTACAAGTGTCAGAACATGCAATCCTGCAGCCACTCCAGTATAACTCAGTTCTAAAATCACACAGTTTTGTAGTATTATTTAAGCACACCAGTAAGTGATAGTCATGCTTCATCTTTGACAGACAGGAATCTACATACAGATGACTCAGGAGTTAATAAAAGGCCACCACAGGATTTCTCAGACTGACCTTACTGCAAGGAGCAATCCAGTAAGCCATTGAAAGGAAAGGCAGTCCTACTGCAACAGCAAGAACAACCAGAAACTTCACTGCCATGGTCTGCTGCCTCAAACCCGACAAATTCTCATACCAGATGGAAAGAAGTTGTTGTTGGCAGTTTGGATGTGCTACAAACTGGAAGAAAAGGAGCACAACAAAGTAACATTCCTATCAGAGTACCTTTTATTACAGTAAAAGGTGCATGAAGCGCATTAAGAATGTGGGAACAGCACCAACTCAACTTCTATTCAAAGGAGCATTAACAAGGGTTTAAAAAAAAGTGTTTTGATAAGCATAATTTCCCAGCATGCAGGCATATTGCCATCAGCAACAATAAATCCTTCAATTAAAAAAAAATGGGGTTTTATTGACACTGTGTTCAATCACAAACTAATAATTTCAACCTAAGTGTAATTAATCATAAATGTTATCTGGTCAAACTCCTTCTTTTCTTCCCCTCACAAACACATAAATTCTCCTCATATACAAATGTTTAAGATTTGTATATTTGGTCCATACTAGATTTTTAAGAATCCCCATTCCTGTTCTTTTTTTTTTTTTTAATTTGTTATTCTGATCCATTTCATTCTATAGCAAATGTTTTATCAAAGATCCTGTTACTCTGTCAGGAGAAGTTGTACTTTAGGGTAGCTTGCTTCTGAAGTGCAAAAGTCCCTGAACTGTATCCTCCGTATCCTCTTGACCTTCAAGTAGTACAAACTTCATCATGCAAATCATTTCGCTGTGGTTCACACACATGTGGCTTGGAACTTTACAACTTATATTACCCAAGAGAAGTTTTATGGGTCTTGGTGCAGCTACTAACTCAGCTGTTTGCACTGAGTGCTTTTCATATGCAGACCAGAGTATTAAACAGACAGCAGGAATGGAAATAAGCTAAAGAAGGGATGATAACTCCTGTATTCAACACTGGCTGTAGCCCACTGCTCTTCACAAGTGAGAGCCGCAGTACTGCTACTCCTAGACTGTGTCTCTGATCAAATATATACCTCCTGTGAGATACTCAATTTCCCTAAATTTTCTCAACTTTCTGGGTAAGGCACACCAGCTTGACAAAAATGTGTATCAATATTTGTTATCAAGCAGCACACAAGACTTCTGTGCTATCCTCTGGTTTTTTATTAAATCTTATAATTTTCCAGGCTGTGGAAGTAGTGTAAATGTCTTCCATCTTTTTTTTTTTTTTTAAACAGATTAAAACTAAATCCAAGTAAATATCTAACACTTTGCATATAGTTACAAATGTTTGAGAGCCATTTGCTCTCATAATCACTGTAAACAGTATCTAATGTATCTGTTTGTTTATATTGCAAGGTATCTGGGACAAGGATTCTTTTGTTTGTAAAATACACTGTGCAGAAGGGCCTAAATATCCATTTAAGTGTCAGAGGCTACCAAAACATAAACATTTAATCAATACCACCATGACGACACGTCTGTTTGATCAACATAATTGCTTACTTTTTTAACTTCATACTTAATGGCAAGTTTTAAGCGGCTAAGGCTGGGGCGACCATGCTCTCCATTATTATGGCTCATCTCTACATCACCATTCAAAATAGCTTCCACTTCTTCTGTATTTCTGCACAAATCAAGGAGTCCAACCACAAAATCCTTGCATTGCATAGACAATTTCTTGTAATCATTCTAGAAAAGGAAAAAAGAAAGAAGATAAGTTGTTGTTTAGACGTAACATGAGAAATAGTTCTACATCCCAGCTACAGATCTGTGAGTATCAGTAGTTTGTTTGCATCTTGTTATGGTTTGGCTGTGGGGCTGTTTTTTTCTGGTAGACTAACAGCACTTTGTAATCAGGCATCTATTTCCCCAGAACATTCAAAGAGTGGGATTCACCTCAGCATGGCTACCTTGGACATCTACAGTATCAATTTTTATATGTGAGTTGCTTTGCTACACTTGCTTTAGAGCCAACTTAAAGTAAAAAAAAACCAAAAAAAGCTCTCCAAAAAACAAACCCCAAAAAACCTAAACCATTTCAGAAATACTGTATGACATATCTTAATGACTATTTCAATTTGAGGTAAGTAGCACAGGGGAAATTTTTCTATTCACTGACTGTCAGAGAAATCTAGATAACTAGCTCAGAGGTACAAAGTCGAGATCTCAGTTCGACAAGATGAGTATCCTAGAGAGAACACATCTAAACAACTTCCCAACCTCCCTGGGAATTACATAAATATACTGAATTTCTTAGACCTTGAATTATTCTTGTAAATCTTATCCTTCTCATTTTCAAACACTTCGCTGTGTAAGCCAAAATGTTGACCTACACCTGCAAGTTCAGTCCCTTATTGCTTTAACTACCAAATATTCTTCTCAATCTTCACTGTTTTCCAAAAGGCCTAAGTCAAAGCAGAAAAAGGTATTGTGATCATTGCAACCCGTAGTTCATTTAACTTTTAATTCCTTAATTGCAGCTGCAGTTGGGTCATAAATATGAATATAGCTAGACAGATAGGCAGTTAAATGGATATACAGATGTATATATAAAGCTTATACAGATGTATATATAAAGCTAAAACATGTGTACAGATATATTTCCTCTGTTCTTGAGCTCACAAGGGATTTACTCATGCATGTGTCAACAACTTCTGATGGTTTTGTGATCTCTGCAAATTTTAATGTCTTTAAAAGATTAAATTACTATAGCATCTTACCCAAAGAATAAAAAAACCCCAACCACCATGCCTTACAGGACTGCTCATATAGTCTTTATTTTCCATGCTTTCACTACAGTGACACATTTCCCCCTCTTCTGGTGTGTTCTTCACAGCATTCCCTCTTCCCCCACTCCTAACTCTCTGCTTAGTCCCTTCTTTTTAATTACTTCCTTCCTACTAAACGCCATCTAACACACCCCACAGAAGAGAAACCATTATTTTGAGTATACAGAATACCCCAATTGATTTGTCGAGGGTGTACTACATGCATGTTTGTGTTTATTACCCACAACAGCACAATATCAGTTTATTACTTGTATATATTAAAGGCTTGTATCCAAGTTTTACATTTCACTTATATGGATGCAAACATTCACAGACAAATAGTTATAGACACTATTGTACTTTTACATGTAACTGCTAGTGATTTATTTTTTTAATAATGTAAGCACGATAGCTCAGTTCTGTCATAAAAAGAGAAAGGAATGTTAATGTCATTTCACTACAAAGACAACAGAAGCTAAATACTAAAACTAACCATTTTGTGGCATGCATGCGTTATATTTTATTACTGTATTATTTATTTCCCCTCTCTTGATAAGAATAACCAAAATCTCGACTTCTTGGCACTATAAAAAGACATTTTTTTGAGAGCAATAAATCACCTTCTGTTTGGCTTTCATTTTTTTGTAGCAGTAGCTAAGATAACATTCAGTATTCAAACATTTTAATACAGAAATATCCTATTCAAAATGAAAGGAAAAGTAGCCCTTTGAGACTCACAAAGGAAAAACACAGCCACCCTATTCTCCCCTGTACAATTAGGTACCATGAACTGTTCCAAACTGATATCTGACCCTTGAACATCACATGAAAAAAGGAGCACTTTTCAATAAATTTAGGAATAATATAATTTGGCCTTCATAGATACAAAAAAATATTGTAATATGTTTCTAATATATCAGTATGTGCCTTTTTTCTTGTAGGACATCCATATATACATGCATATTCCCACAGTGGTTTCCAGCTCTGGTGACTGACACATGACATGGATTTTCAAAACAGCATGTGAGGTGCCCATTACTTCATGGTGCAGTCCAATGCCTCTGGGGAGTCTCAAAATAAAAAGCATGTAAGATCATTTATTCAAATTAAGAATATGATTTTTTCTGAGTGTAGTCAGTCCTATTTAACAAAATGAATACTGAATGGGCACTTTTTAAAATAAGCAGATACCCCCATTCACGCTTTGAAGAATTACCCCTTCTGAACTCAGGTTTGTGCACAGTACCACAGTCTACATTAGCACCCAGTAAAGTCATCCATAAGCTCCACCAGTTTATTTTCTCATTTGAAACCACCATGAAACAGCTTCCCCTCCTGTGAAACACTGCCACAGCTGTGATCAGTGGAGGAAGCAGAGCCCAGATCTCCTTGGCAGTCAGGTTACAGCAAAGGAGCTTTGGTGACTTGTGCAGTGCTCAGCATCACTGTCATCGCCCCAACCGCAGCACGGGACATCTCTAACAGCAGAGTCAGCTGAAGGCAACTCTTGTCCCTGCCCATGCTCCAATTCTCAGCTTCTGGTCTTGAGACATAGTCACTTCTGAAGAATTGATCCTCCTAGGGAGGACAGATGGGATGATGATGTCCAAACTGCTAAGGGGAGATGTGTCAGGGTCTGAACACAGGAAGGTAGCTCTACCCAGGCAATTTTGTTTCTAAGAAATCAAGTGTGTTAATTTGCAGAGACTCCTGCATATGCAGCCTTTTGCCCCTTGTCTCCTTGGTCCAGTTCAGTGTGTAGTTACAACAAAAATGATTAACACACTTTTCTCACTGTCTCAGTGTGTCTGTCACGCATGCCCAGAAAGTTCCCACTCCCCAGAGCCTCCCATGTCTCTTACCATTGTGAGCCATGGGAACACAGCAATTTAACTTACTTTTGAAAATGGCCAACGGCACACGGATAATTCCATGAGTTCTCCTTTACTGCAAATTGTAAACTTAATGAATTAAAAGAAGTCGTCCTGGGAGACTTAAGAAAGTAGTTAGCAATTAAATTACAGTTGGAGGCTCCAAAAGGAATCAGCCTTAATTCTGCAATCATGCACATGTGTGCTTTATTTTAAGGATGTGACAACATTGTTTCAGGGCTCCTCAGCAGTTTAGGAAAAACCCTATTTTGCAAAATTTTTGCCACATCGAGGATGAGGGGGCAGCACTGGGTGCTCTGACCCTGCAAGGGAAGATGAGGATTTGGGATGAGTGCTGTGGGGGATGAGGAACCAGGGGAACAAGATGCTGGTGACAGATGAATGACAAGAGGGGTGACAGTGGCTGCTGCTGAGGGCAGTCACCTGTCCTTTATGCTAAGAGCAGCTTCAGGCTATCTTGGTGTCCCAGGTAAGGGAGCAAGCAGCTTACAGCCACTCTGAAAACCTCAGTTGACCATGATCTTGCCTTAGCTCTGACCACATGAGCAGGAGAGCAAAAGAACACAGCTGTTTCTTCCAGAAGAAAGGGGCCTTCTCTGTGCAGCCTCCTCCTGTGCCTGGGGTGGAAATACTCTCAGGGCACAGGCTGGCACTGAACCACACATGTGAGATGGAGCAGTGCTCCAGACGTGGCCCTGCTTAGTGAACTGTAGAGGCCAAGACACTGCTACATGAGTATATAAGAATTCTTCCTTTACAAGTCATCCTCTACTTTTTTCTGGTTTCACTCCTAATACAGAATGATCCTCCAAAACAGTTATAAAAACAAAGCCTGCAAGGAAACATAACAGGCATGTAATGTGAGATGACACCGCTACAGGTTTGAAGAAAGGAGTTTATTCCAGAGAATGGTGGTTTCCACGAATCATGAGATTTCCTATTCTCTGTGAATTGGTTTCACGGTCAGTGTTATGTATAACATTAACTGTAGGTGTAAGACAGGAGAGAGAAGTGATTTCTAAGATTTACAGGTCATTAAACAATCAGCATCAAGAGGCTGATCACTAACCCTTTCCATTGCCTCTGAGAAAGACCTGGAGCCACTGGTTGCTGTAGGCTCCCCTGAAACAGTACCCCAACAGCACTATAAAAGAGCTGACTTTTAAACCAATGTATTACCAGAAAGTTCAATTTTCATTTAGGTAAGGTTTGAAATACTTTAATAGGCTCAGGTAAATCCTAGGTGGAGCTAAAGATGTGCCACATCCAGCTAATACATGCACTAAATACACTTGTTTTGATTATGCTAACACTTGTACCACCTTTTTACAAACCCCACATTTGTACTCAGGGGCTACACTATTTGTATAATTGCAGCAAACTTCTGAAATAAAGCAAGGGTAACTGTTTCAATAAACTGCAGCAGGCAGGGATATGATCTTGCAGGAGCACTAACAAGCCCAGACTCAGTGAAGACAACACCATCCATTTCCTGAAGCTTCTACTCACAACCTTTGTACTGCCCGCACTGAACCTAAGCCTGGTATTTCTCAGTCAAGCTCTCAGACTGTGCAGATATTGTAAATGTTACCAACAGTGTAAATGTTAACTCTTGTCAGTACCCATATAAAGGTGCTCATGGTCTTTAATATTTATCCAGAACTGCCACATGATTTTAGTACCTACACAAAGGTTCCCAGTACAGCTTATGCTGCCAGTCACCAGCTCCTGGTGAAACCTTACATTAAGGGAGAGTTAAATTTCCATGTCTGTACATCCCCAGCAGAGCTTGGCTGATTAAGCCCCAGCAACACAGAGCTGCTCTGCCTCTTGCCTAGTCTCCTGCTTCTGCTGAGGGACAGTACCTCAAAATCTCTGTTGCAATTCTTTATATAACAACACCCTGGGAGTAAGAGCTCTAATTTTACAGAAGGCAACCGAGGCAAAGGAGGAATTAAAAACCCTACAGTCACTCAGGGATGAGCCAGGTGATGACGAAGAAGGACCTCCTCATGGCACTCCAGGGCAGGCTGCAGATATGAGCTTTCTGAACCAGCCCACCTTTCCTCACCCATGTGCTCCATTCCCTGCTCTGGTGGCACCAGGGACAAATACTGTGCTCACTGGCTGTGTACTGCAGCATACAATTGAAGGACACTTCTAGCTGAGTGTCCCAGATAATGATTTTATTTATCTTTATAATAGTCTTCGCTTGTGTCATTCCAACTGTGGTAAACAGAGCTGTAAGTCCCTACCAATCAGACATGCTATTTATCTTAACATAGCTGTGAACTCAACAGGCTGCACTCATGGTGCATGAAAATTTTTTTCTGTTCTGTTCTAAAATTACTCCCCTCCAAGTTAATCAAGTCCTTTTGTTCACATCTTCAGCAGCTGCTAACGAGAAACAAAGAGTAAGTGGTTTAAATACTCTTCTCTGAACTGTACATAAAAGTAGTAGATGAAATCTCTGACCACCGAGGTCCTAGAGATTTCTGCCAGGGACTTCATGAGGCAGGCATTCATCCCCTGCATTAAGCTGATATGGTCTTCTCAGCATTTTTTTTATTGATACAAAATAAAAATTCTCCTTTGCTCCTATTCCAGCTGTTTAGCTGCTGTTTTTAAGATCCCCTTGTACATTCCTCCTCCTTTAACTTTTATAATGTTCTGTGATTCTTCAACCTCCCCAAGAAATATTTCAGCTTCTTACAACGGATTGGTGCCATGAAGATATATCTATAAGCACAAGTCATGTGTAATTAATTCAGAATTCCAATATCTTAGGTTGGTTGAGCAGAGACAGGTTCATGGCCTTGCAAACTGTGCCACTGCTAAGATTTACATTAAATATTGATCACTGCAACTTCAAACTCTTCTTAACACAATGGTGGAAATTATTCTCTTACTGCTTTGGAGGGGTTTGATCTGCTAGTGAAGTCTACATATCTTGCTCTGTCACAGTAGTATAATATACTAGCAGCTGCTTTCAACAGGGTCCCATAAGGTAACCCAAGTCCAAGGGATGTTAGCTAACCTAGCTCATAATGAACACTGGCAATATTTGCACAAGGCCTGACTCTGCATTTACTGAGAGCAAAACGCTTACATTCTTACTGCCTTAATGCAAATAAACTGTGGTAAATATTTTTGTAGGTTGCACTATGGTATCTATGTAACAAAAATTAACAACCCAAAGAACACTCATGTTTCAAGGATCTAAGGGACCTTGAATCCTGGGTCTCTATTTTTTTTTTCAAAATCCTGTATTTGTGAAACATTAATTCTATGTACTATACTGGAAAAGTCTTTAACTTCACAGAGTTCAAAGATATCTAACTACAGATAAGTAAATAACAGGAAGACATGAGTAGAAACTCCAGAGGAAGGCAGCACATTAAAAAAGGAAAAGAAGGGCATACTTTAAAGTCCTCTTTGTGAATAAATGCAAAGCACTGCAAGGAGTGAGAAACCTCAACTATGAGAAAATAATGAGAAACATGAGTTGAAAAGAACTGTACAATTTGTCCTGCATAAGTGACCAAACTGTACCAATTTAGTTTCTTCTTTCCTCTGTCCTAAGCCAGCTTCAGCTATGGGTTTGAAAAGCCTCCTTTACACTCCTGTCTGACAGGAAGTGGAAAATGAGTTCAGTGGCACACTCTACATAAGCGGGATGAATTACCATCAGCACAGAGCAATCAGACATTCCCAAAGATTTAAACCTTCCATGCAATAAACAGTTACATATTTTTCCACATTATCCCGCTGATTTATGAAGATGATGTTGATCTCTTACTGCTCAAGGAATGGAAGGCTGACCTTTGATTGAACTTTGCAATTCTGTGTCTGTCAGAATCAGTATCCCTCTACTCACCTTAAATTCTTTTTCAATGTTGGCGAGTACGGCTAGCTCATTGCTGAGCTCTAAGGCAGTCATTACAGGGTCTTCGCTGGACAAAGACAGATAAGCAGGGCTGGCCAGACCTTTGTAGGCATTGATTCTGGATCTAGAATGGCTGAAAGAGTCATGCTTTTGTTTCTGATTGCATTCACTGCACTTGCAGAAATAGTCATGCGGCCTGTCGATCCGAGCTCCTTTTCTCAGCAGAGTGTGGACGATCTCGTACTCGTGGCAGTGAGCCGCCAGAATGATTGGCGTAACGTCATGTGAAAACCGGGTGCCATCTTCATCGTATGCGTAGAAGTCATCGTGCTGCAGCTCCGACTGGCTGGGACTCAATGCGAGCCTCTTGCCTTCCGCAAACGCAGGATGGCTTAGGATGGCTTCCACTATCCGAACATAACCTTTGCTAATGGCCAAAAGCAACGCGTCCCCAACCCGAGACAGGTTCTCCTTCTTCAGTAGCAGTTCTGTGATCTCCAGGTGCTCATTGGCAACCGCCAGCTGTAAGGCGTTCTGCCCCATGTAGTCCACACAGTTCACATTGAGCGATGGGCATTCTTCCAGCATTTTGCGAATCACTGGAATATTTCCATATTCTGCTGCATCCAGAAAGCGTTCCTCCTCCAGAGAAAGGCTGGTTGAGTGGTCATTAAACATGTACGCCGGCCCTCGACTGGCCTGCCTCCTCCCCTTCTCCCGGAGAATGGTCTGTCGCCGCAGTGCCAGCCTGTTCTCGTTACCTCGGCTGCGGGAAAGAGAGAAATTATTAGTTCTGTTGTATGAGAGGACATATCCATTCTAAATAATAATTAATAAAAGCATTTAATCAGTTACCTGCTGGATATATTTAACGCAGCAGGGAAACCAGAAACCCTGACTTTGATGCGCTTTGTAACCACTGTCACTACACATCCCTGGAATCAGTTACATTTCCTTTCAACAAGAAGAAAAAGCCCTGGTCAATCAGCATTTAAGAGGACACTTTTTTTCCTTATCTCATCCTCTGAAACTTTTGCACAACTTTTAGTGAAGCCAGGTTTTGCTTCCTGTCACACAGGTAGAATAACAATTATAAAGGTAATGTTTATTCTCAGGTTTACACAGAAACCTCTGTCTGCTTTTCCAGCAGTCTTCTATCCCAACTTATTACCATTTGGTATCCCACACATCCCTCTAATACATACGATCAATTCACGAGAAAAGTGCTTCCTATTTTAATCTGTAAAAGAAGAAAGCATTGTAACATTTTTACAAGCCAAGATTTCGCTTTCTGATTACAAGGATATTTGCAACAGAAAATATTCAGGTACGTTTGAGAATTGCTGCAAAAGCAATCTACATTTTCTCTGGATGAATACACTACTTTCTGGCACCTTTGCTAGACCTAGAAGATATTTTGATACTTCACTGGAACAACTGGGTATCAAAAAAAAAAAAAAAACCAAAAACCCAACCCATCCAAACCTCCAGATCTCAAGTTTGTTGTTTAAATACCTGGAGAATAGTGATGACATGCAATGACTGCCTCAGTCCAGAGACAGACAGTATCAACAGCACAAGCTGGTGAGAATAACCCAGTTCAGCTGGTAGGAGGAGTCCCAGTGACTCCACATGAGCCTGGATACCCTCAGGTGGCCCTTCTGAAAGCCACCATCCCCTTGGGATGCCATTCACCCAAAACTCTACTTTGGTGCTAAGTCACAGCTCAGAGAGAAGACAAGTCACAATATGAAAGGAGTCAGCAGCAGTAGGATGAGGGACAAGGGATTGCACAGGACAGCAGGGCACATGAGCACAAAAATACTCCAAATTCCCTTCTGCCTCAGAAAAGCAGGCAGGCTGACTTCACTTGCTCATATTATTCTTACCCCCATCAATCCCTCAGCAACTATCTAACATATTTTGGATGTGTTTTCTCCTTTTCGCCCTGCTGATGTTCTCCTGGCATTCTGAATTGAATGCTCAGTCATAAATTGAATCTGCACAAGATAAAAGAATATCGACTACACTGTACAGCATCTGTTACTTCCCATCTCCACCATCCTTTTCATTATTGCAGTTCATAACCTTGATAACCTATTTATTCCTCCACTCAGTGGCTTGCCAACAAATCCTGCCAATTCTTGCCTCATGATAGATCTGAAATGATTTCCATTCTTCTCTTTCTCCTTCTGAAACCCTCATCCGTTTATCACCTATTAATTACTTATTTAATTATGCAAATATACAGTGAACCATATCAAAGCTAATTTTGATGACGAACACTATAAAATATGCTACATTCTCTTTAGTAAGGAGAAAATATAATCCATGACTCTTATTTCAGTCAACTAAGATCCCAAGCTTCAATAGGAATTAAATTGCAAATAATTTTCTTTCCTACAATTACTCTGCTAAACTACACAATATTCACTACAACTTGCATCTTTTTTTCTCTTTGAATGGCAGCTTAATTATTCTTTACATACACAAACTCAAATGCACTTCACTATTTTCAGTATTTGCTACAAAATAAAAACAACTAGTAATATTTTATTCATTAAGTATTTACAAATGAATATGAATTTAAGTCTTTAAGTAAAAAAATTAGTCCTTTGTAACTCCAAATGTCTTCACAAACAGTAACATTACAAGGTATTATTTCTTCTAGATTGTTTATATTTAGCTTCAGTATAAATTTCCTTTTTGCCTCTTGCTTTCTTAGCTCTGGAGATACAGTCCTCGGCAGCACTGGAAATGCTTCAAAGCCTTAAATCTACCAGGATAACTTATCAGAGGTATGGCATGTAGAAGCAAACAAAACTAACAACTCTCGTGCTGTTTAGCACACAGTACTAACACACTACAAGGGCACGTTTACTGCCTTGGTTTGGATTATGTCATTTCATTATACGGAATAAAGCTGGATCCCACCCCCTACTACTCTTCAGATCTCCAGAAGGACTGTCTCAGTTACCATGGGTCAAGGCGTATGACAGCGCATGGGTATATGCAAGCATCTCTACGTGAATATGCTATATGGCTGGTTGAAATTTTTCCACAAGTATTTTCACACATTTTAAAAGCAAAGAATATTTTTATTTGTTGAAAAGGCAGCCTTTGGAGACATTCCATAAAAAACATGAAATTTGAAAGTGCAAAAAGCTTACTGGCATTGGCAACAATATTGATGCCAAAACCTGAAATTCACTGAAGAGAAGCCAGCCTTTTGTTAAACCTACATGTGTCCACCTGGAAATGTGTGTGCTAAATTGAAACAGGGACAAAATGGTAGAAAGGGGAGATCACAGCAGGAGGAGCAGACACCAGACTCCCCAGTTTTGAAAGTTATATCTTAAAGGACAGTAATGTGGTTCCAAAAAGTTTCTTCAAGGATAGAATATCAGAGTGTATTGGTGCCACTCAGCCATGAGACAGGAGAGAGAAGGAAGTTAAAGACAAGGGGGGCAGGGGGGGAGGGAATGAGAAAAAAAAAGAATGTAAAGAGAAATTTTAAAACCTGCTGATTTTCAAGATATGTGGACTGGATAACTCTTAAGAGATGACCACAGCAAGACCACAGGGACACAAGGTCCTTAACTTCCACAGAAGAGTTAGTTCTCTAAACCCAAAGCACTTCAATACCCCAATAAAGTTAATCCTATAGTCCATGGTTTTGAGCTACATGTTTCTTGAGGTGTACAGCTTCCTGGCAAAAAGGCTCAAAATTTTAAGAAAACAAGTTTAGTTCATTCTGATTCATTCAGCAATGTCTTTGAATATCCACATTGTGCATCACTTGGGAAACAAAGTACATTTTTACAGTGAAATGAACCAGAGATAAAGTAAAATCAAATTCACACTGTAGTTACACGTTTTGTACTTGTACGCTTAACAAATTTTATTATACATGGTTTGGCTTTACAGTTTAACTGATAAAAATTCAAGTTCCTCTAATATAAAAGAACACGTTTATGAAAAATGGATACAAAACCTTTGACTGTGGTGTTTTTAAGACTCTCTATATATGATGTCACAGGAGTTTGATGAATTGTGAATTGCTACTCTTTCTTAGGAGATATTTAGAAAAACAAGTTTACCTGGGTTGGATAGCTATCACTAAGATATATAAATTGTTTTTTAATTATTCTTCTGCCCTTCTAGTGAATAAACCTGTTGTTTCTCTGATGCACACTGCTTTGCACTTTTTCTATTCTATCGTTAAGGGTATAAATGCAAGAAACTAGTAAAGTCATCATAGGAAGAAGCCTTAAACAAGCAGGAACAACAAAGCATATTTTGGACAAAAAAAAAGAGCATCTGCAGATAAAATATAGGTAAGAAAGGTAACATTTAAAATGATTACTTCAAGAAAGAAATACTTCTGAGGTGTTTTTTTTTCAATTTAGAAAATGACAACAATCTTACAAGAGTCAACATATATATACAGGAAAATATGGGATAAATGTAAAGAGCACACAGCTTTTTTTAACTTCCACAGTTCATAGGATTGTGTTTATTATCAATAAAAAAGGTTACTTTGAATTTATACATAGAACTAAATTCTGCCCCACTGGCATTTAAATAGTCGTGTTGTTTGAAAGAAGAGGAAATGGTTGTCTGCTAATGATTTTGAAAAACTATTTCCTACAATATATTAAATAATTAACCCAATTATTGTATGTAGTAGCTACATGTAGATATAACTGTTCTCCCATCATTTAGATTGCCTTGATATTGTGTAGCTAACCTCTTATTTGACTTACATTTGAATTGTGTTGCATTTTCTTTAGTTCTTTCACAGTAGAAGCTATAATGCCATTAGCCAGGGCTAATCAAGTTTGGGTAGCAAAAGGTGAAAACATCCACTCTGTCTGGGAAGGCACCGTGCGATTTAGCTCTTGAATTGAATAAAATGTTACAATCAGATTTTTTTCAGAGTATCAGTTGCTCAGTTTCTCTTTCTTTTTTTTTTTAATGTCAAATGTAAGCCCCACTACAACAACAAAATGCAAGTTCTATTATTCAAACAAATGGTTCTTTTCTTCAGTGTTTGCAATGGAGAACTCCAACTGAAAGCAACAGTAGGACACGTCACGTAACTTTGAGTTCCCAGGCCAATTAATGAAATTATATCCTGATCAGTTCTGAAGCTATGCAGTATTAAGCCCCCTCCATAGTTCTTTGCTCAATAAAAGCCAATATAGTTGTTAATATTTTCCCAGTGTAAGTTTTGCAGCTGACTCAACTTGTAGCAGAAGCAGGCAATGAGAAAAGTAACCAGTGTCTGTCATGTACTGATCTTTAATTTGCTTCTTAGGTTTAGCAAAGAGAAGGCTTTTAAAGCTTATAATTAACACAACCATATGTCAACACATCAGCTGCTACAAGTGTCTTTGTATATCTACTAACTCACTTGCAATTTCCCTCTCCATGGTCTCTTCAGACTTTAAGATCTGATGACCATCTTCCAACAAAATTCACTGCAGTATCTTGACACGTGGAAATCTCCAGAGCATCCACACTCCCTCTACCTATTTCACCCGATTCGTTATAAAGACCCAAACCATCATTTTAAGAAATATTGATTTGCTCCAACTTGTATCATGAGTCTATTCCCTTCAGTCCTTATTCCATCTGTTTCTCTCTGATTCCTTCCATATATGCTGCAACTGTGTACATGAAAATTCCTCCTGCTAGGATCTAATATCCAAAATGCCATGCTGTATCTCTTTCCATAGCATGGGACATGTTCACAAAGACTTTTAATTTCATGAGGTTAATATCTCCAGCTCCTACAGTCAGTAAAGGCAGACACCATGAGACCAGGATTCAGAGCAAGAACTCCATCTCTTTGTAGATTAAATACTGTATGTAGCATGGTTAGCATCATTAATGCCACATTAGCTGTGTTATGTTTATGTTAGCCTAAGATAAATAGCCTAAATTCCCCACATCAGCTCAACTCTTAGAAACATTGGAATTAAATGTAGCAAAGAGCGTGAAGTTCAGCAAAAAATGTCTTCTGAAAGTACATGAGAACCAAAAGGAAGAGTAAAGAAATTGGACATAGGTAAGACTGTGTACTCAATATTTTATTGTCCTCAGTTTTCACCAGTGAAGTCCATCTCCAGACCTCAAAGGTCCTCAGCAGTGAAGCATTACCTACATTTAAGAAGGCTGACCTGGGCTATAGTTAAGCCAACTGGACACACCATACTGAAACCCTGCATCCACGGGTACAGAGGAAGAAGGTAGATGTCATTGCAAGGCTACTCTGTATCACCTTTTAAAGTGGAGAGAGGGAGATTTTTTACTCATAGGAAACAGTTTCCTGTTCTGAATAAACTAATCACTGAACTGCGGCAGCACAACAATCTGAAGTGCAGGAAACACCCTATTGAGCAGCACGCTGGCAAGTTCTGTATCTATCTTCAACTGCTTCTTTCTTCATGATCTGTATAGCAATCATTTACTGCTAAACATCATTTAAATAATTTATACTGAAGATTGCTTGAGCAGATGATAAATTCAGCCCATAAAACACCATATTTTTGCAAAACTCCTTCAAAAAAATTAAAAATGTATCCAGTGTAGATTCAGATCTTATTTAAACTAAGGGACAATAAAAATATCATTGATTTAAAACACATACCTTCATGTGCCCTGAAAAACTAAACCAGGACGAAATTATTTTCCTAGCATTGGATCCTTATACAGGGAAACAAACTCTTCAACAGGATCACAGCCATTATTTTTTCCTGGGATGTTAACAACTTCAGTTAACCAGATAAAAACTGCAGTTCATTAAACACTTTCAGTTTTTCAAATAACAGAAACAGATGATATTTCTATTCCAGCAATACATTCAGTATGATTTAGCAAAACAAAGAGTAATCATGGCTAGTGAAGCACACTTAGAATCAGCTTGTTTGTCCAGTAGCACTTCCTCTTTCCTTGCTTGGATTTAGAAGAAAATCATTGCTTAAATTACAGATTACATACATTCCATATATTGCCTAGACAGTAGCTCATTTTCTGGAGTAGAACTTAATACAGAATGAAATAGAAGATTTTTGCACTGTTTGCTGGACCGCAGCACGTCTGATGCAGAGCTCGAGAATCTCAGTCTAATCCATTTTCTCTGCATCGATATATTCTGTATGTATGAAATAAATTTCCTGTTTTGCCCATTTGCAATTACAGTTAATTAAAGTTAAGGGTCTGTAATTAAAACTGGTTCTTGCAGCACAAGACTACAAATACATTTAATTGTAACAGTGAAAGCAAATTGTTCTACTTTATTATTTCTGCTTAATTGGATACCCACAGTCAATATGAACTCAGTAGGTTTTTAAGAGGAGTATAAGATACTTGATTGCTTCCAGGAGTAGGGAAAGGAATTCAATGATCTAGAATAGCATGTTCAGTCCTGCTATGTTCTGATGTTCTTACACGTATTTCACCACTATTAAAGTCTTCTCAGTCCATTTTTTATCACAAAGATGCCCAAGTTAGGATCTATTGTCACAGATTCTGGCCACATAAATCTTAAATCCACTTGAAACCTCAACTTTCCCAGCCTACCGAATTCCTGTTGGTTGCAGTAGATTATTGATGCACTTTGAGAGAAACGCGGTCTAAATGACCGTACTTACTGCTACTTATTACTTCAGAGCCAGCATGACCAAGCCTGGAATACCATCAACTTTTTGGATACCATATGACAGGAAGGAGGTCTACAAAATAAGAAATTAAATGCAAGAGAGCAGCAGTCTTCCCACAGTCTTTACCATGTTTTTAAGCATAATAATGTTGATTTTGTCAATTATATAGGGTGGTATTCCACTCATCTCAACTTCTACCATAAGAACCACAGGACTGCAGTATAAATTAGTCATACTCTGAAGATCAAGGTCTGACAATTTTCCTGTTTATCCTTAATATTAATTTTAGGACAGCATCAATTTTCACCTACATTTTGCATTGCTTAAAAAAAAAGAAAAAAAAAGAATTCTAGCTGATCAGGTGAGATTAAGGCCTCCTTTAATGTATATAATTTAGTAGGAACATAGACCACAGAAGGATAATGGAGTCCCTTACAAGTACAGACACCACCTCAAATGACTCCCATTAGAATATCAGGCTCTGTCTTAAAGGAAATTACTGTCTTGCTGGAATTTTATTTTCTTTCACTAATCCCACTGAAAGACTAGCCCAGAATTTGATTGTTCTAGAAGTTAGAACCGTTAATTTTCAGACTAAATTTAATAATGGCCAATTTTTATATATTTGTGTTTGTTTAAGAACCAGAATTGCATTTCAAATTAAGCAGCACTTTCCCCTGACAATGGTTACCTGCAAAACACAAACACAGAGCAATCATATCCCCTCTCAACTTCATTATGCCGAGCTAAATCAAGCTCATCTCATTTCCTGCTATGTCCATGCAGTTAAATTTGCCACAGAAGAACCCCCCACTTTGAGTACACCATCCTGACCTACACAGCAATTCCACATGTCAGTGTTTGCAGTAAAATGATAAGCAATCATTTTGTGTTAAACTCGACATCTTTGGCTATTTATCTCCTGCATTTACATCCAGGAAATCATTTAGACATGACGGATTCCTCTGTGAGCCAGAGATAAGTCTTCTGCCTTCTCTGATTTTTCCTTCATCAAGTGTCAGACAGTAAGTGTCTGACTTATGAAGTGGAAGAACTGCATGATAGAACCAATTATGACCCTCAAGTTTTGCCATGTTGTGGAGCTTGGAAAGGTCAGGAGTGGGAATGAATTGTCAGCATCCACAGCGTTAGAGCGGAAAGTCAAAAGAATTTTTTGGAGAGTCTGCAACAGCTGCTAAGAGGCTGAACGAGCTTGCTAGTGACAGGATAACCTCCTCCTTTTCCCTTTACGCATGTAAAAGGGTTTATTATCATCTAAGCTCACCGTGTAAAAGTACTCTGTTAACTCATTTAAACTGAGGTTTGGATTACCTTCAAGAATTTATTACCTCTGGAAGAGGACTATACAATTTCTTAGGAAATTAGAACATACAAATTCACAAAATCTGATTATGCTTCTGTCTTCAGGACCATGCTTCAGTAAGAGACACCACACTCGAGCCCCTTGCTTGTGTAAATTAATTCAAAACCAGATATAATGCCTGCAGTTCTCTCAAACAGAATATAAACATGTACTCATATACAGTTCTAGCAATGCAAGCCTAAGGGCTGGAAGCATGGCAGGGAAAAAGGGGGCTGAGACTAATGGCAGCATCTTAAAGAAAAATATTTTGGTCCTAGAGATAATCTCAGAACAAAGTAAATGGAGAAAGTAGAGTTATGTTGCCACATTGAATTAATCACAAGTGACTCAAACTCCTGAAGTTCAAGAATTTTGAAACCTGGCCAATTACTAAGCATGACAATAGCATCCACTGCTTGCTGAAACTCAAGTAACTGGCTGAAACAATTGTTGAAACCATTAGTAGTCACCTCTGAATCACTTCTGTGGGTGAGCTTCTAGAAAACTCAAAAGGCCACAGAACATTATTTTTAATCTAAATAAGACTGAAGGAAGATAGACAATGCACAAAGCAGCGTGTAAAAGAAAGGGAATCATTTGTCCCTGTTCAAGTCTGGGATTGGTAAGCAACCTGTAGACCCAAAGTTCCTAAAATTTGGTGGTGAGAAAATATTTCAGAGAAAGGATTATCTGGATGTTCTATTCTTCTAACCTTCTTTACCATATACCTATATTAAAAATATAACAACATACATATTATATAAAATATTTGATAATTTGCTATATATATGTTATTAAATTATATACTAACAAATATATAACACATAGTAGCATTTTAAAAAATAAATAGAATCAGAATGCTTTGGGTTGAAAGGGATCTCAAAGATCATCAAGTTCCAACCCCCTGCCATGGGCAGGGACACCCTCACCAGACCAGACTGCTCAAAGTCCCATCCACCCTGGCCTGGAACATTGCCAGGGAGGGGGCATCCACCACCCTTGGCAACTTGTTCCAGTGCATCACCACCCTCATAGTGAAGAATCTTTTCCTAATATCCAATCTAAATCTAACCCCTTCCAATTTAAAACCATTCCCCCTCATCCTATCACTACATGCCCTACTGAAAACTCCTTTCCCAGCTTTCTTGTAGGTCCCTTCAGGTACTGGAAGGCTGCTGTAAGGTGCCCCTGGAGCCTTCTGTTCTCCAGGCTAAAAACCACCAACTCTTGCAGCCTGTCCTCACAAAACACATGCTCCAGTCCCTCTAGTCATCTTCGTGGCCCTCCTCTGTACTTATGTTGGGGATTCCAGAACTGGACATAGTACTCCAGGTGAGGTCTCACCAGAGCAGAGTAGATGGGCAGAATCACTTCCCTTGACCTGCTGGCCACAGATCTTTTGGTGCAGCCCAGGATACAGCTGGCCTTCTGGGCTGTGAGCACTCATTGTCAGCTTGTATCGAACTTCTCTTCCACCAACACCCTTAAGTCCTTCTTTGCAGGGCTAGTGTCTAGCACATCATCTTCTAGTCTGTACTGATGATGAGGCTTGCCCCAACGCAGGTGCAGGACCCTGCACTTGTCCTTGTTGAACCTCATGAGGTTCACATTGGTCCACTTCTCCAGCTTCTCCAGGTCCCTTTGGATGACATCCCATCCTTCCAGCATGTCAACTGCACCACTCAGCTTGGTGTCATCTGCAAACTTGCTGTGGGTGCACTCAACCTCATCATCAATGTCATTGATGAAGATATTAAATAGCATCGGTCTCGGTATGGACCCCTGAAAGACACCACTTGCCACAGATCTCCATCTGGACATAGAGCCATTGATGACTACTCTCTTGATGTGACCATCCAACCAATTCCTTATACACCAAACAGTCCACTCATCAAGTCCATACCTCTCCAGTTTAATGAGGAGGATGTTGTGGGGATTGTGTCAAAAGCTTTACAGAAATCCATACAGATTACATCCATCACCCTTCCTGTGTCCACTAATGCAGTCACCCCATCATAGAAAGTCACCTGGTTATTCAAGCAGGACCTGCCCCTGGTGAAGCCATGCTGACTGCCTCGAATCACCTCCCTGTCCTCCATGTGCCTCAGCACAGCTTCTAGGAGGATCTGTTCCATGATGACAGAGGTGAGACTGACTGCAGGGTCTTTCTTCCTACCCTTCTTAAAAATGGGCACAATGTTCCCTTTCTTCCTGTCACCAGGGACTTTCCATGACTGGCATGACTTTTCATATATGATGGTGAGTGGCTTATATACTTAATCCAATCAGAGATAAGATGTGAGCTTAGACACATGCTCTGAACCTCTATGCAATGCCATGCTACAGGAGAGAAAATGAGCCTGTAGAAAGAAGATTAGATTAAAATACTAAATGGAAAGACAGTGAACAACTGGAAAGAAGTATCTGGAAAAAACCTGTGCTCTCCATTACCAGAGACCTTGACAAACAAGCTGATATAAACATGTAGTAGGAATGGTATGGCAGCTTAACCTTGGCTGAACACCAGGTGCCCACCAAGCTGCTCTATCACTCACCCCCTCAGCAGCACAGGGATGGGAGAAAAATAATCAAAGAATCACAGAATGGTTTCAGTTGGAAAAGACCTACAAGATCATCGAGTCCAACCACCTATTCAGCCCTACTATGTCCAACACAGACCATGTCACCAAGTACAACATCTACTCTTCTTTTAAACACCTCCAGGGGTGGTGACTCAACCACCTCCCTGGGCAGCCTGTTCCAGTATCTGACCACCCTTTCAGTAAATAATTTTTTCCTAATATCTAACCTAAACTTCCCCTGATGCAACTTCAGACCATTTCCCCTTGTCCTGTCACTAGCTAGCAGGGAGAAGAGACCGATCCCCAACTCACTACAACCACCTTTTAGGTAGCTGTAGGGAGCAATGACATCTCCCCTCAGTCTCCTTTTCTCCAGACTAAACAACTCCCACACTTCATAAGATTTATCTTCTAAAAATAATTTTTCCATCTAAATAGGGTGGGAAAAACAATCCAAAAGCTGTGGGTCAAGATAAAGGCAGTTTCATACAGCCAAAGCAAAAAGCCACACATGGAAGCAAAGCAAAAGCACAAGATTATTGCTTCTTATCAGTAGGCAGTGTCCAGCCACTTCCCAGGAAGCAGGACTTCAGTATGAGTAGCTCCAGAAGACAAATGTAAAAAAAACCCAAATGTCCACCACTTCCTCCCCTTATCTCTCAGCTTTTATCACTGAGCAGACATCACATGGTGTGGAAAATCCCACTGGTCAGTTGGGTTCAGCTGTCCTGGCTGTGTCCCCTCCCATGATCTTTCCCACCCCCAGCCTACTGCTCAGGGGGGACATTGGAGAGAAAATTGAAGGTATGCCAAGTGCTGAGTGTTGATAAAGGCCCATTTCACAGGACTGGATAGTTGAGTCAGGGAGCAGGTTATTACCATCTACTGGTCTGAGCTCAGCCCGGCATGCCTGGCAGCGCTTGCGTCAGAGAGACATTTATCTTTTCTATGCAGCACGATCACAGAATTACAGAATCATAGGGGTTGGAAAGGACCTCAAGAGATCGAGTCCAACCCCCCTGCCAAAGCAGGTTCCCTAGAACAGGTCACACAGGTAGGCGTCCAGACAGGTTTTGACTATCTCTGAAGAAGGGCAACCCTCCTGGGCAGCCTGTCCCAGTGGTCAGTCACCCTCACTGTGAAGAAGTTCTTCTGCTCCTTGTCCTGCCCCCACAGAGCATTGAAAAGAGGCTGGCTATTTCTCCCTGTGTCCCACACTTAAGATATTTATAAACATTGATCAGATCCCCTCTTAGTCTTCTTCTCTCAAGGCTGAACTGCCTCAGTTCATTCAGCCTTTCCTCATAGGGGAGATGCCCCAGTCCTTTATTCATCTTTGTAGCCCTTCTCTGGACTCTCCAGGAGATCCCTGACTTTTTTATACCAGGGAGCCCTGAACTGGGCACAATGCTCCAGGTGGGGCCTGACCAGGGCAGAGTAGAAGGAGAGGACCACCTCCTTTGACCTGCTGGCCACGGTCCTCCTGATGCACTCCAGGATCCCATTGGCTCTCTTAGCCACCAGGGCACACTGCTGGCTCATGGCCAACCTGTCATCAACCAGGACCCCCAGGTCCTTCTCCGCAGAGGTCCTCTCCAGCAGGTCATCCCCCAGCCTGTACTGATAAAAGTGGTTATTCTTCCCAGGTGCAAGACTCTACACTTGCTTTTATTAAGCCTCATCTGGTTTCTCACTACCCAGCTCTCCAGCCTGTCCAGGTCTCACTGAACGGCAGCACAATACTCCTGTGTGATGACTTTTCTTGCTGGTGTTTTCTAACTGGAATGATTTTTGATCATTTTTTGATCTGTTTAATGATAGGGAAAAGTCTCTTAGTAACATCCACTTCAGTATAAAGGCTCACAGTTCCTCTATTCCTCTTACATCTTTATGTGCTAAAACATAGAGCTGAAGCGCTGTCAATAACAAGACAAAAACAGCTGTGGCCATTTACAATAAAATTTCCAAATGATCAATGACTGCATTAGAAGTGAGAAAAACCCATAACAAACTTCCCCTAAGTATTTCATTTTGCAGCACTTGAAAGGTACAAGTAAGAGTATTTCTACTGGAGTTTTTATCAGAAGATGCACATCTAACACCAAGCATGAAACATGTTATCTTTAAGACTGTTATTTGACATTATGGTTGAAACTGATGCATCTTCTGGGACTGCCCTGGAGGCACTTCTGAGACCTGAACTGTCGTAGCATCTTGTTTCCGTACTGCTGAGAAGTCTTTTCCCTAAGATGATTTATTATGTTGTGAAAATGCTTTTCATAGAAGCAGATAAAACCACTTTTATTTTAGAGAGCATTTCCCCATCCACAGCTTGGTGAAAAGTTCACATCTGTTGATATGAACGTGGAAGGGTAGTGGTCCACAAACATTTTCTTCAGGGAATAGCAAAGGATTTTTCTCCCTCCCCAAGAAAGCAGTTCAGTGACCATTTAACAGCTGATGGAGGGAAAGCACACAATCACTTCCCAGGCTCCTCATTTCACTTGCATTCTCCCTAGTTTCTACCCTGCTCTTTCACTCCAGCAATAAAACTGGTGGCTTGTTATTGATGTTGCAGCTGCCCAACACTGAAACAGGAATGACAAGTAAATAGAAAAGTTTAGGGAAATGATAAGGTAAACAGTGTCTAGAGAAAAATGTTCCAAAGTGGAAAGGCAACTTGGAAAACTGTAACTGAGTCTGCTTAAAAGAGATTTATCAGAAACCACAAATAAAAGGTTGGGAGAATTCTCATTGCTTGAAGCTTTTAAGCAGAGAAAGAGGATTTAAATTATTTCCTAAGAATAAAAAAGGAGAGCAGAGACAGCGCTCTACTAGCCCAGCACCTACTACACACCATGCTTGCAAGGCAAAGAAAACAGAGCTGATTAAAACAGCATAGGATGGTAAGGCGGGACAGATGACATGAAGAAATGGCTTGAGACTGTTTAGTATGAAGCAGCAAAAGATAGATATCTAACTTTGTCATCATTTTCCTGTAAGGATTAACAATCTTCAACTTTAGATAGCTTCTATGGAACTAGGTTTTGTAGGTCTGAAGACCTTGTTGTACCTGAGCACAAGCATAATTTCATGCTGGTTGCTGAAAATTTTTGACAACAAGCCTTAAACATAAGCTCTGAAGTCTAATTTTAGGGGCATTACTGAAAACTCAAATTGCCATTTTCCAGACCTTGCTCTGAACGGTGTCTAGCCATGTCTGCAAAACTACTTCCTTTGTATTTATAGCATAACTGCTAAAATGCCTTTCCTCAAATGAAAAAAAAAATCCTGAATGCATTCAGCCTTTAAAACATACTGTAATGTAAGTGTAATTGCCTAGTTTCACAGACTATTTGATCAATTTGCTACTCTGAAGTTGTTTAAAGCCAGGGAACATTTTTTTCTCGACTGTTTCCTGCAGTGGGTGGCAAAGAATACTGGTATGTGCCCACCAGAGGGAACTCCTTACTAAGCCTGGCACTTGGTAATGCCAGCATTCCCCTCTATACCCAACTTGTCAATAAAAAAGTTACAGCTCCACATTCCTTACATGTTTCCCTGGATGTACCTTTGGTGACTGCTCCCTAATTTTGTTACATCCTCTACCCCTCTGGAGACAGAGCGTCCGAAGTTTATTTGCTTCAGCAGCATTAAAACAAAGATCGATGTGTCTTAACAATTCAAATCAAAGGTAGCATTTTAGCTACCAGACTGGGAAAAAAAAAGTAAAGTTACAAGCAAATGAAATACAAAGTATGACTTCAGCATAAATTTAACAGCCGGCTACTTTGCTAATACATGTTTCTTATACGGAACACCTAAAGTACAACACAACCTTCATTACCACATCTTTATAGATATATCCCACTTCCAATACATTCCAAAGGCCATGCTAAATTCTGTTTCTATTCCTACAATTTTATGCATAGCCATTTTGAGATTAAGTACATCATTCTGCAGTGCTGGAGGTACCGATATGCACTTGGAATTGGGGCTTAAACTATTTGCACAGGTCTATCTGAGCTTGCGTGTTTTGCAAGCCTGAGCACCCGGTGCTTTGTTCCATTCTCAGTTTCCAGGAAGTGTCTAAATGATGTTTCTTTTGGAGGTTCCTTCTGTTAGTGCTGCAAACTATTTCCCCTTTCAGAAATTCAGTCTTCTGGTCGAGTGCTTGCTGTCCAGTTCAAGGGCTGCCTTTTGCAGATCTATTAATACTGTAGAGTTTATGTGCTGTGCCTGCTGTGCTCACAATCTCTGGTGAGTTACTGGCTTTCCTTACTCACCTCATTACGAGATCATTATCAGTAGTCCCTGTCATCACAAAGACTACTGCAGACAACAATTGCTAGGTGACTGGCTGCCTCAAGCAAGCTTCTCCTTTCCATTAGCACTGGTGTTTCTGTGTTAATAAGATACTTCAGCTAGCAATCTAAAAATTCAAGGTCTGACTTTACCTGAGATGGCAATTCAGGATCCATATGTTTGCCTAGGTAGAAGCCCACTGAAAAGGTCTAATTCATTTTAGATCCACCACTGAAACTTCCATAACTATCCTAATGTCACTTTGTTCTAATATTAATTTTTATTACTATCCTAAGACTGTTCTCCATGATTTATAGACTAAATCACTAAAGCTAACAGCACATGTCTTTTAATATGAAGCTAAAACTTTGTCCAGTTAGAACAATCACAATCAATATAATGACTGGACCACAAGCACAGCTGGCTGTCTATGACAAACATGCCTCCATAAACAGAATGTTATTACATCAGTAATGAAGTAGCAGATGTCAACAAGATAGCCGTTGTTATCTTCTCAGAGTTCCTTAAGAACAAAGTGAAAAGAAGTTAAAATAAAAGCAAAACCCACTTCTCATATAGATCTCTGGAATGTTATGCTACCTTGTAGTATGTGCTTTAGTGCTGTGTTCCACTGGTTATAAATAAAAACACTTAAAATAGCACGTGGATACTTGTACCAATGCTAAAACTGGATACAAACAAAGCAAACTTCTATTATATACAAGCAACTTGATCCTGGTACTCCCCTGTTGGAAACTCCAAGATTCTTAAAGAGAAATTGTCTTTCAAACTGTATGTTACAGACATGGTTCAGTGTTTCATCTCTCCAAGTCAAATGTGATGACACAAAAAGTTGATCCCATAGAGGGGCAAATACAATATCTTTTAGCTTCAAAAGGATTAAAACTGGTCCCTATTCAACTAAACAGGATAATTTCTATACTGTCATAATTTATATGGTGCAGCAGTTTTGCTAACTGCTTAGCAAATTAGGTCAGGATGTTGTTTCATGTGCATTCTTGCAGAAACACTCCCGCACCATGCCATTTGTTATTCTGACATAAATACTGGGGCACCTCCAGATTGACCTCAATCAAGGAGCTTATTATCTAAATGAAAATGAACATTTCTGGAAATAACAAACACATTTAAAAATGCTTACTCTAAGCTGAGCTTCTCAACAGATACAAACACATGTTCTGGCCTATGGTAGAAGGCAACATGAGGACAAGAATCAGTAGCAGGGATTGAGGAGAGAGGGAGACTGGATTCTTATAGAGACAGTGGTTGTTAAAAGTCACCTAGAATTGCATGGAAATCCACAGACTAACAGTACTTCACAAACATCTTACAGTAATAGTGGTCTATGTCACTATGTCCTTGTGCTCTCCCCTCTGTCCTGCTTTGCTTCACATTACATTCATATTGTGAGCTTTATTAGGCACACCAACAGGCTGTAATGCAAAACATACTGTTTTTTCTTCAGTCAACTTTTTGTATTCACTCATGAAGTGAATAAATAGATGGTCCAGAAGAAAAGTGAAAAGCAGAATAGATAATGTAACTTCATGTGGACTTTCTTTGTCAAGCTCTGTGTTGTGATTGCCCACATCACAACCACCTAAACAGAACCTGGGAATATTATTCATATTTAAATCAGTAATAGTGGTCCTTCAGCTGCACTGCATTAAACCTGAAAACAGCTACATCTCTAGTTTTAATTAACAGTAAACAGAAAACAGGTTGAAACCTATGGATCCAGAAGGGCCAGGATATTTTCTGAGCATGAAATGCTTTACTATCTGCTCACTGTCTACAGTTCACAAATGCAGACACTTGTGGCCCTCTTATCTGATTCCCTGCCCCCAGGACAGCTCATGCAGGGCTTTCTTGCTTAAATCTCTCAGTCATCATAAGGCCACTACAGATCTTTTGCTACTGACAAACCAAGAAAATGGTTAGGATTCTAGAAAGAGCAAAGGCCCTTTGACACACATATACACACACCTTCCCTCTAGAGAGCATACACCAATGAACTGACAGAACATGGTTAAAACTATCTATCTGGCAACGCAACATTGTAATTCTATAGCGTGTATTTTCCTTCTGTCATGACTTTGATTTTGACCACACATAGGCATGTTTTTAAATAGCACTTGGAGGGAGAGCTGATGACTTATACTGCTTGTTCTCCCTTTTTTTTTCCCAAGAAGTACAAGCAGAGCCTGTAACTCTTCCCTAAAGAAAATAGAGCAGCAAGTAAATTAGCATATAACTGGTCCAAAACAAGCAAAAGGAGGTACTCCTTTTGTGGTAGTTTCACCCTGGCTGGAGTCCAGATGCCCATCAAAGTCGCTCTATCACTTCCCTTTTCAGCTGGACAGAGGAGAAAATAGATATTGAGAGGCTTAGGAGTCTTACCCCCACCATTCTGGCACAGGGAGGGGTAGGGAATGGGGGAATGTGGCTTTCAGTCAGTTCCTGAGGAGTTGTTTTCCTTCTTGTCCTGTGGGGTATTCCTCACACCCTTCCCCTGCTCCAGTGGGGGGTCCCACCTCCCACCCATGGAAGACAGTCCTTCACGAACTTCTCCAACATGAGTCCTTTCCCACGGGGCTTCAGCTCTTCACCAGCTGCCCCAGTGTGGGTCACTGCTGTGGGGTACAGTCAAAAATCATAGAATATCTCTGTCTCTCAGGCCCAGACTGCTCCAGCCTGGTCGTCCCCAGAGTCACACACCATGACCATGCCCGTGCCGCTCCCCTCCAGCAAATCTGCACCAGCGTGGCTCTCTCTCTCTCTCTCTCTCTCTGTCTCTCCACGGGCTGCAAGTGCTGTCAGGGGCTTGCTCCAACACGAGTCACAGTGTCTCCTGTATGTCTCCACCTCCTCCAACGTGGGGCCTCTCCACGGGCTACAGGTGGGGTCTCGGCCTTTTCCATGGGCTGCGGGGGGACACCTGCTCCACCATGGGTTTCTCCACAGGCTGCAGTGGAATCTTGCTCTCCAGCACCTGGGGCACCTCCTGCCCCACCTTTTCCCCTGACCTTGGGGTCTGCACAGTTCCTTACATGTTCTCATTCCTTTTTCGGGTGGCAAAAAGCGGCTGCTTGCTTTTGTTTCTCCTAAATGTGATTCCCAGAGGTGCTGTGACCATTGCTGATGGGTTTGGTCTTGGGAACGACTCCGGCCTTGAGCCAGCTGGTGTTTGCTCTGCTGGGCCTGCAGAGACCTTCTGGCTGCTTCTTGCAGAAGCAACTCCCCCTCCTCCACCAGAACCCAGCCATGCAAAACTACAACACCTTTATACCATAAAGTTAACATGTGGGACCTGCCACACCATGCTATGGGTACTAACAGTTAACAATAGCTTCAAGAGACAATGACCCAACTCCAGCAAACAGAATCCCACTGCTGAGATTAAACAGAAAGTTTTTGTAGTCTTTGTAAACTTGAGTCTCATAGTCTTTTTTAGACCTTTTTTTGGTCCCTGTTGGAGACTGGATACTGAGGTCTGTAATTTACCCCTCATACATACTTTTGTAGATAAAATAATCTACTTACCTAGTCATATATAAATTGCATATATGTGCCTGACTCAAAAGGTTTTCTCGAACCACAGGTAGCACTGAAGAGAGATACTAGCTCGCCTTTTGCATCGCATCCTTTACACTAAAGACACTCCCACATCTGTAGCTGTTTGCATAGCCCACAGCAGATTCTCACAGTTTCTGTGATAATCTGTTGCGATCCCCACAGCAGTAAACAGCACATTGCAATGGCATGTTCTCTAGGGTTTGGAGGCTGTTCTGCTTACCCTAAAAGGTGAACAGCTTTCATTTGCGTGCTTCATAAACAAAGCAAGGACAGGAACCTCCTCAAAACACTGCTTCTTTTTTCGGCTCTGATCAGGACTTAAAATAGCTTCAGATTTAAGCCAATAATTTTAGCATTTGTAGGTATCACCTGGATGTGTACATGCTGTAACAATGTAGCTTAATAAAAATTCATTTCTGAGTGAACATTTTGTAACATAAACTTGAGTATGGATAAAGATTATTAAATCAGGCAACAGGAAAGTACATCTATAAACTAGAGACAAAATTACATTTGTATTGCTCCTCTGAGTAAAGCCCCAATCTATCAGAGAGACACGGAATGTGATTTAGTACAGTGGTAATTTACAATTAATGGATTCATGTTTATAAAATCACTTCACACCTCAGAGAAAAATACATTAAATAGACCAGCAAAAATAAGGGTAAGGATTAGAAACTGGCCTGAGTTGTAATTTTTCTTTAGAACCTGAAGAACTCAAGTGTTCAGACGTCTGATCTTGATTTTGGTTAATTTTTAATAAATACCATAGAATGACAGAATTAACCTCAGAGATCATCTAGCTCCAGTCCCCTGCCATGGGCAGGGACACCCTCCCCTAGCCCAGGTCGCCCAAAGCCCCATCCAACCTGGCCTTGAACCCTGCCAGGGAGGGGGCAGCCACAGCTTCTCTGGGCAACCTGTGCCAGGGCCTCACCGCCCTGACAGGGAAGAATTTCTTCCTCACATTTAACCTAAATCTCCCCTCTTTTAGTCTAAACTCTCTCAGCCTGTGTCTCACCTAGGAGAGGTGTGCCAGTCTGCTGATCATCAGAGATACTGAAGTCTGAAAGCAAACAGCTGTAAAAGACACTACCATCTAAGTACAAGGTAGCAGAATGACAGGGAGATCGACCATTAATTGATTAGCTATGTCACAGCCCATTCTTCATTAGCTAATTCCAGAGTTGAAATGTCAAAGTTCATTGTCATGAACTCTTGATGCTGCAGCAACAGCCTATAAACTTTGCAGCACCACTGATTTACTGTACCATCATCTATCATCCTCCATAACCATTCCTTCTTGCTTTTGTAAAACCATATAAAACTGTGGCTCCCAGCTAGAGATGAACACAGATGTAAGCCTCGGCATTCTGACGGTGAACTTCCACCTACAAGACTAATTAACTGTAAAAAATTCAGCTGAGGAAAATTTTCCCTTGTGTTCTCTAATGCCAGTTTGAAATTCCAGTCATTTAAACTATCTGACAGCACAGCACAGCTCAGAAGCTTTTTCTAGATGCAGTTACCCTCTTCTGGACAGTACAAACAATAATGTATGAAACATATTTTGCATGGAACTTTAGAGGGGAAAAAACCCACAAGATGCAACTGCACAGCATTTCAGTGAGGTACATTCGATCCCATTTTGTGACATTTTACTACTTGTAAAGCTTAACGCTGCTGGGACCAGGAGATCTTGGAAAAAAGTCAGGAAACCTCAGACATCTAATTTGTAGTAACTGCGTAGGTCATGCTTTGTGGAGCTACAGATTCAGGCTGCTGCAGTCAGGAAAGTGTCACCATCAGTATAGAGGCAGAACAGTTTGGGTTGGAAGGGGCTTTTAAAGGTCACTAGTCATATTAATATTTTAAAAAATAACAATGTCACTAGTGTAAGACCATCTGTTTACCTGGTTACATGAAAACTCATAAATGCCACAATTTAAGAACACTCGCACAAAACACTTTTTTCTTTTAAAAAGTGCTACATACCATACTTCTACTAAAAAAGTGTGTCCATCTCTTGTCAAGAAGTAGTCAACAACAGTAGTGGGACTGCAGGGGCCGTGACTGCCCCGATCCATGGGCAGCCTTTAGTAACAGTATCTCACGGAGTATTCTGGTTTGCTTGCTAGAACAGGCAAATCTGTGGGATGCTGTACACAGGGACAAGAAAAAGCCCTGGTTGAATATTGGAAAGGGAAAAGAAAATTCGAGCAATGCTGGGGAAAGATATATTTAAGTTGTGCCTCAGATATGAAGAGATGTCCTATTATGGTCCTGAGGCATTAGTCTTCTGATAACAGTGCAGTTGCATGTTTAAAGATTAATTTCACTTCAGCTTGTAAAGCTGCCACGTTCGGGAAGACATTTTAAAAGCAGAGGAATTTCACACTCACGCTAGTTTTGCTCCTCTTCAGTTTATTTTAATTCTACCTTTCTACCTTTTACCACAGCCCTTGTTCATTCTGCTGGGTTTTTTTTCATAAACTGAACTGCTTACTGACATATGTGATAATTAACCTCATTTGTGAAAGGCTTCTCCCCAAGCACCTTTTTAATTCCTTCATTTATTTTTAAAGGGACACTCATTAGAGACAATACTGTCACCTACTTTATCCATATTCAAACCCTGCCAGAAGATATTAATAAATTGCCTGGAAATAATAATATACAATAAAATTAAAATACTAGAACAGAAATTGAAAAACAACACATTGCTCTTGCCAATGCTTTGGGTTCTCTGGTTCTATGTGTAAAATTAAAGCTATTTTGGCAGCAATCAGCTACAATTTACATGGTTTGAGCCTATGAGATAGCTCTTAAAAACAAGCAAAGCAGAACATGCAGGAAAAGCACCCTACTTTGACATACCCCAGGGAATGCACACAGGGGAAATGTTGCACAGACTTTCCATGGAGATAGACCAGATTCTGTCAGATAACTATCCACTCAGGTAATAAGGGCTCAAAATCTTGCTGTGCAGCTGTGAGAAATAAAGGTTGAAGTTTTACCCCTAGAATCTGTAAATCCCAACCAGATTCTATATTCAGGAAAAAAAGACCCTCTCCCACTTCCATTCCAATTCTTTAAATAAAGAATTTACTTTCCCAGAGCACATGGTATGATTTTTTCAGGATGGAGGACAGTGTATGTCTCTCCTCTCTGCGTTATTACCACTCTTCAACTGTCTTTCGCCTCTGAGACAGAAAGAAGCCCAGCAGTATAATAAAATCCCCCTCCTGACAGAAATAGGCTGATAGATTACTCCGTTATTAGCTCCTATCCATTATGAAAGGATCCATCTATGGCTGTTTCTTGGTTCCTGGGAATAATCCTGTTTCATCTTCACTCAACACCATTTTACCACAGCTCATAATCTCCAGCGAGGAATCTTGTCAGTGATTTTAGAAAACACAAATACGCTCCAAGGAATATCACTTAGCTGAATCAACATTTTTATGCTACTTAAAAAGGACTTAAGAATATTACCAAGGCTTACGTTCTTGTTTCAAACTGTCCTGGCTATTGATAGATAAATCATGTATTTGCAGGGCTTCTCTGATTTCTCACATCATAGAAACTTCAGAGTGCTCACCGAACATACAATTTATCATATGAAAATATTATAGTTATGTATAGTGTATATAGTTGGTTTTCCATGAACCATTCTTTCCCTTTGAATGATACAGCAACAGAATGAACGATGGCCACTGAAGTACAAGAAGTGGAAATAACACAGGGGAAACACAAGCTATATGTCTGGATGGACTTGCCATACAGAGCTTGGACTCTATATTTCCAAGAATGCCAAATTTCCATTCACAGATTTTATAGCAAGCAGTGTTAAATGTGCACAAAGAGCAGGTCATCTTCCAGTGCTACTTGCCATTTTCTATGTAATAATTTAGGTATTATATTGAGCGCAGACAACCATTACTTTCTCTGCAGAGTTAAAAGGGAGAAAAAAGTACCATAATCATTACTCTTCATTAGATTTAGTAACCACCTCAAGCAATTAATTCTGAAGACTGTTTAGCTAAGCTTATAAAAAATACATCCAATTCCATATTCCTTTTAAAGCATTCCATTTTCTTGCCTTTAATTTTTTTGACTGAGCATTCACAGCTTACTGGTGATGCAGAGGAATCAGAACATAACAGGTCCCTAGCTGGACCTTCCTGATGCAAATTCTTATTTTACCCACAATCAACATGAACATATTTCACAAACATGTAACTGATATAGAGATGAAGTAGATATATGGAGACTGAAAAGAATCAGTTCAACATTGCCTGTGCAAGTAAAAGGCACTCTGAAGTACTTCAGGCTGGTGCAAGGTTAAACTGTATTTGAGAACAACTAAACCATTACTGTCTATCTCAAACTCTGTTCTGCTTAGTAGATTTCTCTTTGTATTACACAATACAAACAATAAATCTATCAAAAATCCATGTGAGTCTTGACCTTCCAGGAATAAATTAAAAAGTGAACATATGCTGACAGACTGGGATGAAGCAAAGTCCATGAGAGCTCTCATCAAACAGGTTTTCAAATATTTAAAACCCTTCTGTTAAGGAGAAGAGCACCATAGGTCTAGGCCACTCCACTCGGAAGGCTTTGCTGGAGCCAGTGGAGCGGCCATTCCACCTCATTGCTGAGTGCTGAACTCTGACAGAGTGAGGGGAGACCTCATCGTGGTTTGTGGCTTTCTGATGAGGGGGAGAGAAGGGGCAGGCACCCATCTCCTCTCTATGGTGACCAGCGATAGAATCCGAGGGAATGGTATGAAGCTGCAACAAGGGAGGTTTAGGTTGGATATTAGGAAGAGGTTCTTTACTGAGAGGGTGGTTGGGCACTGGAATAGGCTTCCCAGGGCAGTGGTCACAGCACTGAGCTTCCAACTCAGTCTATTCTATGATTCTATGATTGACTTTCATCGGTTCATTTGCACACTGGTTTCTGTAGGTGGAAAAACCAGTGGATGCAAGATATTTTGATATGTAAATAATAAAAGTGGAATATCAACTAGGAGAGAATGAGAAAAAAAAATCTGTCATATTACTCCAGGAGTCTGTACAATGCTTCCATTCCCCACTGACAAACAATATTAAGGAAATGTATTAGACAATTTTAGAAGGTATCTAATCAACCTATTCCACTGCCCAGAAGTTCAATATTGGTCAAGCTGCTCAATAGTCCGGACTGACCCTGGATTGCTTTTTCTAGCAGTAAGCAGAGAAAGTGAACGATCCCAAAGTCTAAACTTACAGTTTTTATGCCTAAAATAAAAACCTCCCCACACACCACCTGTAATCTGCCTGAAGAAAACCTTTCTAGAGACACCTGATGCCCCCACATAGAAGACAAGCAACAGAAAATTATCTCTCTTCAGAAAACCAAAGAACTTCAGTACTTAAGACTAAAGGAAAGAAGAAAAAAGTATCAGTCTAGCCCATTTGTGGAAGCAGAAAAGGTAATTCAGATCACCTAGAGCTTCCCTGAACCTAGCTGAAAGAAGTTGGTGTTTGGTGTAACTGTTACCCTCTCCTTATCTTCTAAAAATCTCATTGCAGCTTGAATCTTGAGTGTTCTCTTTGGAAATACAGCCAGAACTTATCCACATTTCATGTATATTGTATGAAATTTCACATTTCCTTCTTTTTATGTGACCTAAATAAAGAACTCTTGTAAGCAAAGAATTAGCTTTTTCTTTTTTCTAAAAATACTTTACTTTTTACCTATGAATAAGTAATAGTGATATGAAGCATCTGGGCCAAGTTCACTGTACAAAAACTAGTTCAGCTATCCAAAAAATTGAATAGATTTATTTAATGCTGCCTTTAGTTTCAAGGTGAGTGAGTTTCTTTCTGAAGCACTTTTTGTGACCCCTTAAGGCTGTGCAATTTCTGGCACCAACAGAAGTAAAAAATAAGGTTGATGAACCTTTTGGAGGTCTGCATGCTTTTGGATATTGTGTTTTCTATTTCTCACAACATAAGACAATACTGGAAAAGGCTACTAGGGAAAAAGAACAGACATTATGAAAGAGTCTGAGAAGAGTCCTGCAGAAGAGAACAGACGTCTATTATCCATTATGAGAAAATTTACACAAAGAGTTAAAGAATTGAGTCAATTAAAAATAACTTCAAAGGAAGATATGAAATAAAGAACAAACAGTGGAAATAATAGATGCAAAGAGATGAATACTCAATGTTCCTTGTAAAAACTCATTCACTTTTACGTATCTCTGGATTATTATATTTTGTATGGAAAATAGCACAGTGCCCCAAAATTACTCGTAAATATAAAATGTAGGAACCTTGTCCTTAGGCCTTCATATACAAGTTGTACTACTTGTTCCTGTTCTCTTTTCATCTGTTTCTACACTGGTCTCTACCCATGAGTTCTACAAACTTTCTGAAAATCAGGCCACAGATTTTAATCGAATTTGTTGTATTTCTTTTTAGTTTATTTCATTCAATAGGTCAGTAATAGCAGAAGTATATTTATATGCTGTTTCAACCTCATCTGTTCCAAGAAAATTAATGTGTTTCCTTTGCTACAGGAGGCAGAAAATAAGCTGGATATGTTACATTCCCTTTCCCTGCATCATCAGCCACAATTGACTATTTATCATGGTCTAACTCTACAGTGTTCCTTTGCGCAACTTTCCATGTATACTGTACCTCTGCTGACACTGTTGTTTACTGTAATTGCTAGAGCGATCACCATGGCTTTACAATAGCAATAATGAAGTTGTTGACAGGATGCTAAACCTTTTGCAAACTCATTAGAAAAGAAAACCAGCCCCAAGAGAGTGACCTTTCGCTTCGGCCACCTACGAGGTGTAATTTTTCAAGCTTTTGACTCATTTCAGTTAAGAAAAAAAGAAAAGCAAACATTAACATAAAACAGGAAAGGGAAAAATACCTTTAAATGAGTTATGACCAGAAACAAATAATGAAGTATCAGACAATATAATTGAAAGAACATCAATCTTCCTTAGAGATTTTCTCTTACAGAAAAAAAACCCAACCCATAACTGAATGAAGTCTGAGAGTTTTCTGAGTAGGACTTATGGACTGGCCCATAAAAAATTGGTTGAATGACCTAAAAGGGTTGTGTTATCATTCCACAACTGTATCAGGAAGCACTGTTGACAAGAAGGAAAATAATGTAAGAAATTCGACTTACAAACATTCTTCTCATGCTGGCACCTGGATTATTTAAGGCACTTAAAAAATGAAAAGATGACAGTTGGTTGATCCAAAGGGGAAAAATGTTCTTTAAATAGGGGAGAGCATGAGAAAATTCAAGCAAAAATATAACAACTGGGATCTCATGTCAGGAAATTACTCAAGAATAGTAATTCAGAATTAGTATATGATTTTGGATGACTCTCTAAAATCCACGGCTGTCACAGTTGGCCTGAATTTGGATCTCACACAGTCCAGGAGAGCGCACTGTCTGGCCCTTTCTGGCTGCATGTCCTCCTCCTTCTTTTGCATCATCAAATCAACACATATCCATAAAGAAAGGCAGGGAGGAGGAGCAAGGGACTAGGGGGGAAACACCAAACAAACCACACTGGTCAACTCTGTTCAAACTTTATGCTTTTTTTAGTTGAAGAACTTCTGTGCCCTACAAGACCTTTCACTGGATTTCAATGCCAGTGAAAGTACCCTGTCCAAACTCATCACATTTGCATATTCAGAGGGAATCCCCACACTATACCACCACACAGCTAGAGAGATATAAAGAAAAATAAAATAATCTTTCCCATTCTCCATTCCCAGAAGTACAGAGTACTTCTTCAGAATAGTGAAAGATTTGCAGACCTGTTGATATCCATCTTTTAAATGCCACTTCCCAGCATTCATGCTGTACAAGCTTGTACGTAGGAATCCTTATGGATAAATGGACTGCAAGAAAAGGAATGAATACACAGGTCCTGGTTGACACTTCAGTCCCTCTCTGGCATAGCAGGATTACACGGGCTCTACTCACAGCTGTACTGCTACATTCAGTGTCTTAAAATAGCATTTTGGTTATTATTTTCACATGAAATCATGGACAACACTGATGACACATAAGGAATCAGTCTGAACATATTTTCTTAGGCCAGCCAAAATTCACCTTACCTATTACCCAGGAAAGGATTCTTAGACCTTATTATCACTTCCACAAAACCACTGAAAACCTGCAAGCTGACCTCCCACCTCAGATGGAGGGAAAAAAGGAAGTAAGGAAATTGCAAAAAGGAAATTTGCAGATGTCATTACCTGGACCTTGGAGCTGACTTGAACTTCTATAATCCATTTGGCTTTCTATCTGTTAGTTGATTCTGTTTCTCTCAAAAAAGTAACAATTTAAGCTGATTCTGCTCCCCTCAAAACCAAGACACACAGACAAGAAAAGCAAAAAAAAAATCCCATTGATAGTAACATATTTAGGACAGGACCAAAGGAACTTAACAGGTGAAGCAGTCTGTTTTCTAGAGGAACTTCTTTTTTTTTATCCTAAAATTCATTAGTGATGAAATCAAAGGTTCCGGTGACTGGAGACAGCAAAACCTTAAATTGCAATCCTTGGTACACCCGTCAGTCCAAAGTTTAAAAGAGCCTTAAGTGTTTTACTCAGCATTTAATCCCATTCTTCAAGCTCACAAGCTAGTTGCCAAACTGCCCCCTTTGTGATTTAAAAGGAAAAATAAGTCTCATGTTAGCATCTCATACTTGGTATTAGTGGCCCTGAGATGTAATAATCAATTCTTGTCTGCTTTTGCTTCTGGAAACTATCATTGTGACACCAGATTCCTAAGCAACAGTGCACTTTTCCTCAGGCTTTACAAAAGCAAAGCTATTAGAGGCTGAGTAATAAATATCACAAAGCAGTAAAATGCAAGGGAGTAAAATGCAAGCTCTTACATCTCCATGGCAGTAGGCATTGCTACATGTAGGGTGTTTTTTTGTTGAACACCGCCAGAAGCTAAATAATGTACCCAAATTGCCTGTTTTACTAGGATTAAAGAAGTATGTCCTAAACACTGTCCTTGGTAAAGAACTAATAAAGGCCCTGTGTTTTGTGAAACACTGCTTTTCATGTTCTATTTCCTGAGCTTCTGAAATTGCTTTTATGATGGGCAGCCACAGCTCTTTTCATGAGGTGAGCACTGAAACCCCTTTTGACACTCCGCCAGAATAAAAACATCCATTTCATGTCCACTGAATTCAATAATGTGACAGAAGTTACTTGAAAATACTACACATAACTAGAGTAAATTTCACTCCTTTTAGGAGAAAGGTTTTGCCCTTACCATGATTTACAGATGTAGCATCTAACGTCTCCTAATTTTTATTTTGCTGGTTGCTCCACAGACACCCTCGAACCCACAGAGTAAGTTACAAAGGACCTTTACGATGGCCATTTGTCCAACACAGGCCTTCTCTGATCATTAATTAACTTGCCTCAGCATAGGTTTCATTCTGAGAAACTTTACAGTGAATTTTCCCATGATAACCATTCATCATCTCAATTCCCAAAGTAAGCAGGTCAATCTTTGGCTCAGATCATAAAGGGACAAATCCAAACTGCCTGCCCTATGCATGACCGTTGAGCACCCTGGTGGGCACCGATGGGATGATCTGCCTCACCAAGATTACCTGCAGCAATCCCCCTTACCCAGGCCCTGTGATGCCCCAGGGTGAGTCAGAGCCAGAGAGACACACTGCTCTTTATGAACCAGAAACTTATTTTAATTACACACCTTTACATTTATTATCTTTGAGGTGTCCTTAATATCATTTAACTTCAGAGAGTAGAAACTGGCTGTGTAGGTACATTCAGGGACCTAGACAGATTTGATTCATGGGCCCAAGCCAGTTGTATGAGTTTCAACAAAGCCAAGTGCTTCGTCCTGCACTTCAGCCACAACAACCCCTGGCAGGTCTACGGGCTTGGGGAAGGGTGGCTGGAGAGCTGCCCAGCAGAGAGGGACCTGGAGGTGTTGACTGACAGCAGAACACAAGCCAGCAGTGTGCCCAGGTGGCCAAGAAGACAAATGGCATCTTGGCCTGTATCAGGAACAGTGGGACCAGCAGGGCCAGGGAGGTGATCTTACCCCTGTCCTCAGCCCAGGTGAGGGTGCACCTTGACTACTGTGTGCAGTTTTAGGCCCCACTGTGTGTAGTTTTAGGAAGGACATCGAGGTGCTGGAGAAAGTGCAGAGAGTGGCAACAAGGCTGATTAGGAGTCTGGAGAACAGGTCTTATGAGCAGAGACTGAGGGAGCTGGGGCTGTTCAGCCTGGAGAAGAGGAGGCTCAAGGGGAGACCTTATCGCTCTACAGCTACCTGAAAGGAGGTTGCAGTGAGGCAGGTGTTGGCCTCTTCTCTCAAGTGACTAGTGACAGGACAAGAGAAAATGGCCTCAAGTTGTACAGGGGAGGTTCAGATTGGATATTAGGAAAAATTTCTTCACCAAAAGAGTGGTGATGCATTGGAACAGGCTACCCAGGGAAGTGGTGGAATCGCTGTTCCTGGAGCTGTTAAAAAAATGGGCAGATGTGGCACTTCAGGAGATAGTTTAGTGGGTATGGTGGTGTATGACTGATGGTCAGACTTGATCTTGAACATCTTTTCCAGCCGTGATGATTCTATGTTTGAGCACCTGCCAAGATCTCTAAATATCTCATCAATCCATTCTTTAGAGGTCATTACAGACTCCTTGCTAAAGCTTTCATATACACACATTTTAGGCAAGAGGGAATTTCTGTTCACCAGTGGATTCCACTCCATTCCTTTCACACCTATATTTGAACCCTTTTACTTTTAGATAGGGGAAATGAGCAGCGAAAGGATGTGGAGGCATCTGTGTGTTAACGCGATGTGCAGGAATCAGGATGTGAAAACTGGTGTCTAGGGAACAAGCACTGCAATTGTTTCCAGTCCTGAAGTCCAGACACTGGGCAATAACTTGGTAGAAACACATAAACATATCATCAAATTAAAATCACAAACTTAGAGGAGCTTAGTATGATTAAGTCTATAATGTTAAAAACTTCATTTCTGAATTATTCTTTTAATTGCAACTCAAAGAACAACAAATTCCTTACCACATCTTCTTTTGATTTTGTTAAATGTTCTTGATAGAACTGATGAAACTCATCTTTAATAACTTCCCTTTGAATGGCTATGGAATTTTTGAAGGGCTGTTTGGATGCCAGCAACTCTGCCTAGAAGGACCAAGTTTAGTACTCGTGCTGTTACACAGCTGATTTCACCACACCTGAGCAGAAAGCCTCAAGCATTTCCAAGTACTCCCTGATAGGACTCACACTCATGTTTCTACTACTAATGAGATCTGGAGGGAGCTCTTTTGCCAAGCATGCTCTCTCCCGTTGTATACAGTCTACATTACTACACTAGATCTTTCTGACTCAAGCTGCACAAGAAATCCACTAGTATGAAAGACACTGTCAGTACGGTGTAGATTTTTTTAAAAAAATTAAACATTAGTCATTCAGCAGAGAGGAAAATAATGTATCTTCTTTTAATGGAGTATACTCATGTTGACACCAGAAGTGACTTGGAAAATGAGATAATGTGTAATCATACCCATTATGTGTGACACAATCAGATGGGATTGATTTGACTAAATATAGACATACACAATGCAGACATCTGCAACTGAGCTAGGCACCCCAAACCACCACCACAGTTGATGGACAGAAATAAGCCCTTCCACAGAATGATTCATCACCCCAAGTAAATCTCTAAATTGAATTGCACATCAGAAGTGTCTATTTATCTCCACTGAATATAAAATGAGTTAAGCATGCTTATATATACTTTGCTGAAGTTTAAAACTGAAGATTAAGACTATTTCATGTTCTGACTCAAGTCTACACTAACTGGCCCAAGAAAAGTATCACCTCTATCCACAAACCTTACCTTGCCAATGTCTCTCAATCATTCTGACTATAACAACATTGCCTTGGGAACGTGAAGGATATTAGTTTTGCAAACTGTGCCACTATGCATAAAGTAGAATACATAGAACTATGCTTGAGGTAGTAGCAGTAATTAGATTTAAAGCATGGATCCCAGAGGTTTATATAAGAACCAATACCCTCTCAAAACATAGTTTTCTGATACTCAGTCTAAGCTTTTGTAAAAGGTCAAACAATGATGTGAAAATTCCCCAGGCAGTTGCATTTGTACCATGTCAGCATAAGCTAGATAAAGCCAAACATCTCTTCGGATCAGATCCAAGTATTAGTGACTTGTGTGGGAACTGGTCTGGGCCATTAGTGCTCAAAAAGGGTCTGAAAAGTCCTGTGATGAGATGAAGTAATACTATCTATTTGGAACAGATGAATCACTATTAAAATAAGCAGCCATCTTACTTTAGATTCCATACTGTATTAGAACATTAACATCAAAACAAAACAAAAAATACAAAAGAAAAAAAAAAACCCTGCGATAAACTTACTCCATCAAAGACAAAAGTTTAAAAACTTTTGCTGCTTACTTTAATAAGGATGGGATTTTACTGTATGATTTAGGAATAATCAAAATTACAACTCTTAGAAGACAAAAGTATTCTGCTTTGCTGCACTATGTAAAGCATAAGTCAATCTGTATAAATTTAGGAAAAAAATGTATATCATACAATTTTGGTAGAGGCATGCACTTGGCTTTAACTCTATAATTAAGATATAAATGTTCACAGATAACTGGAGTTTCAAGTTTTACTGACTTCCAAAAACTTACTGGAATATGCTTTATTGTATTTCTGCAGGAGACAAAAACAGCAGATAAATTCTAGATTAATTTCTAAACCAAAATTTTAAAGGTGATTAGTAATGCAAATTGGCAAGAGAATAAACTTTGTCAATGAAACAATCAATTAGTGTCTCTCTCACAGAGTTGAAAATAGCCACATTCACCACTACCCTATACCCTCATTCAAACCCTGCAAAGGGATTCAAATACTTCATGAAATATTTTGATCTCATTTTAAAAATTTTCAATTTCAATCCACAGATTTCAAAAGCAGGGTTTTTATTACTATTTTTTAATTTACAGTGTACACAGGCAGTTGTGGTTGACTATCTTAGGACTGTGGTTTCAACAGAGAAGTATAAAGAACTTCAATCAGAAAGTTGTTCAAGATTCATCTTTTTGTATAAATAACTTCTATTACATGAGGCTGGATCTGAATGACTATGTCCAGTGTTTCATGGTAACCTAAGACCAAGCAGCACTGCAACAAAGTATGAGACTGAGGCAATGAAAAGGTTAAGACTCTTTTCCTCCTTCAGTAAATTCCCGGCTGAAAAGTGAAGGCACTTGAACCTTCCCGAAAACCATTCCCTGAGGACTGCATAGCACCAGTGAGATTCTGTAGTGACAGGCTACAAGGATTTATACTTCTGTATAACCACTTCAAATGCTATCAAAAAATGTGCACAAGACCCTTGTCTAGCTAAAAATGCCATTCTTGATGGAACTTCAGGAATCTAAGTTCTCAATTTTTAGTAGCATCTTGGTTTGGTTTTGTATGAAATTACTTGGCATGCTCATTTTAATTCCACTGGTACTATTAGCATATATGCACCTAATGTCTGTCTACCAAATTAGGCATATCGTATGCATAGTATAGATGGCTTACTGCTCCCCCAGAGAACCTCTGCATGGGTATGCATACACAGGCCTTCACACGTGGATGCCAGCTTGGCCTGGACTCCCTCTTATCTTGTAACTGCCAGTGGTGTGGTGCAGCATTTGGGTTATGAGCTCAGCTGGCAGGCAGATGGCTCAGACTGAACTTCTGGGTTAGCTGTGGTTACTCAGCTTTGCAGTTGGTGGAGGTTCACATCAGGCCAGCTTAGAAAGTCAGCAGAATGAACACTCGCCTGCAGGCAAAGATTATACAGATGCCGGAGTGTTATTTTTTACGTCCATTAATGTGTCTGCCCAGGAACTTCAATGCGGCTGCTTCTACTACTGGAGAATCTCCAGAGATTAAAGGTGCACGATCCATTCTTCTTCTACCACTACATCAATTTAATTAAGGCACTACATTGTCACTTGTCAGTAACATATTGATTATAAACTTTTGCCCCCACCAAACCATTCCTTTCCTTAAAGTTTGGTTTGTTTGATTTCACGTTTAAGAATATTTTCAAACCCGTTGCTTCTTCTTACTGTGCTGTTTTTCCATTCAGCCACTGGTTACCTACTTAAACAGCTTATAAATTGCAAATTGCCTACACAGGAGGATTCAAAAGACCCAAAGGATCTTGACATGGCCATTAGTTATGATAAAATTACTGTCACCTTTTTGGGTGACTTTTCCTCATTTTCTGTTTCATTTTCTAGAAAATATCTTAACATGACATTTAATAATTATAATCCTAGAGACATCACTGTTGGGTGAAGCTTCAACTTCTTTCAAATGTTTTAGTTTTCCATTCTTCAAACTCACTCCCCTTTAAAGAATCCTCAGGTTCTATGTATAAATTACTGCAGAAACTTTCCTTCTTTTATTAGGTTGCAAACTATCTTTTAATTGTAAAATAATATTTACATTTTTATACTGGAAACAGGATATCCACAAAAAAACCACAGATGGCTAATTTCTTTTTCTAATAGTTGTAAAACTGTATTGATTTAAAAGGAATTAAATACTAGAAAAAAAAAAACTACTTCTAACTCTGGTAGAATGGATTTTACTTTTTTTTTTTAGGAATGTTATATATCTGTAATAGTTGTGAGACCTCAGGCTTTTTTGTCTCCCTCTCCTCTCAAATCCATCAATAACAGCACAGCGTTCTTTCCTCCTCTTTTTTTCGTTCCGTTGCTTGTCTTTGGAAATATATAGGGGAAAAATAAAAATCTTGTCTTTCAGTTAGCCATGTTTCCTGGGATATGCAAGGTTTATTATTTGTTTTGGAAACACAGGAGCTTTATTAGGGTTATTCTTGGGCATCTGTACTCTCCACATTTTTCTTTCAGGACCCAATGTGCCTTTTTCAACTTTTTGTGAGTACCCAGGAGTTTCAGAGAACACCTGCAAACAGCATCAGTAGGTACTGGGAATCAAAACAGAATTTATATTTTTGTCTCCCTCATAAATCTGTTGATAACAAAGGGACTGTGTTTTCTAACGTCTGGACAGCATCTCAAACAAAGGGTTCCTGCTCAATGACTGGAGTCTTTAGGCTATGTCTGTACTAATAAATGAGTAAGTGCCAGGGAATGTTCCTGGGCAGCGGAACTCAGTCGTCTGTACAGCTGAATTGTTAGCATGGTCCCTGGTATGCTTGTGGGCTTAGCCAACTAGCGCTCCCAAATATTCCCACGCACTGGTCAAGAGTTAACCCAGGCCATAGAAAATTTCCATTAGGTAGTCTGAACACTGCCACCCTGATTTGGTAACTAACAGAGATTAAGAAACGGTCATGGGACATTCGGCATCAGCTCGTGTCAGTGGCCCCAGCATATTTCCTTCTTTTTAGTGAAGATGATAAGATATAATAAGATATAATAAGATAAGATAATAAGAACCTTAGAGCTCTTCCCAGTTCCCAGTCATACATCTCACTGATTATCCATGTCAGAACAAGAACAAAGAACTCAGAATTTTCTTCAGATTTCATGCCCATGTGAAAGAAAGTAAATGAGAGTCTGCTGGCTGGAAGGCAACCACAGCATGCTCCAGACAGGTCCTCAGCCTAGACAGAGACAGCGATCAGGATGTTGGAGGACACAGCAGAAAGCACCTACCATTCTCCTTCTCTATAGCCTTACATAATGTGTCCTACTCTGAGCACAAAACAACTATTTCAGCTCTTGCTTCCTCCATTAAAAGGGAGAAGTCTGTATCTTCTTGGGAAATTACTTACTTTATTCCTTCAGAATATTTTCTGCTTTACCTGTTTTTAACAAGGGGGGTATCCATATTACACATAAAAATAAGATTTAAAAAAATAATAATAGGAAACACTTGCACAGCACAAAGACAGGGTTTATGAACCCCATATGTGTCTTGACCTGTGGATGATACTTCTTTCAGTCATGATCTGGCTGCTACTTAGATCTTCAGGAAATCTTCCACAATCCCTTGCACAGTAACAATTTCCATTTTCTGCAACCGAGTATTTCTACATAGTACAGCCAACCTCCCATTAGCGCTCTGAGATGATGAAGATAATGAAAAAGCTGTAACAACATGCACAGTGGGCGTGTACTGCAGAGGCATACAGCAGCTTGAACTGCACAAAGCCAGCCTAGAGTTACCATGCTGACTCAATAACAGAAGTGACTGAGTCCACAGGACTCCTGGAGTGTTCCAGCACTCTGGATAGATGAGAAATAACTGACTTCAGCAATGGAACAAACACTGGCCAGTACCCATGTATCACTTAGTATCCAGCTACTATGTCCCTCTGACAATGCTGACTGGTGCTGAGAAGGTCATTCTGCAGGAGCCAGCTTTGACCTCTCCCAGGTTATGGCTCCCATTCAGTACAAGCCATGGCAGAGGAGGATTCCTGATCCAGACTGAGGTGCCCATTGCTCCAGAACTACATCAATACACAGATTTAAACCTCATCCCTACAAATGCAAAAACTTCATTAGTACTTTCAGTAAACTTACAGAGAGGGTACCATTTGGAGGGGTACTGTTTAAGAAGTACCATATGGAGAAGTTAATGGAAGTAAAACACCCATTGGCTATACTGCAAAAAAAAATAAATCATAAACTCTACCTGGAACACTGTGAATATATTTTCAATGAAATACTATCATACCCATACCATAAATTCCTAAGTGTTTCTCTGGGCTTTTTTTGGTTTGTTTTACCACGACAGAGAAAAGAAGACTAAGGGGGGACGTTATTAACGTTTATAAATATCTCAAGTATGGAATGCAGGGGGAATTGGCCAGCCCCTTTTCAGGGGGCTGTGGAGACAGGACAAGGGGCAATGGCTGCAAGTTGGAGCACAGGAAGTTCCGCACCAACATGCGGAAGAACTTTTTCACAGTGAGGGTGACAGAGCCCTGGAATAGGCTGCCCAGGGAGGTGGTGGAGTCTCCTTCTCTGGAGATATTCAAGACTTGTCTGGACGCCTATCTGTGCAATATGAGCTAGGGAGCTACTTCGGAAGGGGGTTGGACCTGATGATCTCTCAAGGTCCCTTCCAACCCCTATGATTCTATGATTCTATGACATATTTTGATTTCATTAGATGGAATCAAGAACACATTTACAGTTGTATTGTACAAATATAAATACATTCCCTTTCAGTGCATTGTCAGAGATTATTTTATTCAATGGTTATATTCTGGCTATAACATCCAGCTAAATTAAACTGTCATAGATGTATTTATTAAGACTAAATCAAAACTCACCACTGAGAAAAGTCCAGAGAGTTATGGCTCCCTCCCAATCTCCATATAAGAGTTTCTTTCCTATAAAACCAAATGGAAACAGGAAGGGTGTGGGAAAGGTGGAGATGGGGGAAGGACACTATGGTCCTGGAAGCTTCCAGGACACATTTTACATGCAAGGCTTTGCAAGTTTGCACTGACCAGTTTAGACAGAGTAAAAGAGTATGAGCTACTTCTTCAGGCTTTCCTTTTCAAATCAGCATGGAGCAAACTTAAGCTTAATAGAAAACTTTTGGAGGAAGGAAACCCATTAGAGCAACAAAGGGTTTAGGGGGTCAGGCAGACCCCTTGTTTCTCACCAGCAAAAAATTCTCTATATATAACTTTCCCAGGTCAGGGAACTTTCCCAGGTTTTGACTGGCTAAGTGCTTGGAGGAACGTGAGGAATATATGCACACAATCTAAAACAATTACATTTCTCTATCATGTGTTCTGTACCTTCCCCTTTTTAGAGCTAAAGAAAGGCTGCTTTTGCAGAACAAAGAAACGTTCTTTCCATGGGCACTACCTGGAACAAAACCTTTTGCATTTTTTGTCAAGTGTTTGCATCACAGGCTGTGAGGGTAACTACATCCACATCTAGTAAAAATGCCCATGGATGTTTCAGGTCACTCAGGCTGGCTGGCATCTAGTAGTCAACAAGTACAGCCACTGTTCCCAGTTCCAGCCAGCTCTCTCACTGCTGAAAACATGGTGGCTGCATGAAAACCAACTGGGAACAGTTCCAACAACACTCTCAACTCACAAACTGTGAAGGGAAATGTTTGGGAGACTGTAGATGGCTAAGGCAAAAAGCATGCCAGGGAACCTTCCAACTTGTGGGACAGGAAGATTGGCAGGATATGGTTTGAAGAAGGACATGATAATGTGAGCAGAAAATTGACAGGATGTTTGTCCTCAAAGGGTAATTAAGCACTGCAAAGTGCAATTGCAGCTGGCTCGTCTGTCATCCCTCAAGGAATGATGTCAGTAGTGTTTAATGTATGATATGGATGATGAGTGCACTGTTAGCAAGTTCTTGGATGATACCAAGATACTGGGGAGTGTTTGACAACATTGGTGGATAGGGTTGATATTCAAAGGGTAGACTAGAGAAATAGGCCAAATGGACTTTACGTTCAACAAAGTAACTGTAAAGTGTCTTGTATCTGGGATGGATTAACCCCGTGCAACAGGCTGGAGAACAATTGAGCAGAAAACAGCTTTCCAGGAAGAACCTGCATGTCCTCACAGTGAAAAGGACTCAGCAATGTGCCCTTGTGGCAAAGACAATCAACCATGTATGACACTCTATCAGCAGGAGTGTTATCAGCAGGTCAAGGTAAGTGAACCTCTTTACTGGGCACTGGTAAGATTCTACTGGGCATATCTGGAGTTCTGTGCCAGTTCTGCAATCCCCAGGACCAAAAAAAAAAGACCTGAACATACTGGGACAAGTTCAACTGTGTTGGAACACAAGAAATGAAAGCAGAAATTGATAAAATTAGGCTTGGCCAACCTAAAGAAGAGAAGGCTGAGGAGGAGATCTTACTGTTTTTCTACAAAGACTTCCTGGAAGATATAAAAAGGATGGAAAGATAACTGAGCCATAGTTATCTCAAGAGTGCACAGCGGATGGATGATGCAACTGGCAGAAACTGCCACACAGGAAATTCAGATTCAGTACTGAGACAGAAATCTTCCCTGTGGCACAGGCTGGCCAGAGAATCATGGCATCTTCAACTGTTGGAAACTGAAACTGTTCAAACTTAGTTGAATAATGCCATGAGCAACACAATCTAGTTGGACCTTCTCTGAGCATGAGTTTAGTCCAAATGACTTTGAAAGGTCCCTTTCAAGCTCCACTGTTCTATGATTTGGTGATTCTACGAACAATTTAACAGTATAGATGACTGCATTCCAGTACTCAGGAATGTTTCCAGAAGCTGTTTCATTTACTGTTCTAGAGGTAGGCTTCTCTTCCTACCTAGAAAATGAATAAATAATTATATTTTGGAATCATGGAAACAGGAAACAGGAACTGATTCCAAGAGGCAACTTCCTTTGCAAATGATTCAATAGGGACCCAATGACCCCAGGTAAATGTGTGGCAATAAATTATTAGAGGATGAAAAAAGAGCCCTTGAGAAATGATTGAAGGAACTGGATTGTTTGTTTTCAACTGGGGAAGACTTTCACTATGAAAACCAGTTTTCAGACAGGTATTGATTCAAAGAGGAAAGAAATTATTATTTCCTGGGACTAGGCAAAGAGTTACATCAAGAACAACTATAAAATGTAGAGAGTTCGATATCTGGAAACCACAAATCTACATTCTATTGTATTCCATTAAACTAATTCCATCAACGACAACATTTTCAACTTAACAAATAATGTTCTATATCAAATGCTTTACTGAGCTCTCATAAATTATTTTCCTTCCTATCATATAAAATTAGTCTTGTGCTAGCCTGCAATTCGTCTTATTTAATTTTAACTAATTATTCTTTCCTTCAATTTTTTTCTAAAATTTTGTGTACTGTTTCTAAAACAGGGTTAGTATATTCATTAATCACCAAACATAAAATATCACCCCTATTTGATAGATCTATTAAAGCCTGAAATGGCAAAGGAAAGATTGCCTTTACCAGCTGAAAGCTTCTGTTAGCCTCAGAAAAAAATGATTGTAGTATTTTTCCTATTCCTTTCACAACATGTTTTGGATCAACTCTACCAGCATGAAATTTCATTTTAACTTGTATCTGACTGAAATACAGCTTATTTTACATTGGTCATATTTCAGAGGTTTATTTCAATCACCTGTCCTTTTTGTGTGTGTTTACAAAGCAGCTGAAGAGCAACAGAAAATTAATTTTATGTTTTTCCGATCAAATTGCCTGAGCTGGGAAAATGTGAGCCTTGTCAATGAATGAAGAGGGAAGTTGTTATAATAAAAGAAGGAAAAATAATGGCAAAATAAAAAGAGTGGATTACAGCAGGATATATTTCAAGAAACAGCAAATAAGAGCTTGGAAAAATATCTAAATGGAAAAGGAGTAAAGGAGAACTAGGAGATGATTGTAAAATAGAGCAAATATTATTGGCACATTCATGGTTTTCTATCGTGGAAGATAAAATGGTTAATAGATCATCTTGAACTTGGCATGGGCATTTCTGGATATGTGAAAGGAAAGTTCTAGCAACAGAAATGGCAGTTTGCTAAGAAAGAGTAGAAACTTTATAAAAAGAGAAAACAGAAGTAGAATGCATGGGGGGAAAAAATGAAATTCAGGCTTGAAGGTGCCTGAAGAGTAGTCAGAGATTATACCAAAAAACACAGTAACTGAAAGCAAGGAACCAAGACAAATCTTTGTCTACTATACTGCAACAGAGAGTTACAGTGGATGTAGGAATCCTAAAATACTTGATGTACTGCTTACATCCGTCTTCACTGACCTTTAATTAAAGATACTTGCAATTGGGATTCTATCACAATTCCTAGTATTGAAAAAGAGACTAATTTGGTCGGCAAAGATTCACATCAAAACATAGAGATACATATATAAAAATAAAAAAAGGTTTTGAACGGATTATTTTGGAACTGAAATTGTTCCATGTGTCAAATTTAACTGACATAATGGAGTAAAATATGGCTGAGCTGAGCCTTTCATAGGTCTTCTACTTATGGAATGTACAGAAGATGTTCAAGCTTGCTTCAAGACAAAAGAGCTTCTAATTTTAATGCACTGCCTAGTTGGGTGTTCTACATCACCTTTGACATTTCAGTATGTATATGAAAAAGCATATTGCATTTTAGAACTTTTCTACTGTGAAGCAGGAATAAATTCACAGAGGTAAGATACTCCACTCAATGTGCCTGAAAGATTAAAGACAATAAATGTGTACAACCCTATGGAGTTATGCTGTGCTTTGCATTTCTATAGAGTTATCTAAATAACATATCCATAGTAAGTACAATGTGGAAAGGACCACATGCTCTCACTGCAACTGACAGAACAGAAACCCCTGGGGTACAGCTCACCTACTTTGCACTATTTTAGACAGATTGGAGTTTTACATTTAGGCTGATGTAAACAGTGCACTAAAAATAACTACCTCTCTACTGATTATGCAGGAACCTTAGGGTAACTCCAGTGGTCAAACTAATTATATCAATGATATTATGCACAATACATTTCAAGCTGTTGTTCTTTGAGGGAAGTGATGACAAAAGTCATGTCCTGTGATGATGAAAATTTGATCTAGACCAGAGAACAGCTCTTTGAAGACACATGTTAATTTTATAACAATTTGGCTCTGCTAATTATTACTGTACTACCATTTAAACAGCACTATAACTCCCTGATACTTGTAGTTTGAATAATGTGTCACTTCTAAAAAATTGTTGGGGACTCCTCAATGTAGCACTTCAGCATCTTTGAGTAGTTTGCCAAATGATATGACAAACACTGCCAGACACACTCCACTCTCACCTTTGTTCATAGTCAGGTTATTTGAGAACTGTTGCAGATCTGTGAAGTTTCACGTATGAAGCATGATATTCATACCTTGACTCCACTCTCAGGCTTCTCCCAGGATCTGGCCTATGAGCCCTGTGACCTCAGAGGTCAGTGGGGGGCTCTGCTTCTTCCAAAGCAGATCAGAATCAGCCTTGAGAATGAGAAGTAGAACCTATTTTAATTGAAAGCTGCCCCAGTTTCTGAGCAACGAAATTAAATATTGTAAGCATTAAATGAATGCTGTATGTGGAAAGCATATAATTAACTGTTCCACATCTAATTACCATGTCAAGTGAGATGATGCCTTCAGGCCCTAACAAAATTTTTTATCAAACTCAAAAGTACATTTTTTAATAATGAAAGCATAGATAGTGTCTGCCTCACTAAATTCACCTTGGGATAAGGGTGTCAAGAGTATCAATTTGCCCTGAGTTGAAAAACTTCACCAACTGTGGGGAAAAGAACCCCAAACAACAAACCTAAACCAACCCAGTAATAATATCTACTCACAGTATAGAAATCCTGAATGAAAGCTCACAGCTGCTAAGTAAGTGTATTATACATCTTGAGATGCAACTTCAAGATAAAGAATGTTTCAGTGTCGTTCACACCTCAAAAAGTCACTACGAACTGCCCTTGAAGTATTACACTGGTAACAGAACAGATGTAGCTGAGTGCTGAACCGCTGACACATCAGTACATATAATATTCAGATTCAGTATAAATTTTGACAGAACACATATAAAAAATATTGCCATGGTCACACAGAGCCAACATTATCAAAACTTGAGGCTGTTTAGCAAATTAATGTACAATTCTCAAACTGGAAATCTCATAAATCCAATGACATCAGACATAAATATCAAAGACATTTACTTTCACAGTAGTTGTAGCTAGCAATACCACACGTTCCTTGTTCTAAAAGGGATGTTATAAAATGAAAATCCATAATCAGAAAGACTAATCTTTGTAATTTTAAAACAACTGTCTTATTTGGGGGGGGGTGTTGCATGTGTGAAAAAACATTGCTCTTTTAATAATAATTTTGTTTTAAAATACAATATTTTTAATGTTGCCCATCCATATAAAATTTGTTCAAAATCAGCCAACATCACAAATTTGGGTGACCTCCTGATGGTGTAAGTTGCCAGAAAACTGCTGATCTTTCCCCAGTTATGTTGATGGGCATAGAGCTCCCGTTATCACCACTTCTCTCCATCTCACTTACTTGCATTTATGACATTGCCCATAGCACTACCGTAAGGATCTGGTTTGGTAAAGTGACAGGAACTGTAAAGATGTCTGACCTGTCACTGAAGAAAGTGGATCACGGTGAAGTTATTTGTTGTAGTTTCACAAATTACAAGTCATCCAGTCATACTTGCTAAAAATGCAAACTGTCAAGGTTCTCAACCAAAACAAAACACTCCCCACCATGCACATGCACACAGAAGAGTTATATCTGTAAGAATGAAAGCCATCCAGGTAAGCAGCGATCTATTCAGACATTCAGCCTACACAACAACGAGACAATTAGTACGTATCCGTAGTGCAGAAAACATACCACATGTTTTACAACCAGAAAAGAAAGTCTTATGTAATACTTAGTCAAATGCAGCTCAGCTGTGATAAGTACACTGGAGAGATGCTTGATGGCTAATTTAAGCTGAAACTTACTTCTCTAAAATATAAAACACAAATTTCAGGGCTACTCCAGGAGAGCTATAAAACTACAGCACTGGTGTTCCCATCTTCACTGTCTTCTGTCAGAACAGTTCAAGTTCTAGCATCAGATTCTTCAACAACTTGACTACAGCCAAGGTACACCCTATGTTTTTAAACACTGCCTCAGATTTATTAAGGTTCGGGTTTTAGTGCTTAAGTACTCTCATCTGCTCTTTTAAATTAAATGAGGGGCTGGTTTTTAACCCGTAGTCAGCAGTGATCGTTTTCAAATTCTTGTTCTTCAACCAGGCATGAAATGTGGTGACTCTGCTGCCAGTTAGCACCACTAATCAGTGCTCATATGTTTAAATCATCTCAGATAACAAGAAGAAAGCATCAGTGTGAAAGCAATTCTCATTCCAATACCTTACAGTTGATAGAAACTCTTAGCAGATAAAGACACACTGAACATCTATGACAGATTTAGGCAAATTAACTCATGAATGGTTTTTATCCCCGTTTAAATTTGCAAAACTTTTAAGTGCTTTGAAGTCTTACAACATGCTTTATAAAACCCACATACAGAAAGAGGTCAGTTCAATGTGTGCATCTATGCCTAACCATCCTTCTAACATTATCATATGAACACTGCTCACTAATGTTAAATATCAGAACTTCTGTTTTTATGTCTCATGTTGAATCATTATCAATTCCATTACATGACAGATTAATATTCAAATAAATACCATATAAAACTTAATTAATTGCTTCCCAATCTAATAAATCATTAAAGAAAATAAATATCAGCAAATTTAAAAGATTTTAAAACACAGTGTGCCAGAGTTAGGTTCAGGAATGTGATGTAAAATACACAGTATGAAAACTAAAAGAGTTGTTTTAATATATTTAAAACTATATTTTTCTTTCAGCTCTGTACAATGAAAGTGCCACACATGAAACTAGAAAAAAATGTTTACAGGAGCAGAAGAGGAGTAAAATATCAGAATGGGTTCCTTCCATTTCATCTTCTGTAGATAGTCTAAGCTCATAAATGCAGCTCTGCGGTTTTCACTTAAGAATGCACTTTAGTTCCATTGAAACTATTAAGACTTAATGACAAGCTGAAGTACTTTCTGAATCAGAAGAATCTTAAATACGTGTTCAAGCTTACGGGTAGACTTAGATAATTTAAGTTTTCTTATTACTTCCACTACTCCCTACACTTTTCATGTACGGATGAATTCAAAAGCAAAAGAAGATTCTACAGAGCTGCAATTTAAGCACATATAACCACATCTGTCAAAACAAACTAGTAGTTGGCAAGTGCCTCATAATCCTCTCACATTTTTGAACTACTAGCAAAAATCCTTTCATGCTTTCTTAGTCAGAAGTTAATCACTATTTTGTTTGCATGGAGCCCCCATACTCACAGCCAGCATCAGAAGAAGCAGCAGTTTCTGCAACACCACCTGCCCTTTTCCCAGGCCTGGGCATTTGCCTCCTCAGGCACAAAAAATTTCTGTCTGGCATCTCTGATTAAGCAGAATAAAGGAACTGAACAAATCAGACAAACAACTGTGGCACTCTCCATTTTTAACATTTGCATTGTAGAGCTACTGCTGGTTTTGTCAAACTGGATTTTATGGCATTGTGCTGGATTGCATCTTCAGCACAGCAGCACTAGGGTTAGCACGTTTTTCTTTAAAAAAAAAGTTCACAAGCTGCATCACTTACGTTTTTGTTTATTTTCCAATATTAAACAGCATTTAACTGCTCCTGTTATTGATGTCATAACCTAGCAGCAGTAGGTGAGTTCTCCAGAGTGCTCTCTTTTCCTAGACATAACAACCTGGGGAGTCATACAGATAGCATCTTATGTTTGGCAACAGAAACTCAGTGTAAAAACAGCAGCCAGTATACACTGAACCAGAGGAAATACAACCAGTTTCAGGCTTGCAAACCAGATCCAGCAGTGACGATGCTTGCTAGGACTCTCAGCATTTCCCTCCCCAACTTTATGATTAGTTGTCGTGGTTTTACCCCAGCTGAGAGCCGAGATCCATGCAGTTGCCTACTGGGGGAGAAGTGGAAGGGGGGGTAGGGGGTGTGAGGGGAGGGAAGGGAAGGGAAAAGGAAGGGGAAAATAACAACCCAAAACCAAGAAACCAAAAGCCCGTGGGTTGGGATAAGGATAGTTTACTAGAATAGTAGAAAAATAAAATATAACAATGTTAACAGGACTTTAGAGAAAAAAATATATGAAGCTGTTGATACACAATGCAGTTTCTCACCGAACCCACAACTCAGGCCGTGCCACCCAGAGCTGTCCCGGAACCCGACCGTCCCCAAAAACCGTGCGTCCTGGAGCCGCCCCTGCTCCTCCTCCCATCAGCCCCCCTTTATACTGAACATGATGGAATAGCCATGGAATACTCTCTTTGGCCAGTTTGGGTCACCTGTCCTGGCTTCGTCCCTCCTTTCTCATTAATAGGGAAATATGAAGAACTGAAAAAGTCCTTGACTGCTTGACCACAACTAAAAACATCAGGGTGTTATCAGCACTGCTCCCATTTTAACACCCAAACACAGCATTCCAGCCGCTGCTACAGAAGAAGTTAACTCCATCCTGACCGGAACCAGGACATTAGTCAACATAAAAATCCAAGTCTTCTCTTCTTTCCAGACAATGGGGTTAAGTGCAAGCTGTAAGTATTTGTGTCTTTAGATCTGTAGGGGCTTGTGTGACAATGTTCCTGACTCAGGTGTTTTGCTTTTGTTTGCAGTCACCTTGCCCATGGTAGAGCAAGGCACCCAGCCGTATTACTGCAATAGTGAGGGGGTGCTCCAGCACTGTGGAGGATTCTGCTTCAGGCCTTCTTGTCCAAAAGGTCTTCAGACCTTGCTTCTATTTAACAGGTGTGATGCCAGGACATGTCAGCTCCCCCTAAACTCATGTTCAAACTTTCCGAGCCTTTAAATGATGTGAATTGGCATGTACTGGCTAACATCCCATTTCAAAAATTAACCCTGATAAAACAGTTCTGTGTGTCCAGTTACAAAATAACCCTTGCTCTGCATCCCACAAGGCTGGGTACCTTGGCCACCCATTTTGTGGACCTGTGGGACAGACATGATCCTATTTTCTCCCTGTCTTTCTCCACATCTGTCAGTAAACCTGCCAAAGGGTATCCTATCAGCAGTGCCACACATTTCCTTAACTCAGAAGCTGCAATTCCCCTCGGAGGTGCCATGTGACAGGGAGGGAGAAGAAACTTCAGACTGCCTTTACATATTCATAACCACGTAAGGTCCGGCCACCATCTACTCACACAGCCCTTCGGTAGATGAGGAGGAACGTGATGCTACATTGACAGGATAAAACAAGTCTGTGCTGCTGTTGCCAAGAGCTTGGTTGAGTTAGCACAGCCTTGATCATTTAATGACAAGGGGGAACTTCCTTTAATTATGTTTAAAGCCATCTTTTTTTTAAAAATTAATATGTTTGAGTTACAGATATATGAGGTATATATGTTTATAAAAGGAAGGAAATCAAATATGTATTCCACACAGTGTGAAACACTGGTATGGAATTCAGACCCAACTCACTAAGGTCACCTTTTCCTCCCTTTCCTTGTTCTCCTAGTGATGTGAATTACAGCTGGTGTGGGTCAGACACAATTTTCACCATTGCCATTTACTGCAGTTTATTATACAGAGTTGTAGTTCTGGGCAATAGGGTACAGTATCAGCAAAAAGGGCCAGAGAAACACAAAAATCATCTCCAACAGAAGAGCTTAAGAGGATTAGAAAAAAGGATGATAAAAGTAATGTAAAATGCCTTAGCAAGACAGCATTTCATAGAATCATAGAATGTGTTAGGTTGGAAGAGACCTTTAGAGGTCATCTAGTCCAACCCTCCTGCAGTAAGCAGGGACATCTTCACTAGATCAGGTCACTCAGAGCCCCATCAAGCCTGACCTTGAATATCTCCAGGGATGGGGCCTCCAACACCTCTCTGGGCAACCTGTTCCAGTGATCCACCACCCTCATATTGAAGAACGTCTTCCTAATATGCAACATAAATCTACTTTTCTGTAGTTTAAAATCACTACCCCTTGTCCTACTGCTACATGCCCTCATGAACAGTTCTTTCCCAGCTTTCTTACAGGCACCTGTCAGGTACTGGAAGGTCACTATAAGGTCCCCCTGGAGCCTTCACTTCTCCAAACTGAACAAGTTCAACTCTCTCAGCCTGTCTTCACAGGAGAGGTGCTCCAGCCCTTTGATCATTCTTGTGGCCCCCCTCTGGACACACTCCAACAGGTCCACATCCTTCTTGTGCTAAGGCCTCCAAAGCTGGACACAGTACTCCAGCTGAGGTCCCCCCAGAGCAGAGTAAGGGGCAGAATCACCTCTCTCAATCTGCTGGCCACACTTCTTTTGATGCAGCCCAGGATGTGGTTGGCCTTCTGGGCTGCAGATGCACAGTGGTCGCTCATGCCCAGATTGTCATCCATGAGCACTCCCAAGTCCTTTTCCTCCAGGCTGCTTTCATGCACATCATCTCCTAGCCTGTATGGATAACTGGGGTTGTCCTGACCCAGGGGCAGGACCCTGCACTTGGCTTTGTTGAACCTGATGAGGTTCACCTGGGCCCACTTCTCCAACCTGTCCAGGTCCCTCTGGATGACATCCCATCCTTCCAGCACATCAAGTTCAGCACTCAGTTTGACATCATCAGCAAATCTGCTGAGTGTGCACCCAATCCCACTGTAAATATCATTAGAAAGATATTAAACAGCACCAGTCCCATCAGAGATACTTCAGGAACTTCATTTGTCACCGTCTTCCATCTGGACTTGGAGCCATTGACCACGACCCTCTGGATGTGACCATCCAGCCAATTCCTTATCCACTGAACAGTGCACTCATCAAATCCGTATCTCTCCGCTTTACAGAGAAGGATGTTGTGAGGGACTATGTCAAAGGCCTTGCAGAAATCTATTTTAGCTGACTGTGTCCTGTGCTACTTCATCAGAGAAATGTTGCCAGAGGTGAGACATCTAAATATGATACTATCACTTTATTTTTTTAAAGCTTTATTAATTTTAGCTATTCAATTTTTTTATTGCTTGTTCTAAACTGAGACTACTGGGGAACTTTTAAGAAAAGCATGCACAAAAAGTAAAAGTCTCAGTAGAATAGTTCTTATCCTCTATAGCAGACTTGACAATATAAACCCATCAAGTTGCAAAGTATGAATTCTAGACACGAAACAGTGTGGCAGCTAAAATCACCCCAATATTTCCATATGCAATGCAAGTAAAGATAGAAGATAGTGGAAGAAAACAAAAAAACTATTAACTGAATATAGAGAAATACACATGCACGGTTTATCCATACAACCTATCGTGTATGACTCAAACCAGAGAGCCTGTAATGGACAGGCCAGCATGCCCTCTAGACAGCACTAAACTTACACTCCAATACAGGAATAAATTGTGCTTTAATCATATTTGTCAGCTTCTGGCTTGTAACCAAAACCTGAGTAATTCTATTACCCTCAGGAGATCTATTCAGTCTCTATTTATTTCTCGAAAACCTGACTATCAACATCAAATGCAGCTGAAATCAATCCAACCCACTCATCACTACCATTGATGATAAGTCTATCTGATTTTGTCAGAGAGCTGCAGATATGAAATAAAACAATTCTAAGATCTCATCAAATAGCATCAATTTCTAAGCCTATCCCTAAATTCAGAGCTCTTCATGCTGAAATATTATTAAGATCCTGTTCTTTTTTTAAAAATGTAATATCTTCCCAGATATCCTCCTTTGTACCTCTCATGGGTCTTGACCCGTCATGGGTGAGGGCTCTGAACTACAGCAAATTGCCAATAAAATGGATGGGAGAAAAATATAGACTTTAACATCATGGATCCTCCATGCCAAATAGAAATGTCCCATGGGATTGAAGGAGAAAAATATTAATATGGTAAGTTATGAGGGGATGCAAGAGTAGATAAAAGGGACTGATACGAAAAAAAAGACGTGAACTACTGATTAGTAAAAAGACAACTGACAACCTCAGGACTGCTTAAAGTAAGGGGAAAAGCACCAACAGTCTTTTAAATGTCTGAAAAAGTTACTGCAATAGGAGAACCTGCTGGAATTACACATGTGACTAGGGTTTAGTGATTCCCAATTCCCTTCTGCAGAAGCAGCACATACACATTCTGCTCAGGACCGGAGGAAGCAGGGACAGTAAGTCATCCACACTTGGCATAAAAACAGACCAGGCTGTAAGTGTACGAATGACAGCAATTAGCCTGGAGAGAACCGTGCTTCCCATAAAACAGAAACACAATAATACATCAAGCAAAATTCCAAAAAGGTGGTAAGTTTGTGTCCCTAAGAGTCACACTTGATGTTTTTAAGCATCTTAAAATATTCAACCACTTGTTCATTCATGTGTGTAACAGAACAAAACATGTCCACCAGCTAATAAGAACGCTTGTCTAACCAAGAAAACCATCATTTGTGTCTTAACCAATGATGAAATGCTGACACTAACTAACAACTTTATTTTTAAACAAGTTCAGAAAAAACAATAAATCTAAATCATTTTTTCCTTCTTGGATAAAACAAAGATTTCCACACCAATTCTAGTTCTAATCCAGGAGACTTCTTTTACCTCTTCTACTTGTGGGAAAAGAATTAAATGTACCTAATCTGTACTCTCCCTACTTCTATTTATGAAGAAGTCATTTTCATCATGTAAATGTTATGTATAACTAATTAAATGGAAGGAGAAAGGCAGCATGATAAAATTTACCTTAAAAGTGCTTAAAAGCGGTATTCAACAGAAAAAAACAGCTGAGTAGTGTTACCCAGAACAAAACTAAAACACAGTGAAACTGAATTCCTTGAAAACAAGGGAAAAGCAGAGTTGTATCTGTAGATGTTACCCATTCTCTGCTGCAAAGAAAGGTGAAGAAATGTGTTCTTCAAAAAACGTGTCCCAAAAAAATGATAGTTCCACTAAAAATCAGCACATTAAACCTTCAGGATACAGAAGAGTCACTGCTGAAGTGTTTATCATTTAAATGCGTGCTTATTCAAAAGAGAAAATAATGTTAAAAAAAGAAATTACTTTGGTTTACCTCTAATATCTGTAGTTACCATTATTAAAAAATAATTACTTTATAAGAATAAAGAAACAATGATGTTTATTGTTACTGGCTATACCCAAATAAAGTATTTGCTATATTGACCTTGGGGACCTCAAGGACACTTTTAGTGAAAACAGAATTGGTGGCAAGTCTCACACAGTATTCCAGCAGGAAAAGACCATTTCCCTTTCTCCAGCCTGAGATGTAATAATGATTCCAATACATTCTACTTCCTCCATATCTCAAAAATAAAAATCCCAGGCATCCCTCAATCACCACATTGCCTTTGATCCCACGGAAGAAATCTCCGAGCTAGTATATTTCACAATATCATTAGTCATTGTAGCTGTCCAGTTAGGATATGACAAGAGTAACATAGAGAAGCTTTTACCACCACTTGTCAAAGACTGTTCTTAGACCCACATGGACTTTTCTGCCTCAGTCTTCACTGCCACATGCTCTAGCCACACCACGCAAGCCTCAGACAGCAAAGGTATGGATTGTGACAATGAATGGCCAATGGTAGAAGATCAGGTTTGAAAGGGACACAATCTATGGGACCAAATGAGATGCCATACTGATATACCATCTTCATATTACAGATTTTTTCCTAATATTCTATATATAAAGCTAGTCTGGTCAACATACTGTTTCTCCAGATGCTGCATATGAAAAGCACCACAAAAATAGTTTCACGGTCCCTCCCCCACAGCCCACAACATCCAGTTCCAGGGCATGAGAACATACAGCAGCTTCAGCTGGCTTTGTTGGTTCCTGGAATTGACCTTGAATTTTTAGGAAGATGTTGACTGATGATTGGAAACAGGTGGCAAAAAAGGTCATTCTTATTTTGTACATTCCTATCCTTCCTTCAAAATATTCCTTCCAGTTATATAATTTGTACGACTGTGCCTTTTTTTGCCTTGTTTTGGTTTCTTTAAGGTATTTAGCAGTTATAATTTGGTACTTGGTCCCTCTTACATTCTCAGAACTGATATTTTCAGGTATCCATAGCACAAATAGATGCTTTCTTGTTCTCTTCTGCCTTGTGTCTCAGCTTTGAGCTCAGGGGTTACTAAGCAGGGCAAGAGGTGATCCTACTCTTCAGCCAAGACTATAAAGACACTCCCAGGTTGAGCCAAATGGGATCATGCTAATTCATTCAGAACTTCTATGGGAACTCTAATTTTCAGTTTCCCATAAGATAGTAAGTGATAAAATAACAGTTCACTACATTGATGCTAGCGGTTCAGAAGTATAAACCCCAACCCACACAAGTGAAGGTCTCAATCCCTAAGGGCAAAGTCTGGACAGTTACACTGCTGAACATACCCAAATGTTGCAGTGGGTATCACTGAACACATTTGACTAAAGACCCACTGCCTATGCTCAGGACAAACACTCTAAGGATAGCAAATTGTGAACATGCCCAAGGGACAGCACAGAAAAATCTGCTTACTTAGCACAAACAGGCAGGATACGACGCTGATAAAGCCACAACAATCTTGTCTGCTAGCAGCACAGAGTGTGGCAGTACAACCCCAACAGGCACAGAAGCAGGATCCAACTCAGCCATCCCCAGGCCCCTTACAAGCCACAGTGCAGCAGCAGCCTGCAGCCGAGTCCCACTGTGAGCTTGCAAAGAAGGACGTGCTTGAATTTTCAGCAGCATTCAGCACTCCAAATCTTGTTCCATATTCCTTAAAATAAAAAGCAGACAGTCGTACTATGCCACTGTCCAGGGGCTGGTTTGGCTGATAATTCATATTTGGGACAACATACCTCCTCTCCTGATATAACGTTGAGATATTAAATCAACTATTCCAGACAAAGCAATAAATATTTAGAAATTACCTTATACTCAGAAAAGACATTTTGCTGATGCATCTTTTGTGCAACTGTGATGCTCCAAAACTGTCCTCATGTCTCCAATGAGGCTTTTACCTTTGGTGCCTCAGCTTTGAGAAGAAAACAACATGCTACCCTACCATTAGCAGTGGGCAGGATCCTCCCTTAATCCCCAGGGACAGACAGTTGTGAGCCACTTGAAACAAACACCTGCATACAAGTAAACAATTTGTGAATGGAGGAAAATAATTTTGGCTGAACGCTCAGGTCACCAAGATACTGAAAATGAGGACTTTCATTCATTCTTGAGCAGAAAACATTCCGGTTTTCTACGTAAACTTTATGCAAATTTTATGCAATTAATATTTTATAATTTTAAATAATCACTGAACAAAATCTTGTTTACAACTGAGGTGATTCTCAACTTCAGTCTGTACAAGCTTGCATGCAGACTGTAGAAGCATTAAACTAATTAAAGGTTATGTCAGTGAGCCACGTGTGTAACTCAAGAGGGAAGAATGCAATCTGACATCACAGAATGTTAGTAAACAGCCTTCATTGTAAGAAATTCTATTTTGAGACAAAGTTACACCACCACTAATAATACCACTTTACCCATGCCAGCCAACCAAAAAAATCAGGAAAGAGGAACAGAAATTCTGTAAAATCATTTGCAATATATATGGAATCTATCCTTAGGATTTATTTTTACAATAATCAGGTTTAATACTTGCAATTTGCAAGCAAAGCTTTTAATGAAGATAAAGGATTACACTCTGAGTTGCTCAAATTTCAATTTAGGATTTGAAACAAATATTCTTTTTTTAAAAGATAAAGGTGTCAGGATCTATATGCCATGTTGTTGTCCCTGCCCCTGTTTGCTAATGCAGTGCGGATGAGTAACATGGAAAATATCCCTCCTTATTCTCTCAAAATTTTCTCTCAGAAAAATTAAGCCAATCTAAATTTTGTCTGGCTCAGTAGCCAAAGGTCAGAAAATCCATCTATCTCTCTCTAAATGTCAGAATTTAGCCTTAGTCAAAGAATTGCATGGGGTTTTTCACTGTATATCACATATTTCTCATTTCCACAGTCTTTCCACATCGACTTTTCTTCCATATTTAAATGATCATTGATACACACTACAACACAAAGAGCAAAACACATGACAAAATGTACATTTGAGGATACTGAAGACGGAGGATAATGTTCTCCACAGGTATATGAACACATATCCCACCAAAGTCAGTGCCAGCACATGGAATATAGATTTGCTATTCATCAATAATCCCTCCACAGTCTTTTAGTCACCAGCATGATTCACCCAGTTTTGCAACAGACTGGATGAACCAGCCTCTGAAGGGCCTTGTCTCTTTCATGAACCACAGAAGGGGCCCAGACCTCGAGGTCAGGCTGGATGCTTCATTTCAGACAAACCCCTCAGCCTGTCCTGCATTTGTTCCCACGCCCACCATGCCAGCAGCAGTCTTCAGCTAAGGGAAAATCCAAAAGGTCACCACAGAGATTACAGCAGGTATCAACAGGATTTCCACCTTCCAACTTCAAATCTCACATCTAAAACAAAAGCAAAAGAATATGGTAAAATTCCTGAACTTTTTACTAAGGGTATAGGATGGAAAACAAATCATGGATGGATGTGGAGTTTCTGTCAGTCCTACTATGCTTTATCCACAATATGCAATACCAAGGACATGATCTGGCAGTTCAGGACTCATGAAATCCTCTTCCAAGAGAGGTAAAGATCAGGAACATGAAGCAGTCAGAAGTTGCTCATGTATTATGAACACCAGGAATGCTGCCATGTTTCTGCACCTTCCTGTATGTATGCATGCTGTCTTTGGGGTGGTACATGCACCATCCCTCCCACCCCATAATGAAGTTTCAATGAAGAAGAAATACAGGTAGGAACTGCAATGTCAGTCCCCATATCTCTCCTCCTCCTTGCTTTGTACATCCATACCTTTTCAGATCCACTGGAAACAGCAAGACCTGCACGATGGAGTAAGTCAGTCTTGTTACAGCCAGAGGTCAGAAAAGGCACATGGACACCCAGCAGCACTTCTACACCATACCAGCACTCTCCTCAATGACTCAGGGAAACATGTCACAAATCCTGGATGAACTGAAGCTGGTTAATCCACAAAGGTTATTCTTTCCGTTCACGGCCCTATCAGTGCTCTCACAGACAACTTGGGATGTTTCTGCTGGTTTTCAGATTTGATGAAAAAGTCAGTAACACAGAAATCTCAGGCCATTAAAGATCTTCAGACAGCTTTGTAAGACCAGAGGCATTAGCCTTGCTGTCTCTGAATCCCTGACTAGATTACTTTTTTAAGTTTCCTTTCCTGTAATGTATTAAATGCTGTTGCTGATTTTAGGCTGGAAGTGGCTGTGGGGTAAGAAATCCCAGTGTATATTTTATATATCAACTTGTTAGGTAAGATCATTATTATTTTAACATAAAAAGCAGAGCTGAAATTTCACATTCACATCAGTCTCTGTTTACCTACCAACTTGTTCACATCATACTTCGCTAAATGATTAAATAGGTTTCTGACTTAAACCTCTAAAATTCTGTTCTGAAGAGGAGAACATTAACTTCCACTGCCGCTCACTGCACGCAGCGCCCATTCTGAGAACCTTCTGGAGATACTGCTATTGCTGGCTTTTTTGTTAGCAATGCTGTACAAAATGTTTTAAGTAATATAGACCATATCTTCAGAAACTGATGTTCCTCTCCCACTCTAATTTTTGCTTGTTTTATTTGTTGCTTAGGTATCAGTTCTATTCTTCCTCCACAGTATCTGCCACGCTGCTGTGACACTTTAGCCCTTCCTGGCCAGCAAGAGGCTGCTTCTCAGCCTCACCAACCTCCACAGGACTCAGTTACACCCACTGCAGCCCAAACTTTCCACCAGTTTTTCTGTTGTGTGGTTTTAAGAGCCTGAAGTAAGAATACTAAAGTGAGGCCATACAAAATATCTAGCATCCTTGGAAAATTGCATCCCATCCTCGCTACCTGCAAATTAAGCAGGTTTAACTAACCTTTGCTAGCATTACTGCACTCAATCCATTCTTTGTTAATGGTCTTTGCATTGATTTTTATGCTTAAGAGAGAGAGAGGAAAATGCAGTAGTACATTTTAAGGGGAGAAGTAAGGTTCTAAGATTCACTTGAGAAAGTATGAAAGCAGCAGCCTTCAAAAACTGGCTTGAGAAATTGACATGAGACTTGTTCATACAGGGAGAGGAAAAGAAGAGCTAGAAAAGAGGAAGAGTCATTGCTGTCATCCAGCAGCCTGCACTCTTCATCTGTTTTTTCACATAATCTAGTCAGAGCAGGACTTAAATGTCTCGGTGGAAATTTTAGTAGTTCTGCTGCAAATACCCCCAAGTAACCCACTGCACTAGAGTTAATTTGACTTCACCTCCCCGGTACAAGGGAATATGTTGATCTTTTACAGAGCCTGATGCCCCTAAGCAACCATCATAGTCCATGTGGTCCTACCAAGACAAAGGAAAGCAAAAGCCAGGCAGCAGACATGGTGCAGGCAGATCCATACAGATTCACACTTCAGTTTGAAGAAGCTAAGAGAAGCTTGAGGGTTTACCATGCAAAGGACCTCCCTTTGAGTAAATGCCACCGGTACTATACACATTTATATTAACCTATGGAAAGACGTCTTCAAAATCCATCTCCACTTAATATATTTGGGTCATAGTAGGTTTACCAAAATTAACTACAAATTAATAAATCCATTTAAAAAACCCAAAAAAAATCAACTCCTTTATAATCCATCAAAAAGAAGGTAAAGATAATATAACTAGAAATTCCTAATACATTTGATATTTCATTGATAAATTTTAAAAAACATTTGAAAATTGAAAGTAATTTTAAATTAGCTTAAGGAAATAATGCATAAAAACAAAGCTTAGCAGCGTGGAACTAAGCTAATATAGGGAATCAATTATTGCTTTGCAAAACAGAAGGGAAAATTGGTTTATCATTTTCAATCATGAAAAATGGTTAGGAACAATGCTCAGAGGCTCACAGTGCTTCCTGAAAGGATTACAAAAAATAATAATCAACACAATGGTTCTGCTCCCACAAAAATCACTAAACATGGTTAGAAACTTATAGAATGTGACCAGTGGTTACATGTTTATGGTGGACCATTCCTCACACCCTCCTCCTGCTCCAGCATGGGGTTCCACCCATGGGAGACAGTCTTCTCCAATGTGAGTCCTTTCCCATGGGGCTTCAGCTCTTCACCAGTTGCCCCATCGTGGATCACTCCTATGTGGTACAGTCATAAATCATGGAATGTCTGTCAGTACCTCGGGCCCAGACTGCTCCAGCCTGGTCTCCCCCAGAGTCACAAGCCTTCACCCTAAGCAAACCTGCTCTGGTGTGGGTTTCCCTCTCTCTCACTCATCTCTGTGTCTCTCCCTCACTCCATGGGCTGCAAGTGCTGGCAGGGGCTTGCTCCAACACAGGTCACAACATCTCCTGTATGTCTCCGCCTGCTCCAGCGTGGAGCCTCTCCACAGGCTACAGGTGGGGTCTTGGCCTTTTCCATGGGCTGTGAGGGGACACCTGCTCCACCATGGGTTTCTCCACAGGCTACAGAGGAATCTTTCTCTCCCATGCCTGGAGTGCTCCTCCCCCGCCTTCCCTGGCCTCAGTGCCTGCACAGTTTCTTGTATCTTCTCACTCCCTTCTCTGGTGGCAAAAAGCAGCTGCTTGCCTTTTCTTCTTCTTCAATGTGATTCCCAGAGGTGCTGTGACCATTGCTAATGGGCTTGACCCTGGTCAGCAACAACTCTGGCCTTGAGCCGGCTGGTGTTTGCTCTGTCAGGCCTGCAGAGATCTGGCTGCTTCTTGCAGAAGCCACCCCTGCAGCCCCCTCCTCCACCGGACCCTGGCCACACAAAACTACAACACATGGCTTAAGCTCCCTGCCTGTTGGGGCTTGTGAGCCAACACACATCTCTCTTAAGCTCAGCTGCTTCATGTGGGATGGATGTGGGAGCCCACTGCTAAGCAAAGTCTTATCAGACACCATCCCCATGAAAAGGCCCACTCATAAGTGTGCTTCTGCTACACGACTCTGCATGTCATAGGCACGTGGGGTAAGGAGGGCACTTTCCCACACCATGATTACAGAAATGGTAATTGTGACATTTGGGGCATGAGCTTCAATGGCACAGATCTTCTGAGCTTTGCAATGCCAGTTTCCAAAGCATCATCCCACAGCCTGCCCGTCAGTTAAAAGCCTCTCCTGGATTCACACTGGTGTCAGCACTGTCACATTCTCCTGCGATGTGCCAGGTGCTGTAGAGGTGTTCAATTGACGCAATCTCTGATTTAAGTCACTGCTGTTGTCAGAACTGCTGCCAAGCACCCAGAGGCTGGAAGGCTGACAGCTGGACTGTCTGCGGCGCGCCTGTGTGCAACGCACCTCAGAAGCCTTGCAAAGATCGCCAAGTATTGGATTATTACCACTTGGCAGGCCTAGGACGTGTACACAGAGCAGGACTAACAAAGTTTAGCAGGCTGAACTGGTTACCTGTTCTAAAAAGAAGAGAAATATCATGTCTAGAACAGCTGAAAGATGTACACCGCAGGAAAAAGTCTTACGGAAGAGGAAGAAAATATAAACCACTCCTGAAAGATGAGGGAATCTTCCCTTTTAGTCATCATTCCTACATTCAGTAAATGTGCACAACAGAAGCCCAGACTGCATCAGGAGGAAAATCAGCACAAACAAATGTGTATTTGAAGTAACACCAGCATTGATAGAAGATGGGAGGCAACAGACCATCACTGTAGCCCACCCTGTCAGCCTGCTGAGCACATACCTATTTGCTAGTTAAGCTGATAAGGAGGGATAAAAATAGCATTTCAGGGGGAACCAGGCCAGCTGTGGCTGCCAAGACTTTTCCAAACCTTTTTGGTCTCAGGCTAGTTACTGCCCAGCTCCAAGTTAGACACTGCCCACTTGCACATGGTGGGTGACATGGTGAAATCAAGGTCCTCTCTCTTCAAAGCAACAACTCAACTGGCTCCATAGCAGTCTGCCTTATTAGCAGCAATTAACCAGCATCTGATTAGAAATACATGAGGTTTCCTGTGAAGCTCTGGGATTCTACATAGCAATCAGCATACCATAGAGCCAAGCCCAAATCTGTTGGAAGAGCTCTTTGTGTACATAGTCAGGAGGGGCTGCTGCTGCTGTTCATTTACTACTGAGGTCAATCTGTAATATAAACCTCCTAAACATCTGGGCTATCCAGCAACATTCCCATTACCTTCAATAAACCAGGAGTTAGAGGAATATGATGTGTCTTTTGTAGAGATGCACTGTTTCATTCAAGAGTTTGTAAGAGCAGCAAAGTTTCATGGAAATTCTCCAGCCTGACTATTCTATCAAACTGCTAGTGCTGCATCATACAGACCTTGTGATCTCTACTCCGTAATCTGGGATATTTTTAAATCAAATTTGCATCAACCATGATCTTTTGATTCATGATCCTTCTTTCTACCTGCATGGGAAGGCCCCGCAGATACCAAGCAATTTTTAAAACCCCTAATTTCTTTAGTCTCTTCACTAAGGTAAATAGTGACATCAAAACCAGTTTTTAATCAATTTCTAAGTGAAAAAAAGAACACCAGTCACATTCTTCTGAGCTGGCAGTGGGCAAGTTTTAGTTTTAATTAACGATATATAAGGGAGAACAGCATGAGTAAGGACACTACTGAAGGACTGTTTGAGCGAAGAGGCGGGCATCACAACTACTTCTTGATGACTCACAATTACTCTTATGTATTTATTTACTTATCATGACTTCTCATTTTTATTTCATCCCTAATTCCACATTAAAACGGTCCATCCCCAACAAAGTTTTCACCCAGCAAATCCACATCCACAACACAGCCATCTTCTTCAAATTACTAACCTTTTTAACCAAAAGGAAATAACATCCAGCTCTTGCAGAAAACAACCTGTCCACACTTCCCATGTAGCTTTGAGAACACACCCAAAATGACTGTTGAGATGCAGTTTCTCTGCTACTCCACTTACTTGGGGTTCTTGTACCCAATCTCACGTTTCACCCCTAGTGCCAAAGCTTGCACGTTTTGTTTTGTTTTAAACACTGACACACACTTATTTAGATACATTAGCTTGTGGGGGGCACAATAGAGCTGTGCTATCATTTGTACTAATGGTATGAAAAAGTGTAGTTGCATAGGAATGGGTATAGAAAACAAACCCAGACTTCAATTAGTCATCTTCACATTATATTCCATAACTCTACTTCATTAAAAATAGTCTACTTGATTATGTATTTAAGGTGTCACTGCTAAACAAATAATAACTAATCTACTGCAAGTTGAAAATGTTAATCCGTTCCAGAGAGAACTCCATGTAATTTAATTATCACTAAGCTTTTTGTCCACGTTTAATTATCAAAACCTACATTGAAATAACTGATTATCAACCCAAATCCTTTAAGCCTCTGGTTGAGTAGGCTCTGTGGGAGCATCTACCCTCACAAGTATGTGCACAAACTCGTATGTAAGACTCATTTTACACACTTTAAGATGGAAGCCCTTTGCCAAGTCACTGCCTTTCACTGCATCACAGTCTGAGGTAGGCAAGCTGGTTATAAAGAATGTGATGAATAAAGTTTAACTGCCAAAATTTTCTTTTGGTCATGTTTGCAGAGCTGAAAAGTCTAAACACAGCTTGATGACGTCAACCCACCACGCCAAGTCACCTTTATCTGGGGATACTGCTACTTGGCAGGTATTCTTCAAGTAGCCAGTTATTATAACCTCCAGCTTCTGCAGTGGCTAATGGTGCTGGGAGGGTGTATGACAAAGAACACACTTGTTATTAACATTTCCAGTATGCTATATGTATCCCACACATTTCTTAATCACTACTCCACCTTCCTCATGCAAATGTAACAAATGGCTTACATTTATGTGGAAATCTTCCAGGTTTACAAAATTAGGTCCCACAGGGAATCGACTTTCATTTGTTCGGTAACTACAGATGAGTGATCCACAAATACACCCTTTTCTTAAGAGCAGGTATAAAGAAACCTACAGAAACACTACTACAGGTCAAGCAAAACAGATTATGAAGTCTTACCATGGGAAACCACACAGGAATGGCTGTCCAAAGGAAGTTCACTGTTGAATTAGTGAGTATATGCAGCAAATACAAAAGCAGCTAACAATTAAACCAAACAAAACCTGCAAGTCTTTACCAAACAAATGTGGTTCAAAGCACCTTTCAGAAGTAATTTTCAGGCTGTGTACCAGCTTCTGAAGAAACTTATTTTTTCAAACAGCTTCAAAGCATAAAATGATTTGGTAGAAAATGTGATTCATATAATACAGCGTCTGCTGCAGTGATGTGCTGGAAGGCAGCATGTTGAAGACCAGCACACCAGCATCTATCCTTGGCCAGGACCACGTACTCCATGGTCTGAGCTGCAGGGGTAAACTAGGGGAGAATTCACCAGCAGCAGACCTTGAATCTCCAAGGTGAAATAAATATTGTCTATCTGCTTCGCCCCTCTTTTGAAAGAAACCTTTAGTGAATGTTTTACCCCCTCAAAACACATTTCTGACAAGGTGGGAATTATCAGATTGTGTCAATTATTTATTTTTTTTTTACTAATTAACTTCTCAGGCTGAAACAGCAAAATAGGCACATTTCCTTTTGATTTAAAACAAAATACTTCGTTATTATTCTTCACTCAGATAAAAAAAAAATCACATTTAAGTTAAAAAAAAAAAAAAGCAGAACTCAACATACAGCATATCTTTAGTTCCAAGTGAAGCATTCTTTTATAGATACTTGTAGGAAGTGCAGAGAAAACTATAAGCTTGGTTTGCTGAGGCAAATCCCCCAAGACTTGGGGGATTAAATTCAGTCACCCAGAATACAAGAGATCCAGGCATGATTTTTTTTCCTGTGCCCAGTAGGACGTAGATCCATTAGTCCTAATCCATAGGAAAGTGTTCCATTCACTAGGCTATAAAAGGAAATGACACCCCTCCATACTACCTTTTTGCTGTCAACAAAAATATTACAACATATTTTCAGAGGATACAGCATCTCAGCAATCTAAAACACAGCTGCCACATTGCACAGTGCTCCCCGAAGAGATTAGGTCTAATGAAGAGCCTGGAAGATAATTTTACAGGTCATTTCAAGCAAGATAGTTGAGGCTGGAGATAAAAATGATGGCATTCCAACAGCAGAAACTATTATATTGCAGGCAGGAAAGAAATTATTAAACGTATTATTTAACAAAGAAAAGGGCCTGAAGTATGCACTGGGTTTGATAGCACTGAGAAACACTTCATCTGAAAACCACAAAAGCTAAGGAATAATGTACACCCCAAGGCAGCTACACCCATCAGAACCCCCTTTTCCCTTGTTTTCATCTGATAATTTGTGTGCCTCATTTACTTTACAACTGATATTTGAATGCACAGTTGTCCTTCCGCACGTGTATAAGAAAATTTATTTCTTAGCAACAATGCAAAATATTTCAAAGCCTAAAAAAGCAATATAACCAGATGTCTGACTGCATTAGTGTATTCTCGCTAGCTTCATATGCTGGCAATCTGTTCTTCAGTAACGTTTTTAAGGAAAGTTTACATACAAATACTTTCAGTTTCAAATCCCTTTGCAGATCAGCACTGAGAATTGGGGTTTAGACCTTAAAACACTTTCTGCTGGGCTTTCTGCCAAGGGAACACCTGCGCAAGAGGAAGGGAACAAAAAAGTATCCACATTTCTGTATTTCAGGAGACACTCTTCTGACACACGTCACAATGTATTTCTGGATACATTAGAGGCCAGACTTGATGACTAGGTGGAAGAGGACCTCTATAAAGAAAGTATGCACTTGCATATAATTTCTAATATACCATTATTAAATTATTAAAATGTAGCCTCATCTTTTGGAAACCATTTAATTGTGAATTCTGCAGATAGCCTGAAGTGTGTTTTTCCTGCCACAGATTCTGAATTAAAAAAAAAAAAAAAACCAAGATTTTTTAATACAAAATCCCATTTAAATTTCATTTCGAACCAGACCGCCAGTGGAGGTAAGAGTCTTCTATCCTCTGTGAAAGACTGCATGACCCTGCCTGGCACAGCTGGTGAGCCCAAGGAACCTTGCTGAAGTCCTGTTTGCAGTTAAGGCAGCAGCTATCTTGGACACAGTATGGCTGTTCTGCAGAAAGACCGGTGCTCAGTTCATGCTCATTCAATACGATCCACACTGTTAAGCACGAGTACTGACACTCAGATATCTAAGTCTGCCAGGTCTCTTGCTGCTCGTGGAGTCAGTTAACACTGACAGGTCAGTATTTCAAATATTTTTCCAGTTTACAGGTCATTTAATATTTAAGCACACTATAATGTCTCAGCCTAAATGTGACAGAATAACCCAATCTGCACTGCTGATGACACAACATCAAGCAAGCTTGGTTGATCACTGACAATTATTCTGATTTTTAATGTGACTGCGCTATTTTACAATTAATGAATCATCTGAAAAAGCATCTGGGGGAAAAGAAAACGGCAAAGTCACTGTCTTTTATTAAACAGACAATTGTTTGCTGTTATAAAGGGACTGTATATAAAGGCTCAGGAGTAACACCACTGAACACAGTACTTTGATGGATTAGGACTTCAGCTACCACCAATACAACAAATATTACTCTTAAAATGGCTATTTTAGAGCCCAGCCACTACACTGCTTAAAGGCAGTCACAAAACAACACATGAAAAACATGTTCAACAAACAATATACATAGTAATGTCAGCATTAGCACTACATCACTACTTGAGGAAAACTGTTCCTCTGTATCAGACTACTCTCCAAGTGACAGTCACATGCCATATTACTCCAGTAAGCATGTTACCCTCTCAGTAATGTTTAAAAGGAGGCACACTTCAGATTTTTTTGGACATCAGCTGTACTCCACATTACTGTTCTGCGTTAATCACCATCACACAAGATGTTCTTGGGGCATTGCTGCACATGCAAACAATGCTTATCTTTTCCAGGTAGTTTGAAAAAAATTACCCTTAGCAGTTGGATATCCCAAGAAGCACTCTAAGCAAAATATAAGTGGCTTTACTTAAAACATTTTAATACAACAGCTGATGTAATCTAGAGGTTTATTTTCTTGGGCTCATGTTTAAACAGAGACATACCATTTGATCTCAAGGGACACATAGCTCTGTCTCAGTTATTATGGACAGACCCATGGTTTAGGCAAATAGTCACCAAAAACTCATACAAGAACTTTTAAGGGAAAAGATGGCACCTGGTAAGATGACCAACTCCCTGAGCTGCCACATTTCTGGAGGAGTAACTAAAAGAATAAGCACTAACAGCTCGGAGAGACTTGATAAGGCACTTACATAGAATCATAGAATTGTAGGGGTTGGAAGGAACCTCGAGAGATCATCGGGTCCAACACCCCTGCCAAAGCAGCTCCCTAGGACAGAGTCCAAGTACATTCACAGCACGTGGAATACTGATTTTACATTATTTATCTGTCAAAGTAATACATGCCCTTCATTAGCAGTATTCTTGGGATCTCCAGAGACCTTATGATTCTAGATACAATGTAAGATTCATATGATACTCTCTACCATAACAACATTGGGAAATCCTGGTTATTTTAGGATTTTCAAATAAGGTAGAGAAAAATATTCTTACTGCATGTAGATGACAAAGATTATAAACGGTGTATCCTAAGCAAAGACTATCCATGGTATATCCGAAGTATGGGCCATCGGATTATGTTCTTGGCCATACAAAGGCCACCAGTAAAAGTAATGACTTTTGGCTGAAAAGACAGGTCCATAGAAATGTACCTAAATGAGATGTAGGTAAAATTTAGCCTTGAAAATTTAAAGCCTCTGCTTAGTAATGACCATGTCCCGGAGGTGCCTATGCTCACTGCAGTCACCCCTGCCAGCCCAGGAAGTCCTTGTAAGCAGTGGTGTGTAGGCATTGCCTACAGGTGCCTGTGCAGTATCTCCCATATGCAGAGAAGTCCCAAATGACAGCTTCCCCATCCCTAACATGCATCAAAAAAACAAGCACTGCTCACTGAAGCACCTTTATTATTAGTAATTATATAAAATTTGAGAAGGGCACATTCCTCGAATTTATACCCACCACTCAGATCAGTTTTCTGTCTATTCTCTCAAAGACTGATGGAAGCACCTGTCATCAGGGAGGGACACCTGGGTGCTGAACCTACCTGTGCCACAGAATCAGTCATCTAAAGCCTTAACGTGGCATAATTTGAGATAAATTCCTGCATTTAGTGCTACCCTACCAAAGCAACTTGGTTAGGACATAAGCTTTCCTCATCACCACTCTGAGATGATAAAAGTCACTCTCTACACTTGTGTGCTGGACCAAGAGCCGTTAGCATAGGCTTACACTGAGGAAGTAAAAATATCAGTACCCCGCAAATCCTGCAGATTTTGGTTTAGGAGATGCTTTTAGAATGATGCTTTGTCACAGCAAGATACATCCTTTCACAGCTGCACAACCGTTCTGGATAAGTACACGAAAAAGGAACTTCAGAATTGCTATATTAGTTCCAAGCTGAAATCCACTACTCAGAACCAGTCTACAAACTAATCGTCACGAAGTTCCTCTTTGGAAAGCATTCATTTGACTCAAGAATTCATGTATTTTGAGTGGGGGGTTAGAGTCCAGTGTGTAACCCTGTATGCTCTTACAGCTGTGTGAGTACTCACGAATGCCACTTAGGAAGAGCAATCCAGCACTGAATTCTGAATGTTCTGGTTGTTCTTAGCTGAGTTTAGAAATAATCAAGCACTGTGAGCGTTGCCTGTTTCATTGCAGTAACTCCCTTCCTGCGCCCAGGTAGTCAGTAAGTCACTCACAGATAAAACAGCAAAAACTCAAAGTAGGTAACTGCAGGTTACCAATAAAGCGATAAAACATAATTTGTACAAAAGAAAATCCACACCTCCTGGCAATCACCTAAGACTTTAGGACTCATCTTGCTTGGCTTAATACCCATTTCCCCCTCTGTGGGATAGCTTCTCTTCAGCAGGATTAACAAGTGGTAATTATAGGAGTCACGCTGACAGCACACGTAACCAGAGGGACACTGTCAACCCCGAATGCCAGCTGCCCTGGCCATTTAACATCGCGGCTCCTGCAACTGTCATAATTCGTGTTTCATTAAGTTTTTAGTGCTGATGCTCTTACATCCCACTTTAAATGACAACTCTCCAGGAAAACTTAAGAGCATGAAATTAGAGGCTACAGGATTTTGACAGGCTGCAGGAAGGACAGGACTATGCTTTTAGGAGCACGCCTGGAACGCACAGTGTCTGCGGGAGCAACTGCCCCTAGGAGTTGCAGTTCCTGTAACTGCACTAAAGACTTTCGATACCGACAGCTTTAGTAAAACCGACGTCTCCGCAGCAACCTGAAGCCACCCTTCGCCTCCCCTACAGCGGGGCGGCTCTCACGGCCCGTGCCTAGGAAGGAGACCTGTGCCGGCGGGCACGGCGGTGCCCCCGCTGCCCCTCCGCCTTCGGCAGACACAGTGACCCCGCTCCTACACCGGGGGTGACGAGGAAAGGTGACCAAATCCCCACCGCGGCTGCCCGGGAGCGGGTCCGCGCCACGGGCTCTGCTCGGGCCGGAGCGCAGCGGGAGGGCAGCGGCCGACAGCCCACAGCCCACCGCCCGCCGGCGCCTGTCCCGCCGCCGCTTCCACCGCCCCAGCGGGAGTTAGCGAGCAGCTCAGCGCCCCGGACCGCTCCGCACCCGCGCAGGGAAGGAGGAGTCCCCCCCGGGCCCGGCCGGCGGGACTTACACAGGGTAGAAAGCGTAGGGCGGCAGGGCGCTCTCCTCGCACGGCTCCGCGTCGAGCAGCAGGTAGTCCTGGCTGTCGTTCCGACGGGCGCCGGCCGCCGGGGAACCGCTCTTCCGCGGGGCGTAGGGCTGCGCCTGGCTCATGTTGTCCCGCGGCTGAGGCGCCCGGAGGCGCGGCGGCTCCCTCAGGGCGCCGCGGAAGCAGCGCGGAACCGGCCGGCGCGCGGCACTGCGGCTCTGCCTCCTCACAGCGCCGCGGCCCCCAGCGGAGAGAGGGGAGGGGAGAGCAAGGCAGCGCTGCGCGACGGGACGGCTGCCTCCGCGCCCCGCCGAACCCGGCGAGGGGTTACTATGTCAATCTGTCCGCCGCCGCCCGCAGCGCCGGAGGCGAAGCGCAGCTCGGCACGGGGGCAATAAAGTTAACGGCGCGTCAGCGGGCGCGGCTGTCCCCGGCCGGCGGGAAGGGGCGGGAGGTGGGAGGGCGGCGGACTGCGCTCGCCTCCCCGCAGGGGTTGCGGTGCCCCCTCCGCGCCGCCCTCGCTCCGAGGCGATCCCGCCCCGCCCGGCTCCGCAGCGGAGCCGCGGGTCGGCGGCCGCCGCGGTGACTGCCCCGCCGCCGTGACACCGTCTCACCTGCACGGTGCAGCCTTCCGAGGGGAGGCGTGCGCGCCCGCGCTCCGAAACAGCCCGGCAACAAGAGGGGCTCCGTCCTCGGGACGGCGCTCACCTCCAGCCGCGCTGTGCGGAGCAGCCCGCGGAGGGCTGAGAGGACCACGCGAAAGTCTCCGCGGGGCGCGGCCGGACCGCCACCGCGCAGCCGGGCGCTGTCTCCCGCGGGGAAGCGGGAGCAGGTTCTCCGGTTCGTCTGGGCCCTCAGCGGATGTTGTATCCGTGCCCCTTTACAGACCCCCGCGCCTGTTTCACAGCGGGGTGAGTTTGTAGCAGTCTCAGCTGAGAGCCGAGGAAAAATGCCTCCTTTTTTGGCGAGAAAACCGGTAGCTCTGCAGGAATAACACACTCCAGCGAAGCTCAGGCACCTTGTGTTTCTCAGTTCTGCTTCGATGGTGGCACTTCGATGATGTTTTACTCATGTAGACTGTAATAGCTTTAATAATATATTAAAATAATTACATTTTTGCTATGAAAAACTGCAAGGCTCTGAAGAAATAACGTATGGCCTGTGGGCATCGTTCGTACCCGTTCATAACTACATGTATATGTGCAGTTAAAATAAGTGCATCCAAGTAAAATCTCTCCCTTGTCCCCAGCCCTGTCCACATACTGAAACTATTGCCAGGGTTTGTGTTTGAGTAGTGTGCCCCCTGTCCCTCTTCAGGCCTGCACACCCAATTCCCAAGGCACTCTCCGGGCAAAGCCCAGCACAACACTCTCCAGGGCAGGCAGGCAGGCTGCTGACATGGCCCGGGCTCCCCACCAGCTTTTGCTGGACCTGAGGTTTAGCGACTGCCTCGGCCACTGAGACTCCGTGCACTGACTGAACTGCCAGAGGAAGAGGTGTATACAGAGATCCACACTCGCTGCAGTTAGGACAGTCTTTACGTGGTCCTTAGATGAGGTTCAGAAACACTCGCCGTCACTGGTAATTGCACAGTTGCTCACAGCTTCTGAAATGTCTTTGTCCTCATGGTTATGGCTGTTAAAATTAGACTCTAATGGGTTCTAGAAATCTTCCTTTCTTTGCAAAATATTACTTCCTTTTCTTCTGTTATAGAACTTTTTTATTTTAAATACGAGGTTTACTAGCAACATTACCATGTGCATTTTATGGTTCTCATGCTAGTTCTTATTTCTGTAAAAACAGATACTGTAAAGTGATGTGCAGGCTTTGCATTTGAGAAATATGCTGTGGATAATACCGCCTGTTTTTGTTGTGAGACAGTTGTTTGCCAGTGACAGAGCGCTTTGTGATGGGGGGAATTTTAATGTGTTCCACTGTCCTTGTCCATACCTTTTTGTTTCACTCGTCCTACTCAATTACAAAGACGTAGTGCTTCTCTGCTTGGTCTTTTCTGTATATTCTCCAAATATTTGCAGATTTTTTTATTTCTTCATTTTATTTCAACTGCTCTATTTGATACTAGTCTGGTGCCTCAAATTCCCTCTTCTAGGTCTTTTTTTTTCCCTGTTCTTTCTTGCTCATCCTCTGGTATATTTATTAAAAAAACAAACAAACAAACGAACAAAACACCAAAAAAGAACCAAAACCCCACCTCATACCACACAACTTTAGAATAAATAGAATAAAATATTTTCAACTGGAAGGGACCTACAAGGACCATCTAGTCCAACTGCCTGACCACTTCAGAACTGACCAAATGTTGAAGTAGTTTTTAATGGCTTTGTTCAAATGCCTCTTAAACACTGACTGACTGTGCTAATGGGTTTGCAGATCCTTTGATTTCAGACCGTGTTCAGCCGCTTTCTCTGTTTTCTTCTGCTGCTTCTTTCAAGCTTCTACTTACTTACAGTTTGAATGCCCCTAGGACTATTTTACATCTTCCCCTGATACTCTTGCACCTCTCTCAGCTTCCAGGCGACATTTGTCATTTTCTCAGGTGCTTCCCTCCCTAGATACCAAGCCTTCCTTGGTTGTCATTCTTATTTCAGGCTCATAAACTCTGATATCACACCAGACACTCTTACTTTCTCACCTCTCCGAAATCTTCCACAAATTCTGAAGCCACACTCATAGGTTGTGGTGATGACTCTCATGGTTTCTTTCAGATCGTACCACAGCAGTGGCACTAATGAAAAGTGAAATAAAACAGCATGGTGTTTTTATTTGTGCATGCTGCAGAACTGATGACACTCTACCATGAGAATATCAACCAACTTCAACAGGGAAGCTTACATCAGTGTTTTTAGTGAGTGCTTACTGAAAGTTAACCCCAAACAGCAGCTTCTCAGTATCTGATAGCTCAGAGCCATGGCAGCCTTGTGAACTCTTCCAGTTCTTGGCCATCTCGTTACAAGCGTTTTCACTGTTTCAGATTAACAGCCTGTGATGCTTGGGGTCGTTTTTCTGTAATACAAGTAGGTTTATTCCATCCTTTGTGTTTCATAGCACTGCTATCCAGATGCACCACAGAAAGGAATCTTTACAGGGAGACAACTGCAAAGCACTGGACAATACATTTTCTCTAGAATAGAAAAAGTACCTGTTATCTTGGGAACAGTGAAAAAAGCTTGTACTGATATTGTCTTTTTTAATTCACTCTGCTGATAAATGAAGTATCTCTGCTTTTTCATCCCTGCATGCTTTTCAAGCACAAATTATCTCTAGGAAACCACCTCGGTGTGGCACAGCTTTGATTTGTTTCATCAAGGACTGGTAGGACTTCCTAAGTTAAACAATTTTATAATAGGTCACAATTTTCAGAAGCATTAGCCAGATCGAGTCAGAGGAACGAAAAATGTTCATCATCCTTGAAAAAAAAGATGCTGAGCTGAAACTCTGAATCTTTACAACTTGATTAACACCCCACCCCGCCCCCGACCCCCCCCCCCCCCAAAAAAAAAGAAAAAAGACCAAAGCCAAAATGAAACAAACAAACAAAAAAGCCAAAAACAGTTGTCAAAGTCTCCATTTGGAGGTCACAGGATTTTCCAAAAATCACAAGTTGATGGAAAACCAGGTGAAACTATGTGTCCTCTTGCACTTATGCATTTGTGCCTGAATGGTTGAGGATATGGGAGTGAACTTTCAGCTCTTTCCTTCTTTGAGTAATAATCTAGGGATGATGGTCTGCTTGGTAACTATCTGAAAGCTAGTGAGGTTACAGAGAATTGTTTTGGAACAAGCAAGAAGTGCTTTGCTGCAAGAGAGAGAAGAGATCATTTTAACTGTTCTTTATAGTTATAGATCTTTACAACAACAACATGAAATTTATATATTCTTATGGTTTTGCTAATGTCTTGGTGTTTCTGTTGCAAAGATAAAGAACATACGCTACTTTTAATTAATTTATCATGATGAATATTTATTCAGTGCTTCATTAGATATTTAAACTGCAAATCAAATTACAATTAAATCACTGTACGTGTTCTGTAGAAAGTTATCAGATCATCACCTCAGTCTTTCCCAACCAGATATGTATTTTAAATCAGAGTGAATACAGAACTAGATGAAAGAGCAGGGTTTTATTCTGAGTCTTTATCTGACTTGGGCACATATTAACCTTTTGTTCTTTTGAAATAAAAAAGATTTATAACCCTGAGTGACGAGAAAAAAATTGCAGTATCTCTCTGCTTAATATTTCCTTATGTCCACCTTTTTTATTACATAATCCAAAAATACATCTGTCTTCTCTGATAAAAGGTACTGATGTATTTTAGTGTGAAACAGAAGTGTTAGTTTAGAACTGGCTCAGTTGGTTTTATTACAGCAAGTTACAATCTTCATCATTCACTTAAATATAGTGACTGAGGTATTTTGCTCAGGAAGATGAAAACCAGAAACTGAAAACTCCTGTTGTCTGTCGGGGAAAGGATGAGAGACAAAGTGAACTTGCCTGATGCCTGACAGGCTGTCCTGGTTTTGGCTGGGATAGAGATAAATTTTCTTCTTCACAGCTGCTGTAGTGCTGTGGTTTGGTTTAGGATGAGGCTCATGTTGATAACACACTGATGTTTTAGCTGTTGCCCAGCAGTCAGAGACTTCTCAGTTTCTCACGCTGCCAAAGAGAAGGTGGGAGGAGACACAGCAAGAGCAGCTGACCCAGGGTGGCCAAGGGGATAGATAGTCCATACCATATGATGTCAAGCTCAGTGTATACCTGGGAGGAGTTGGCCAGGAGGTGACATGGCTCATGAACTGGCTGAACGTTGCTTCCAGGTGGTGAGCAGTTGTGTTGTGCATCACTTCTTTTGTGCATTGTTGTTGTTGTTGGGGTGTTTTTTATTATTACAATTATTATTATCTGCATTTTCTGACCTATTAAACTGTTCTTATCTCAACACTTTACTTTTCTCACTTCTTTTTCAGTTCTCTCCCCCATCCTGCTGGGGAGGGGGCAGTCAGGGAATGGCTGTGTGGTTGTTTTAGCTGCCTGCTGGGTTAAACCACAACACACGCACATTGCTTAATGCACTACTAGAAGTCACTTGGGTACCATGGCAATGAAAGCTGCAAAAGAAGTCATGCAAAATAGCACAGTACTGTGATTCAGCCTCACTGAATAACTTACATAAAGGTTATCTCTATACAGCAAAATATAGGTGCAATTATATTGCTCGCTTGCAGACTAATCTAAACCTGTTCGTGAACAAAAGCAAATGGCAACTTCAACCTGTACTTGTAGCCAGAAAACTTTCAAGGATTCATAGAATGATGCGTAGTTACTTGTATTTAACCAAAGTCTCGTTATGTGAGCTGGTTAGATCACACTACCAAAGGTACTATGACACCACAGTCACCGTTCCCTGGCTCTCTGTTCTGCACTGGGAAGGCTGTCAGAGATTCCCTTGTGTAAAGCAGGAAAGGGACGAGTCGCTGCAATTGTGCCATGGCTGAGCAGTATCACTGCTGTGGGTGTGAGCATCACTTGGAAAGGTGTGTGCTGTACAGTGAAGAAATGCTGGTTTCTTTGAGGTGTGAAAGATGTGTAACCTGCCTGCTGGAATTCCTTCCTGCTGCACAGTACTGGACTCAAGACTTGCTTTTAAAAACCCGCAAAGTGCATCATTGCTACTTGTTAGTTCTCTCCATAAAAAATGGAGTAACCATTGTCAACTACTAATTCTAATCACAACTAAATTCTTCCTTTGCCTAAATGTGAATGAGGCCAAAATCATGTTATGACACCAAGAAGCCTTCCCTGTGTCTAAAAATCTTCCCTGGAATTGTCTCTTCCGGCCATGATCCAACTACTGCTTTACATGTGGTTCTCATACCTGTATTTCTTCCTACAGAATACTGCCAGGATACATTTATGAAACTGAACTGCAAATTTTAATCACTGTCAGAAATCATAGCTGGACTTTTCTTCTGTAAAGGAGAGCTCGATGAAGAGGTGGGCTCAGATGGGTAGTGGATATTGGCACCCAGATGAGAGCACTGGGACTGGATCATAGAAACAGTAGAAGCATTTTCAAAAGCTGCTCAAATTTTCTTGGCTAAGAAGCCTTTGGGATATTCAGGGGCAGGATATGAGTTGGAAGGGACCTCAAAAGATCATCTAGCCCAACCTTCCTGGGAGAGCAGGATCACCTAGACTAAATCACACAGAAACACATCCAGGCAGGGTTTGAATGACTCCAGAGAAGGACACTCCACAACCTCTTTGGGCAGCCTGTTCCAGTGCTCTGTCATCCTCACGGTGAAAAAGTTTCTCTTCATATTCTTTATATTCCTTATACTCAGGACTCTAGTTTCTGGGGAGACAGAGGTTTCTAGGAGCATCATTATTGCTGAACTGCCACGGATGCTCCTATCTCCATCACATACTCATGTACGCACACAGGACTTACAGGATCCCACTCAGCTCTTATCCTATTTTTTGCTGTCAGAAACATACTTCTCTACACACTTAAACATAGGGTCTGTCATGCTACATTTGTCTTGATTTACATGGTATAATTAATTACTGTCAATTAATTTTAAAGATCTGAAATGCACTAACACCCACTGTGACAGTCAGTGCAACTGAAATATTGTCATTAAATCCATTGCAGGTTCATTACACAGAATTTTATAGGTTTTGGATAAATAGTAAGTTTCCAACTCAGTAGTCTGAGGCATGCTGCTCAAAGATAAAGAACACTACTAGTCATCAAGCCCCTATCCCCATTGCAGATAATAAGATACTCCTTCTGTATTATAAGTGAGTAGGAGGATATGTGAAGTCAAAACTAGATAGAATTCAGTGGGAAATATCTTGCAAGTTTCCAAGTGAAAAAGTATTAACCTTCCAGAAAGAGTGTGTATGTAAAGGGATCCTCGACCAGAGGTCAGGTATGTTGTGAAAAGCAAGAGTAATCTGACAGAAATCAATAGAATTAAAGCATTATTAAATCAGTATGAGCGACATCAAAATTAATTTTTTTTCTTTTATCTGTCTTGTGTGATCACATCAAGAAATAAAATATTTTTAATAACTCTTTGTCCTTTTAATTACTAAGATAAGAGCTTCTCTATATGGGTTCCATGTGCACTCAAGATACTATATTAACCTCTGTGTCCTACCCAAGTCATTCAAACCATCCCCACTTGTTGCCTAATTTTATCCCGGGAGTAAAGAACATGATGCATCAAAGCCTTTCATGTGAACACAAAACCAGTATGTGGCACTCATCTTGGAGATTTGATATTTAGGCCTACCAATTTATAAAGGACAAAAAAGTATAATAAAGACAAAAAATAGAGCTTTAGCTATTATATATATAGCTATTGCTGACATTTAACCTTTACTGGCAGAGAAGTGTATTTGTACAAATGAGATGTTAGTGTGGCATGATCACATATTGCCATATAAATGATGTGGTTCATAACAGTTTCAACACTTTTTATTTCCTCTTCAGTTTACTTTAAATGATCTTTTTAAGTTGAAGGTGTGAAACTTCTAATAATGAGAAAAGAATGGTCATTTTTTTCTGGTGAGTTCTAGAAATCTCTAGTTGGTTCAACATTCAGGTACTAAGAGATGACACCAGTAGTTACTCTAGTTCCCAAACCAAATATCATGCATTGGGATTTATGGTCTGGGGAGGGATGTTCCCCATGCTTCTTGATGATAGTCCTGTAACAGTTATGAATTACCTGCCTAGCATAACACTGGCAATTTTCTGCCTCCTTTGAGAAGTAGATAAATACACAAAATGTAAAAAATATGTTGACAGGATACCAATAAAAGAGACTTATTATATTGAAAAGCAGACTATCTGTAACCCCCTGAGCACATCTCACTACTGTGTTGACTTTATCATTTAGAGTTTCTGACATGATGGATATTAGTGTTGTAATGCTGCCTTCAAGTTGGAGTCTATAATTGTTGATGTCCCGCTGTTTTTATCCTGCTGCATTAAAAAAACCCTCAGAACAGTTTATCTGTCTAAGACGTATTTCCTATGTTATCCACAAATGATTTCTTATTTATGTTTTTTTTTCTGAATTACATATGTGCCTTGTGTTCCTTTACAGTAAATCAGTTTCTACTCCAAGTTTCTTGCTAGCAATACTACAAGAAATAAAAACATTCAGTCTGGAATGATTTCCCAATTTGGATTTCTGTTTCCTTTGCTACAAGCAGATGCTGCCAATCTTATTCAGTAACTTCAGTCATAGAGGGCTTTAATGCTCTTGGCACTAATTTAGGAGATTCCACCTCCTGAGACATAAGATGCTGTGTTGTTTTTCTTGTAATTCTAAGGTTCTAAGTATCAACTGGCATAAAGCAGAGAATGTCTTTGAACTCAGACATGTCCTTCTGTTTGTTGGTGCTATATATCTGCCAATGATCAGGGAGGCCTTCCCTGCTGGCTCCTGCAGGCAGGTCTCTATTCTATGTGTTTGCAGTGTAGTTCTGTCACCCTATCTTCTCTATCTTCTTGCTGTGGATGATTGGCCTATTCTGTTTTGTTTGGAAGATAGGAATAGGATGTTGTGTTGTATAAAGGGTTGCATCACCTAAAACAGCTCTGCAGTCTCCCCTCCATAATGTGGTGCACCATCAGTCTTCCCTTCTGAGTGACTCTGGTTCCTCTACATTCACAGCTTCCATTATTTGGCATCCACATATTTGTTTATGAGCAAGAGTTTGTTTGAATCACAGAAGCACAGAATGGTAGGGGATGGAAGGAACCTCTGGAGATCATCTGTTTTGAGAGAAAATTCATGTCTGTAATCACACATCAGCAATTACATGTGGCTAAGTGTTTGCAAAAAGACAGTTACCAGCCTTCATTTCCTGTTATTTTCCTTAAAAAAAAAAATCCAGCATTCATTCACATATAAGAAATAATCTCATAAATAGGGTAATTATTTGCTGCTTATAACTTTAGAAAAAAACCCACAAAACCAGATTTCTAGTTTCGTTATCTATATTAATTGTTGAATTCTATGAGCTAAATCATAAAATATAGGAGAACACTGCCCCCAGAGCCCTGGGACAGACTGCCCAAAGAGATTGTGAAGTCTCCTCTGGAGATATTCAAAACCCACCTGGACATGTTCCTGTGTGGCCTAATCTAGGTGATCCTGCTCTGGCAGGAGGGTTGGGCTAGATCTTTTGAGGTGCCTTCCAAGTCCTAACATTCTGTGATTCTGTGAAATACAGGGATGGTGGTGATGTAGATGTTTGGCTTATTTTACACTGTCTTCAGGCATCTCATATAGTCAGATGCAGAACACTGGGTTTGACAGATTGCTTGATCTTGTCAAACATGATCATTCTTGAAACATTAAATTATTATCCCCTTCAGAGGTTACATCGTTGACGTACTTATGCAAGATGCTGGTTTGTTGTGTCTGCTATGCCACCACTGTGTCACAAAATACTGTATACTGTTGTTGACTACACTATTTTTGTAATTCACAGATGTCACAGGACTCTGGTTCAACTACACCACGATGCATAACATTTTCATACTACTTGTACATCATGGCACTTCAGGAACGATGGTCACTACTTATAAAACTTGTGAAATTTCTTTGATCCAGACCAAATCACTTAGTTTAAAAAAATTGCAATGACTTATACTCCTATGTTCAGGTGAAGCTGCTTCTACCATTGTGTATGTCCTACACTGGTATTATTGGCTCAACTATGGATAAATTTAAGCTTGCTACTTCCAGTGTTGATGTAACTGTGATGTTATAAGCAATGGTAAAGTCTAATGATTTGAGGGTTTTCTTCCATAACACATCCAAGAAATAAGGGCAGGGCCCATAAAACAGCCCTCTCTTTAACATAGACTTTTCATTTCCACTGAAGAATACAAGACATCTTTTCAACTGGATCGCTTCTATTGTGCAGTCAGGAAGTTTACTTTGAGTAATTTGCTATTATTTGTTCTGTGAAAAACTGATAGTATGGAGGGATTTCCACTGTAACATGGAACTAAGAAATTTAAGGCATATACAGAATTGTTGCAGTCCGTGGGAAGTTACAAGAAATGCATTCACTGCACATGTACTTACATTAATTCATCATGTAAGTAATACTTATTTCAATCTAGAAAAGTTAAAATATGTAACTGACCATGGCACATCCACAGTTTCTCTAAAGAAAACTTTCCTCCTGATGGACTTTACAAAATGCGTTGCAGTGTTCATCTGCCTAACCCTTTATCAGACCATCTGCAGTATCAGTGACGTGATACTGCCTGGAAATAGATGAGGGAAGTTATGTTTGGAAGCATCCTTGGACTTTTAAGAATATGATATGGGTGGAAAGTAATTTTCACTTACCTTTAGATGTTTACAACATAGTCATCTAGGTATTTAGACTTCTTCTATAGATAATTGTCTCCCTATTCAGGTTAAGAATAATTGCATGCAGCAGACAGAAATTTCCTGCCACCAATCTTCAGGGAAGAATGATTCCTTAGATGATTACCTCAGAAGCAGATGCTTTTATAGTGAAAATGTGTAAAAGTTAAGCAAAATAAATTCTGCTCCACAATTCAGCATTCACCTATTATCTTTTATACCCTCACACAATAATCATCACATAAAACTTAAACTAAGTTGTAGCAATAGATAATGTCCTGTGAAATCATGACACCCAAAACTAGTAAATGTGTTAAACTGGAGTATTTGTTTCCAGAGTCCCCTTTTGCACATGGCAATGGTTAGATATTATCTGTGTTTCATGCCATGGTCACTTAACCCTCAAAAGGAAAAAAAAGAAAAAAAAAAGAATTCTGGGGTTTAGTAGACACTTTTTTTCACACAGAATTAAGCTACTGAAGGAGTGGGATGAGGTAGGGTAGAAAGACAAACACGGCAGCTATAGGGAATAATATTTTTTCCTTCTGATTAAAGATATTCATTAAGAATTGGAGAAAATCATCTTTAGAATTGGGTTTTTTCTCCATTTTCTTATAACAAGTGATATGTGGTAAGAAATCTTCCCAAAATCCTGATCTCTCATTTGGTAGAGGTAATTAATAAAACAGCACTATTAAAATCTAGTTGAATATATTTTTGTTCAGGTTTTGCCAAATGTCTTTATGGTTGGTGTATTAGTAAATAACACTAGCAAAGAAATAAAATGTGAAAATGAATGCATTGAATTGTTATGCTCATTTCCTTTTCAATAAATATGCAGGAATCTTCTTTTATCCCCGGAGACCAGATGTACAACAAGTAATGAGATTCTGCAAAGTATCAATATGCACAAACACAACAAAAGGAATCTGGGGTATTTAGTTCATTCCTGACAAGTAAGATTAACGAGGAACAGATTAATATGTATGTAAAAAGCAAGATTGGATTGAAAGTTAAGTCTTATGGACATGATCAATGTTTAGAAGAGTACTGATGTTCAATACATTGAAGAAACTCTCTCAGAGAAATTTTCTCTGGGGAATAAAAAAATTTTCAAAAATCATTTTTCCTGAAGCAGGCCTACTGAGAGACAAGCTGAAGTTATTCACTCACTATTTCCAGGTAAAGTTTAACGGATTTTTAATTGTTTAGTCAGCAGGTCTCTGTGTTTTCTTCATCAAGCTGAAGTTGCAAGACAAGTTGCAGTTGCAAAACATCTTGTCCCAGACTTCACAGTTCTGATTCTCACCAGTCTTCTGATTCCTTAAGAAAACAGGCTGCGAAAAATACATTAACTGTATGCAAACTACAGCAGTGATCTACTGCCCACAGCTCGGTTCTGAGATGTTTTTACTGAATTACATTTTACTGGGATCCAGTATATTTATTTGTAATAAAAAATATGTAACTGTCCTGCCCTGACTCTAGAAATTCCATGCCACCTATATGCAGCCACAGTCATAGGATATATTTTTAATCCTGTCTGGGTCTTCCATCATGGGTTAGTATCCTCTTTTGGGTTAGAAAAATCCTGCTCATTGATATAAGTGGATGAACGACTGCATTTTTAACTCTATATGGTGTCTGCCTGAAAAAAAACAGCGCACAAAATTATCCGACGTGTCAAATAGGCAATGCCTCTAGTTTTCATAATATTAATTAATAACAACAATAAATTCATACAAAAGCAGACACATTTATTCTGTCAAAGCAATTTCTCTCCCTAGTAAAAACTTCTAAGAAAGATTAATAAAGAAAAGATATTGAAAACTTAAATAAATGCTGAATCTTATCCAAGATATAAAAGCTAATCTGCATAATTTCAATTACATCCTGACTAAAGCTGATGAAACTTTTCACACAAAACCCTTCTTTCTCCACGTTCACCACATCCAGTGTCTCCAACATGGTCACTTATTACTTGACAGGTCGGTTGTTGTGGGTTGGCATTTCTTTTTGTCTCAGAAAGCAATTAAATCCCCAACTGAAAACCAGCCATCTTTGATTGCTTCAAAATGTAGCCCCTTGATTTTATTTGTGTTTGTGTGTGATAGCTTTTTTCATTTTTAGCAATTACATTTGAAAATTTCAAATTAGAATAGAGTACTTCAAATCCTCTCAAAGTGAAATAATTCAGGGGCCCATATAATCCTATTATTTTTTCTAATGAATTAAGCACTGGAAGATTTTTATCTTATTAGACGGTGACAGTTTGATTTGTTTGAATTGATAATAAAGAAAGAAAGTAATGATTGTCACCATCCTTAGGTAGTCCACCAGAAAACTATTGATATGAAATTCTGATCCCACCGGAATCTGTGGAAATCGTGCCACTAATGGACCACAACAGAACAAATAGTTTATCCTGAGTAAAACGGGATTGGGACAAAAGCTTTAAGCAAATGTCAGCTGCCTGGATGAAACAGATCAGCATCTTTGTGTTATTAACAATTCATAGTAATACCAAAAACTCTCCCATGGTTGCAAGGCAGCCCACTGGAATTCTGTTTTAGTGTTTTGGCCTTGCTTACTGGGAATTGTTGAAAATTACTTTAAAAATTATCATCGTATGAACTATTTGTGCTTTCAGTGTTGTATTCTGTAAAATCAGGAATGTTCAATGGATGTTTCCAGAATCATGAGCTGTAAATCCAGCCAACACATTCCAGAGTACCTAATGGGTTTCTATATCATGATATTTTACACCTAGCAATACCTGAAACCTAGTAGGGGTTTTTAAGGTCTATGTAGGCAACCTTGCTCATTGTGGTGGCACTAAGTACATGCTTAGAGCTAAATATATGAGCTTTGTAGGACTGAAGGTCTTTGGAATTGCTCTCCAAATCCCATATTTAATAATGAGTTATATGCATTTTCTGTGCTGAGGTATAAAAATGGATAAAAGTTTATAAGTCGTTTCAACTATAATACTTTCCTGAGAGTCTATATTGTTCCATTGGAAAGGAACGTGAGTTACAAGTCTGCAACTAGGAAATCTCTACAAAAATGAATCCTCAGATTCTGCTCCTTTCTTTTTTTTTTCTCTTTTTCTGAAACACTGAGATTTATAAGAAGTTCTAAGGGTTCCAAGACCACAATGGCATTCCTGAGAAGATTTTTCAGGCTACTGTTTGCTTCAAAGTTTGTTTTCACTGGAGACAATAAATTGTCTTAACTTAATTGGCTTAACTGATTAATAAATTCTTGGATAAAACTCCCATGGTACTGCTTTCTGAACCACAAGACAACTGTTACTTCTCTCTGAGCAGAGTGTTGCAATGTTGAAAATTGTTATTTAGAAACTTGAGTCTTAAAGAATCTGCTTGTCTTCTTCATTCATCTCTTGGGTATCTTATTTGTATGAGGTTTCTCACAGAAAAAAAAGCTTCTAGTCCTCTGGGTTGCAAAGACAGACTTCAAAATAAGAATCCACTTGGGTTTAATGTCAGAAATAATCTTGAGGTTTTAATGTTAAAAAGAATTTTGACTTCAAGCAGAGCAGGAACTGGTTCCAGTTACAAGGGGAATAAATGCCATTGACCTCCAGTTTGGAGACAACAACTCTGGAAGTTCCTTGTGTGTGTGTCCTCTGTTCTTACCCACTGATGAAGCAATGAGAAGGCCTTTTTGAGTCCTTCCAACAGTACTTCAGGAGAAGCTTTTTTTCACATAGTTTAAAATTAGCACTAAGTTCCATTCAGTTAGGAAGTGGTGTGTTCAAAGTGGGAATACTTCTTCAAAGCTGGAATACTTCTTCAAAGCCATATCTTGCAACTGAGATGACCTGAGATGCTCTTTTGACAGGTTTGGGGATTTAAGTCAAAAGACCTGGATCTCCAGTTGTGAAATTGAGAAGTCTTAAGCTTGCTCTGACAATCCGTCAAAATAGATTTAGAAAATCTACACAGTTTATCAGGAGTCAGTACAATTATACAGTTCTGCTTAAAATTGTACATTAAGCAATGCAGCCCTGCTGAGAACAGCTTGTAGCTGGGTGATCAAGGAGAAAAGAAAGTATAAATTTCCAAACTCAGAGATACTGCTCCGTTACATGGGATGCAAGTGGGAAATATAACAATACACAATGTAATATTGCGTTTGTGATGCTTTATGTCTCTGACAACTAGATAGTCCCCAGTTCATATGTTCCAAATCCTCCTCTTAGCGATATTAGTAAATATTTTCTCCTATACTCTTGACTTTCTTCCTGATTAAAACAGATCTGTAATAATATAATCCAGAACTACTTCCTAGGGGAACTGACAGGGCAGCAGCCTTTGTAATTAACACTGGCCGGTGTCACCAGTGTTCTCATACCACAGTGGTGAGGCTGCCCACCCTCCCCAAGTGCCTTGTCTTCTCTTGAGTAACTGAGAGCAAAGTTCACCTGTTCTAGAAAACAGATACAACTGACACAAGCCATAAGCAGCAAGTGGATCAGAAGTCCAAAACTAGTTTTATCCCAAGCCAAGGTATGAACAGAGCTGATATGCCTATGGTTGTGATCATTTTGTGAACCCCTTTTAATTGCTTGCTGTTTTGTAAACAGCTATCTGAACATGCACCATGCCTAATGGTGCAGCTGGAAAAGCTTCAGCCCTGACCCTTTGCCCAGACGCTCGCAAGAAGTGCTAAATTTGTATTTTGAGCTGACATGCTTTCTTTGTGTTTCTAGGATGTCTGTGTCCGGAGTCCCTGCTCACAGCCCATCTGCTCTGGGTCCCAGTGGCAAGGACAGGTACCTGATCATGTTGAGGTAGCTTAAAGGTATTCTCAGGGACAGGTAATAACTAAATCTCTTCACACTGAAGATTTCTAACACAGATATTGAATGCCATAAGACCTGGTGAAAACCATTAAAAAAATTCATAATTTGTTGCTTCTCTGTTCTTATCACTGAAAATTATTCTTTGGCATCTGGTTGGATGTCCAGATCTTTTCCCTATAGTTGGAGTTTTTTCTCCAAGTGTAAGTAGTTTGAGTGTTCAGTCTAATTTGCCTAGCAACCAGCAACCAGCACTGTCTTGCAGAGAGTATGTCATACCACAGAAAGCCAACTGAAATTTTTTTCATACCTTTTAAGTGATCAGGGTCACCAGTTGACCAAAATCCTTTCTGGGTGATTCAGCACACTGTCCTGTTTCTTACGTACCAGTCAATATTCTTGATCTTCATTTGGAAATATATTGTGTTTCTGGATAGCTCTATTCAGTTTGCAGTATGTTTGGTTGTGAGAATTGGCTGCTCACTACCTCACCCATGCCTACTGTACTCAGACCATTTCCTTGCTTTCTTCTCTCTAAGGGCAAGATGCTAAAAGGAAATGTTAAAAATAGGTTGTGCAACCGGCAGGGAATTTTTTGGTGAAAAGAAGGAGAGGAACCCCAATTAGCTTTTTTGATTGGAAAGTAGAATTTTTAAAAAATGAAATAAAATAAATAGAAGAAAAATATGAAAGAACATATGAAAGTCAAACACAAGTCTCTGATCTAAACAAGGGATCTGAATCTAATTTTCAAAGAGTAGATACAAAACTATTCTCAATTATTTTTTAATGGAGAATGTTTTAAAATTTCATCATGAAGCAAACACAATGTTGGAAAACTTGAAAATCCTGAGAAGGCAGGAAAACTTCTTCCTGTTCATCTTTAACATGAAAAAGAATAGGCACTGGCCCATAGAATCAAACCAGAATTTGCAAGATGTGCAAAATCTCCAAACTGATGCAATGGGTTTTGATAATGATGAATCATAATCACAATATGCCCACGTAGTTGCAACAAAAAGGAATATAAATATTAAAACCCCATGAATCAAATTTTGTGATGTAAACTCCAGATGCCAAAATTATAACATCAAGAGGCAGGTGCAACAAGCAGAGTTTGTATGGAAAAAAGGGAGAAGAATTAACAATTATCTTAAAAATATATCATCACTGACACTTGTGTAGCATGTTAGATGCACCAGCTCTGTTTGTTGCAACAGAACTGTTCATTCTTGCACATTAGCAGGACTTACCTCCTGTTGATCTTTTTATTTGTCATGTCACAGTATGAATGGAATTATTATTATTATGTTATTCAGACCAATTACAGCTATTCTGTATGAAAATATCTGCATTGATACTCATTTGGGTTACAGAAGAGAAGGAGCTTGCAAGCTGGGGAGCAAAGAGAACCCAAAGGTGAGAGCATCTTGTCATCCGTATCTATAAAGTTATTTTCACAGCCATCTACACTGTGATGGGGAAAACACGAAGGGGACTGAGTGCCCGGGTAGGAGCACAGGCTTTGGAATAGGACATGAATGTAAGCTGGTGGCCCTCAGTATTTTGATGCTATTTGAAACTCATGGTCTTGTCTTATCATCATCAGTATCTCTGTTCTCTTGGTCAAATCTATCTGAGATGGTATGATCCCGACACTCAGCTCTGCTGCATAAATACTTTAGCAAGGGGTTTCATGAAGTCATTTTCCCCAGATTTTTTTTTCCTCTTCATTTAAAATTTGATCCTAGTTCTGCTCTACTTCTCCTATGGCTCCTTACTTACATATCTCATTTCAGTTTTAGATGTAAAGTGTTCCTAAATTCTGCTTGGCTGAAACCATTGCCCCTTGTGAGATAAATCAATATGATACTCATGGGATTTGGATGACACACATCAGGAACTCTCTTCTGTATCTTGTCTCCCTCCCAGTTAAATATGTCTTGGACAGACTCTCAGAAAGCATTCAAGAAGCAATTTCAAGATTTATGTTTTCATTTTGGAGCCCAAGCAGACTGAAGGTGGGACAAATTCCTGTGCACTGACCGATGCACGAAAACACCATGATCTCCTAAGGAATGCCTACAGATCAGACATTGCTCTGATGACAGAGTAGTAAAGGAGTATTGGCATTAGTTTTCTGTTATTCAGGTACAAATAACAGTACAGTCACAGGCTTGCAGCTTGGCTTCTGAAGCTGTACTTTAGAGGCTTTTGAAAATTTTACTTTAAGTGAAATTTCTTATATTCCCATTTGGAATTGCAACTTCCACCTGGAAAACCTTCTCTTGCAGCAGTCCTGCTTGAAGTGGAGGGTTGAGCTGAACAGGCATATGGCAGCTCTCCAAGCTATTTTGGTGGCAGTGATTTTCATATGATTCATTTGAACAGCAACACCTTCTTCCCTTTTGACCCCAAATAATGCACTTATCTGGGGAATGACAAGTTGTGGCAAGGCTAGTGACAGGTTAAATTGAAGGAGGAAAAGGTCATCTGTAAAACACTAATATTCAGGTTCAAGTATACTGATTGCCTCAGTAGAAAGGGATTCTGAGTGCCATATTTATCCCTCTTTTTCATGGGATGCACAGGTTCTCATTTACCACCATAGCAACAGAGGGATTACAAAGCCTTCATTCAGGACTGTTATGGAAAGGATTCCCATTCTCATCTTCATTCCTTCTGAAGCCATTTATATGGACTTCACAAAAGGCATTCACTAACAGATGAAACACAGTCGACTGTGTTGAACACTGGCTTGGGACCTACTGGCACCTGACTTGGGAACTGTTCCCAACTCTGCCATTAACTGCTGTGTGACGTTAAATCGTTTTGTTTCTCCATGCTTTAAATTCTCCATCTGTATAACACAGATAACAGTCTCAGGCATGCCAAAAAATAATACTGAAAATGAACTAGATGCTTTTTTTTAATCTTATTCAAGGAAAGAAAGGGGATAGCAAAGTTTATCTGAATAAGAACCCTTAATAATTTAAAGTACTGTTAGCTATTTCATTGTATCATTTAGGCAGAAACCGCTGGCAGTTCTGAGGCTGTGACAAAAGCTTAGAAATGATGGTGGGTTTTCATACCATCATACCATTTCCCAAGCATATTGACTATTTTTTACTAGGCTTTACTAGGCTTTTAGATGTTACCTCTGGTATACAGTAGAGACCGAACTCGTTTAACAGCCCTAATTGAGTTCGTGATATATGGTATTTAAATAAGGCAATCTATGTTCCTGATTAATCATCCATTAGCAGTAAGTCATCATTATGAAATCTGTTTCTGAAGATATTGAAACACAGCATTAAACAGTTATTATTCACTCCTTCCTCAATGTTTTATGAGTCTGTTCCAGGGTTTTATGTGCTTAGTGCTGCATCACAATTTACGTATACACATTAAATCTGTCATATTAAAACCTTAATTCTTAATTATTATTATTAAGGTATTAGAAGAGCAGCTTGGCCAAACCCTTTTTTTTCTTTTAAATCCTTAGATCTGAAAAGCTTAAGAATGTTGTTTCTCCTCTCTTAGTCATCAAACCCTAAACAAAAGACATTGATTTTCAGCTAAACCTTCTTCAGCTTTTGCAAAATCTTCCAAGAGTGCTCCAGTCTGGCATTCAACAGATTTTCCCCTAAAAGTTTCCACTGAGAATTTGACCTAACTGAAGGCAAATCAAAAATCTCAGGGCTTGTCCCAGAGGATTTAGCACCTCTTGTGTAACACACCACAAGTTTTGTTATGCATGGTTTTATATTCTTAAACCTGAATAACTCAACCATCTGTGATATAATTAATTGAGGGGAATTAGCATTTCAGAGATGCCATGTATAAAAAAAAATATCAAAATTGGTGCACTATTACGGTTAGTTTCCACCACATACAATTACTCCCTTAATTTTATATCTGTTTTTTTTTTTATTTTATAGTCCCATTCACACACAATCTAAATAATAAAACTGCCTTCAGTCCCACAATCCCTGTTTTCAGATCTGATAAAAAGCACTATTGCTGAACTTCCCCCTCAGTTTCTACAAGATCCAGTATGTATTTTTTCTTTCATGACAACATTTACAAATTACTTCAGCTAAGGACTTTAATTACTACATGAACACCAATTAATTAATGAATCTTTGAAGCAACTTTGAGAGACAGGAATGAATTATGAATAAATGAAGACACACAGAAGAATTTTGATTTCCTAAATTTCAATAGCAAACAAGGAACAGAGTGAAGAACAGCATTGTCTGCATCAAGATTCCTACTTGTCTTTGCAACTCACTCAAATACATTTTCTCTGTTTCTGTTATGAATACTAAAGCTTCTCCTGTCCCTTCCATTTCATGACTTACCATTGTTGTCCACGTGGCAGTAAAAATCTTTCCTATAAGACATAAGTGTTTGCTTGAAAAGCCTGTTAAATGCAGCAATCCTCAATTATATATATAAGCACATTCCTGCTGGCCTAATATTGTCCCAGCGATAATCACGTTTGTGATAAATTCGTTACAAAATATCCACATACATCAGTCCTGATTCTCCTACAAAGAGCACTCTCCACCACTTCAATGAAGTAAAATTGTTTGAAATGGATTGCAAACATCATTTACATCCTGCTTTTGTGTTCCCAAAGCCACTGGGACAAATGAGGGAGGTAGATTTTGATTTTATACCTAGAGGCTGACTAGGTATGAAATCAAAACATGTAGTAATAAAGGCCCATAGAAAGTTTGCAACCAGTACATGCATGTATTTGTAAACAGATTTGTAATTGTACTAATTAAAATAATAAACAAAACATCTCAATCTATTTTCCCTAAATAGGAAAGATGTGGTATCTATGACAAATATAGTAATATATGTAGTGAAAACATATTTTTCATAACATAGCAATAATCAAACAAATGCACCAAAAAAAATATTGACCTACCCCTTCATAATCATTCAGGCCATGGTACCCAGAAAGCTGCTACACACACACACTTTTGCTAATGCAATGCAATATGGTCCATACAAATGTGTTTCAATCCTTTAGACAGGCAATGAGCGCTTTAACATATCTGGATACAACCAGGCACTTAAAATTATCACACTTAAATTCAGGAGATCCTGTTTTCTCACTAAAAAAAAAGAATAAAATTCTTTAGCTGAAACAAAATAATCAGGCCAAAGCCATTCAAAATTAAACCAATTGCCACTCACTCATCAGCATCTCTTGATCTTCTTAGTGCTGAGAAATATGCCAATTTCACTTTGGGGAACGAGATTCCACTGTGTTAGAACCATTTTTGGCCTACTGAAGTGAAGGCTTCTGAATTAATTCAACTAAAATAATGAAGTATTAAATTAGGTTCTGAAGTTCATATTCTGTTTTTTCCCATGTCCAGATGATTGTGCATCAGGCATCCACTATATGAATATGATCTGAAAAAAGAGAAGGGGGAACAAGCCAACACTGCATTCTCTCTGCTTCATTTTGGCCTTTCCACAGGCCTCCTCTGGAGACATCTAAATCCAGCACAAATTCAGGGCTCTGGGTGTTTTGAATTCATTAATCTGCAGAGAGCCTGGAGACATTTTGTTATTCATGCTTCACTACTAGAATCATGGTGAGAAAAAAACAAAAAAACCCCACCCCACAAACCAGAAGTGTTGATCTGTTTCTCTGTGAATCTGTATTTCTGGTTCCTCTGAAAGCTTTCCAGAAAAATGCTGCCATTCAAACTGCCAACGGGTTGGACAAGGGGCTAATAAACAGATGCTTGTTCCCTGTGAGTGCAGGGCCTAGTGGAATCCAACAGGATCATCACAGCCCCCAGAGGTGTAGGGAAAATCCTTAAGGAATTCATCTAAATGTTTCATTTATTTCTCTTCTGGGCTTCCACCTAGGAATAAAAAAGCAGAAAAGCATCAGGTTTAGACCATTACTCTTTTAAAATTTTCTTGCTATTTTCTTGCATCACTGTATTCAGTAGTTAGCTTTTGAAAAACAGAAACAGCTGATGCTCTGTGTGGGATTTGCACAAACCAAGCATTTGACTTAAAGAAAAGCTAATTTTTCCAGTTAGATTGTCTGAGATTGTAAGAATTGTTTATCTAATTTCATACTAATTCACAACAGTACTGTGTAATTAGAATTTTAAAGCCTTATCTTTCTGCAGGCTGTTGCGCATCGACTCTTTCAGGTTTATCTTTGTGTTTTTGAAGTGTTGCTATGATCAACAGTCCTAAACTCTACCAGTTCTTCGATGCTTAATAGGACACTGCATATTTGTTTATATTGTATTAAAGGAATTTTAAAAGATTGTTTTGCTAAGAAAGAACCTTTAAAAAGCAAATATTAAAACTTCATTAAAGTATGTCTACTTTCTCCTTTGGATGGCACATAAGGATTAAGATTGTTCTGTTTCCATTATTTCTTCATAGCTCCTTTCCTGTTGCATATTGATTCTGCTGTTGACACTAGACAACTTGCACAGCTCAGGTAGCTGAGGCTGGTTGAGGTGAATCCCAAACCAAGACAGATAACAGCAACCGTTCCCTGCCTAGATAGCTACCATCAGGTGTAAAACTACTTCTTAAGAGGGAATCCTGCTTCCAGACAGACTTATTTGTCCTCCAAAGGGATATATCTTAACTGTTCCTTATCATCCATCCTAGGTCTCTGACAGAAAGGGCTGCTCTGGTCAGAGCTGCAAATGGTCTTTACAGCAGCAGGAACAGATCATTCCGTTGCTTGGCTGATGTAGAAGCTCAGCTCCATTTTTTTCAGCACACAGACTTGTGGATGATGCACCAACACAACAGCAACAATTCAAGTACTGAGTGATAAGAACACATTTGTTTCCACTGATTTTATGCAACAATGCAGCTTTCTGATAACAATATTTTACAAAAGTCTGATTTTACTGACTTAATCTTTGCTCATTTTCCCATCTTGATGAAGCATTCACTGCCTTAGAATAATTTTCAGCAAATTCCTTGAAACTATTTCATGCTTTGTGGTTTTCTGCAGATCTGCTACTGGCCTGAAATGTTTATAGTTCTGTGACGTGGCTGAGCATTTTTGGTGTTGATAAAATATTTGTTGAAGAAAAAAAAATCAGAAATTTAATCTCCATCATTTGTTGCTATTTTTTATATTATTTTGCACAAGCAAATATCTTTCAAAATTAGGTGAGAGTTAAAGATCATTATGTAGCATGTGAGACACCAAACTATACAATCTATATAAATCTGGGTTTGGTTTTAATTTATGTATAGTTACATGTAGCATTTTGGGGCTGGGGGGGAGATGGTTTCTGGAAGTTTTGAAGATATTACAGATATTCCTCATGAAAAGAATAATAAAACTTGAAAAAGTTGGTGGGTTTGGGTTTTTTTAAAAGTTTATCATTTCCTAAAAAATGAATGCGAACTCTATCTGAGCTTTATTCTATATCCACTTTTATAAAGGATTACAAGGATATATTTCTAAGCATATCAAGTATTTATGAGATCCAGCCTATCTACAGTCTATAACCAAGAATGGAGAAAGAACAAAGTGCCATGATTTACCCATGATTAATCAGTAATGTTTCTGGCAGAACTATCCCTCCTCCTTCTGGTTGTCGTGGTGCTTTGGAAGAGTAGCAGGCTACACTTACGTTTCAGTTAATCATGTGGTATTTTGGAAACTTCCTTTTTAAACAAACATTCCCAAAATGAAATGTTTTACAAGCTGACAGTGGCTTCACTACATTTGAATTTATTTTTCTAGTACTTCTTGAAATGCTTTTTCAACTGACAATTTAAAATGCATCCCATGGATAGAAATGTACAGGCCGTAATACACGTAAAGTGAACAGAGCCTTTAAATAGTGGGTTTGCCTGTAAAGGAAAAGAATGGGAACTGACAAATATAAATCAAATTGTTGACTGTGGAAATACTACAGTGAAAGGTAAAACAAGAATAAAGAAATGTATGAGGCTGCTTCTATGCATCACTAGCCTCTGTTTGCTTGAAAACCCGTCAATAAACAAACTTTTCATAGAGTAAGATGAAAGGGTGTTTCTTCATGCATTTCCTGAGCTGGATCAACTCTTCATGTACTCTTATCCAAATCATGAAGTTGCAGAGTGCAATTTCATAAAACAAAGAAAATTTGTAATACCAAAAAATATGGTGGACTTTAGTAAAAACTCAGCATAAATTGATTGCTATGTGCTGCTTGTTTAGGTTGATTTCCCACACCTCAGGGAGAAAAAAACCCCTCAAAACCAAAAAAGCATTTAATGACATGTACTCTAAATTTTACCTGCATAAACTTCTATAATTATACTTTCTACAGAGAAGCAAACACAGATGTGGGGTCCCATTTGGGTTATCTTTGTAGCCCAGAGTTTCATTATCTCCAAGGACTTCAGGCATTCCATCTGCAAACCCAGAGATACTAATGCTCATCTCTCCTAGCAATATCATAATACTCAAATTCTGGATTATTTTTCTTGGCTTGCATTTTACAAACACAGTAAGATACAATGTTTAGAAAGGACTAAACACAAAAGTCTTTATTCTTTATGATGGTATGTGTTCTGTAAAATATACAAGAGACTTAAAATGTACAGCTGTGTGAATAATACCTCTTTAGTCCAATGCCCAACTGAAAAAAAAAAAAAAAAACTAACAGCTGAAACAAAGTTGATATCAAATGGGAATATTTTAGCTGGTTTTTTTTTAGATTCTTAAAAGCTTATTTTCAGATTAACCCGAAATGTTTCTTTCTCCCAAGAACGCTTGAATCCTGTTCAATTTCTGCAAAAACGTCACCCAGTCCTACAGAGAGTATGCCACATCCCACCCTATCTAGAGAGGGTGAGCCAAGCTGAGAGAGCTGACAGTGCCCACCTCAAGCCTCTGACAGTTCTGACAGAGAAATATTTCACTGAATAGTTTTGGCAAAGAGCTAAGAAAATAACTGCAGAATGAAATTAACATTTTCAGGTCCAAAAGAGGCAAATATTTATCCAGTGGGACTTTATCAGGTATGTCACAGGACAATTAGGATTTTCTTCTCCATTTGTAGGAGCAGAGTTTGCCTTTAATAACAGGCAAATGGACATGAAAGTGGTCGCGTCTGCAATAACATCTAAAAAGTGGAGGTCAGCCTCCCCAGGGAAAAGCCAACATTGTATAACTACATAGTACCTCATACCAAAGTATGCTTTGAAACTCTGCTAGATGGCAATAAAAACTCCCTAGAAGCATTTGCAGCTCTCCTGCCTTTCCTGCCCACAGTTCCATTGCCATGTAGCACTTGCTCCAGCTGAGATTTTTTATGCTTGCGAAGTCTGTGACCTAGTCCCATCCCCACACCCCAGAAGGGCTGGGAGGACAAGACTGTTTCAACCTTTGCTCTATGTTTTACGTAAACTCACCTGTATGGTGGACCCCAAGGCACTTCATGTCTGCATCACACGTCATTACCAGCCACCTTTGTAAATTTTCTTGCATTTTTGCTGAGCACATTTCCAAGACAACCTCACCAAACCCCCCATCACCGTATAAATCAATAAATTCCTAATGAAGCTCTCAAAATCTTGTTATTACAGTTTAGTGAATCTGAGCAGCTATTACAAACCTGTGCCTGTCTCAAAGTCCAGTGCTTCGTCATTGGGTCTGCTAAAAGGGTCATGCATAACTTTCCCAATACTGTCAACTGAAACTCCCTTTAAGACCTTCTCTGCAAAAAACCCAATTTCTTAAAAAGCCTTGTGGAATCTCATTTGATCATTTGGGGGTACCTGAGAAGTGATAGTGCACACTTATGCATGGCCATTCGAAATGTAATAATGTTTTCCTGATATTTAACAAAGTCAAACTAGAGTGATTGTTATTTCTGTCCCTCTTCAGAGCTGAGCCAGGGAGTCTGCTTTACAGCATCTGCCCAGTAACTGGACACTGCTGGCCATGTACAGCAGTTTTGTCACATGTCTGGACTTTCTTGTTTGAATACAGACAACTGAAGTTATAAATCCAGTTCCGGGCATGAAGCATCTGTGTCACCTAACTCTAGATGCTGATTCATGAAAGATGAGCTAACCAAACTACTCACCTCCTCCAAGTAGTTCCATCCCTCATCTCAGCTCCACACTCCTCCATCCCCTTGACCTTCTATTTCCTTATTGCTGCCTCTGGCAACTTCTGCAGATCCTCCTGCAAGCTGATTCAGAACAACCTGGCAGAAAATTAACTAATGGGTAGATTTCTGTTGGGTGAATTAACTGAATCTTTCATCTTGTCATGTGCAATAGAAACAAACCACCATCTACATCAGAAATTAATTCGGCAGATCAGCGAAGAGCTTTTCCCTCAGAGTCAAGCTGAGTAAAATAACAGTCATGATCCCATTTTTTAGAACTTGTTCATCCATCTTAGAATGAAAGGAAATCCCTGTACTTTCCCTAAAATATTCCGTTCTTCCTGTGAAGCACAAGTGACATTTCAGAAGACTTCAGGACTTCCTTGGTTCACTTAGTTCCTGCATGACAGAACACTCCCATCACTAATTCTTAATGTTCACCTCCTAGACCCAAGAGACTTCTCTAGTCCAGTGCCTTTGGCATGTTTCCTGATTTTCTGCTACATTCCTTTCTAAGGTGTCCCCTCTGTATTTGGTTTCCTGTCCTAACCAACATTAGTAACATTTGTCCTGGGTTCAGCTAGGATGGAGTCAATTTTCTTTCTAGCAGAGGGTGGAATGTTGTGTTTAGGATTTAGGATGGGAAACATGTTGATAACACACTGATGTTTTAGTTGTTACCAAGCAGCCAAGGACTTTTCAGCTTTTCATGCTGCCTGCAAATGAGAAGGTGGGGTCACCCAGGAAGCTGGGAGGGGACACAGCCAAGGCAGGTGACCCCCCTGAGGAGGAAGGAGTGGCTGAGACAATGTGTGATGAATTGACCCCAACCCCATTCCCCATCCCCCTATGCTTCTGGGGAGACGAGGGAGAGAAATAGGGAGTGAAGTTGAGCCTGGGACGAAGGGAGGGATGTGGGGGGGAGGTGTTTTAAGATTTGGTTTTATTTCTCATTACTCAATTCTGTTTTGCTGGGTAATAGATTTTTTTTCTCTAAGTCAAGTCTGGTTTTCCCATGAGGGTAACCGGTGAGTGACCTCTCTCTGTGTCCTTATCTTAACCCAGAAGCCTTTTGTTACCTTTTGTCTCCCCTGCCCAGATGAGAAGGGCAGGGACTGAACAGCTTTGGGGGGCACCTGGCCTCCAGCCTGGGTCAACCCACCACAAGGTTGTATCACAAATTCAGAATATGAGAGAATTGCAGAATTGTAGAATCTCCTGAGTTGGAAGGGACCCATAAGGATCATTGAGCCCAAGTCCTGGCAGGGCCAGCCAAGTCAGAGCATGGGACTGAGGGCATCGTCCAGACGCTTCTTGAACTGAGCCAAGCTCGGTGCTGTGACCACTGCCCTAAGGAGCCTGTTCCAGTTCCTGACCCCCATGTCATTAAACACCTAGATTCAATTCTTCTTCTGTGTTTAAGGAAGGTTGTACATCTCATCATTAGCCGGCTCACTATTAATTTCAATTTCTCCGCTGGATGGTTCAGAATTTTTATAAAATGTTCAGTGAGTGCAGGGGGAATAAAAGGCAAATAATACATTACCCCACTAGATCAGACCTCGCAGAAATGAGATACTGGGACCTCAGTGCCCAGTTATGTGCTCCAGTAAATGCTTACTTGTTCTGAGAGGGTGGAACAAAAAGGCAACAAAAAACATGGAAATGTCAGGCTCACAATAATTTTGACCACTTGCATAGGAAAAGGAAGATACTTTTAAGAATACCTGGGTGAGTTAAAATTGATCCTAAATTTTTAAATTCCTGACTGTTTATTATGAGCAATTGGGCCAAAAAGGAACATAACACTTTTCTGGTGGCTTCTTTTTCTTTCTTTTTTTTTTTTTTTAATTTAATTGATGCAATTTTTATTGAGTGAATCAAATACACTTCATGTTAAATTTTGCTGGAAAACTGAAATATCAAGTGATCACACATCTCTGCTTTTCTGCTTGTACTCTTCTACAAGCTTTTAGGCTATTATTTCAGGTTTAAAATTCTGATTCCAGAGAAACCCATTGTCAGAGATGGGTATGTCAAAATATTGGTGTTTGACACATAATCTATTGGAGCAAGATATGATCTTCACTGTGACTCTTGTACTCAGCCTGAAAAATGAAACATGTGCCAAATAATTACTCTGCACATCCAGTTTAAGCCACTATTTAAGGGGTTCTGAAAGGTAAGATGATCTTTTTGGTTTTATTATATAATGTTCATCCTCATTGGTAAAAAGCTCTTAAAGCCTTCAAAAATACCAATTTTTGTCTACTTGGTATCTTTTAAAAAGGAAAGATTTAGACACACTGTGTAATGTTTCCGCTGTCAGCCAACTGCAGAAAAGAGCAGTACCAACACTCAAGGATTTTAATACTCTTAAAATGCATAAGAATATCTGTTTTTATCAGGATAATATTCACAAGTGCATTTTCTAAGAAAAGAAGAAAGATACTCAAATCCTCAATTGAATCAATTAAAAAAGAAACTACAACTTATGCTCAGCCATTCTCCTGCACACTTGTATGAACTATGATTAATAACAAAATTTTAAAGTACAGAAATTCCAAATTATATTTATTTTTATTATAAAGAGATGTGGGGTAATGTGAGCTTAAAGAAGTTGTCATACTGTTAATTGCTAATAGAGAGTCTTTCAAAAGTATGTGTGTATCTAACAACGTAGAGCAAGCATGCCATGGAATTTTCAAAAGCAGTTTAAGTATTTAACTGCTTTCAGAGGATTATAGCAATTCCTCCACTTGCCTGTTCCTCTTTTTAGGAGCATAAATTGGCCTTGAGCAGTAATCTAGCCTTGAAGTCTCTAGAAGACTACTAAAACTGCTCATGTAGATCTACGGGTAAATTCTTCTTCTGCCTCTCACAGCTGGAATAAATTGACTTAACTTGGCCCTGAAGGAGAAACTCTTTGAAAAAAGTTCATGATAAAATGCAATTTAAAATTTAATTTCAATTTGGAATGTGTGATCAATTTTTTTTTTCCATCATGAAAAACTGGACAGCACTGAAAACTTTTAGTCTGATAATGGCAAAATGTTACATCCTGTGGTGAAAAGCCCCTAAAACATGTATTTTTTTCTGATTTAAAAAGTGAAACAAAAACATTTCAGCATTGCCTCAACAGATGAGAACTGTTTGTTTCAACAATTCCCAGTGCAACCAGTGACATTAACAGAAGCAGAAGTGGAGTACCCTGACGATAACCACCAATGGGTGAATCAAGAGCACAAAGAGGTAAATTCTTCTGCTGTGTTTGTCTAAAACTAATTTTTTTTTCCCCACAGAATATCTGGGGAGAATATATTCTTGCAATGTCAAATAGACTTGAAGAGAACTTCTTCAATGAAACAAAAATGTTGCCCTGAAACATGAAATTTTCTGTTCAGAAAATTTTTGGTCAAAATAAAAGAATGAAAGAGAGAGAAAAAGGGAAGTGGGAAAGAACAACAAGACAAACTGAAGGTCCATCTTTACAAGAGTCAATTACCCAATGTTTATCTAAAATAGAAGCAAAATCTAGGTTCAAACCACTAGTTTAAATCTTACACTAGATCCTAATTCTCCTGTACTGCAAATAAATGCTAAAGATTTTTAGCTATGTTAGCCTTTCCTTGGATTTTTCATTAAAAAGTGGGGGGAAAGAAAAGAGATTAATACCATGCTGTTATAGAATGAAGCCAATTATAAGTTCTTGATATACATGACCCCACATTATTCATGTTTTTGAGTCAGGTCCGGGCTCAGCCCAGTGACTTGTCCATGCACTAAATGTTTAATAACACCCTGCAAATCATGGCCTAACTCATTCTTAAGGTACATTTGAACAAAGAGTCTGCTGTCTTTAACTTCCCTCTTACTCTTAAAAGCTTCACCAATTTTCTCAGAGACAAGGCCACATACTCTATCTCCCCCCCCTTCCAGCAGTGCTCACCTTCCCAGAGGCCAGCCCCTTCTTGCCGCTCTGCTCTCTGCTGGACAACACGTTCACCACTTTGCAACGTGTATCTCTCCCTGTGCTCCTTCTTGCAAATCCTGTGCCTCAATTCATGTGCAATTACAGCGCTCAAGTGACACAGATCAGATTGTCCGTGGAGTCACCTGAAAAATCTCTGTAGCTGCAAATGCAGCACTAGATTCCTGCAGGAGGCCAAAATAACAAATCTAAGTGGGTTTTGGAGGGCATAGGGACTTTTGCCTTGAAAAATAATTCATAATAGAGACTGAAGTCAGAGAACATGGGACAGTCTAAGAGCTGTTACCCTAGAGACAGCAGCCTGGATCCTTGCAGCACTTTGGATGATGCTTCCATAAACTTCTCTAGCTGTTTCCCAGAGCAGCTTGGTGATATTTCAGACAATTCTGTAAATACTTGGTGGAGGCAAGGAGGCATTGGGTTTTCTGGAAACACTAGACACAACATCAACCTAGGAGACTGTAGGAAAGAAAATCACTATACAAATTTGTGGGAAACAGAACTTTAATTTCCATATTATCCCATGGGCTAAGAGAATATCTGAATCCAGCAGCACTTGTTCAGCTAAGCTGAGAACCACAGAGCACCCAGGGATAGGTCTGGAGAGAATCCACTTTAAGTGGATTTAAGTATCTGTTTAAGTGGAGTAAGGCGTAGCTCTGTGCTATGAAAGTAAAGCTCAGTAACATCCTAATGACACATAGTGGCCAAGCTGTTCTTTATAGTACTAGCTGTTAATCTTTTGGTTCTGCTGAACTCTTCTCTGTGCCAGCTGCTGCAATTTAAAACATAATAGCTAGTGAAGTGTTGAACAAAAATCAGAAAATGCCCAGGTGCAACCTACTCAGGACTGGGAGCATGTTTTCCAAGCTAATTGCAGACCAGATGATGCTTGAAGACAACACTGAAGCAAGAGTGAAACGGAGTAACTAAAGGAGGGGGTAAACTGCACCAATGAAAGCAATATTGTAGCAGCTCTGTAAATTGCATGAGATTGCTGTCAGGATTTATCAGTCGTTCTTTACTGTGTGCCTAGTAACAGGGATGGCTGGGGAACTATGATGTTGAACTCAGTGTAAGATTTTTTTCCTGATCTTTGGAGACCACAAACATATGCTCCAAGAAGTAATTAGGTGAGAATTAATCACCCACCGCTGCGGTAAGTAGGAAAAATTCAGTTCCTACTTGACATCTCTGCATATGAAATGGGCCATAATTACAGTGACTAATATTTCTAGCACTGTTGTGCTGGATCCATGCTTTTGGAAGAGGTACTTCAAGGACTCATGGCGGTAACAAGTAAACCTCATTTTGGACAATATACAGGTACTCATGCTGGATGTTGGTATGCAGGGTGGTTTTAATATTCCTAAAGACTTATTTGTGCCCTTACTTTGTTTCCCAGCCTATTTCTTGAGATGGTTCAGGATAAAATATACATTGAAGATTAATGTGTTTAATCACAAAAGCCACGGTTCATTATACTGTGTACAACCCTCTGGCAGCACCTGACTGGAAGCAAAATGGGACAGGTTTAGATTTAAAGGGGTTTCTTACTGCTAACATGCTGATTTGTGCCTCACCAGCAAAAAGGGAATAAGGGGAAATTAAATTAATATTTTGATACTAAATGAGTGAATTTTCCTTAAAAGCCTTAAAAAATTGCTGTAACAGGTATTTTTGTCAGAGGAAAAAGAGAAGTCTGAAGAGATGGGTGAAGAAGTAACTCTGATATTATGGCATAACTTGTGCTGCTGCTTGTTGCTGGTGTCAGGCCCTGGCCTGCACCAACAAAACACATCTTTTCACCACAAGACTTCTGAATTCCTGTTCCTGTTTCTGTTCTGAAAGGCCTCCTTATTTTGCCCTGCAGTGTCTGCTGCTGATGCTGTCGCCCTAATGCAAAGCTCTGCAAGGGAGCATTACACTGAGCTCTCACAGTGCTGTAACTTGGGTTGCTCTATAGTCCAGCTGGGTTGTCTTCAAAACAAGCACAGCATGTGCAAAATTCATGGGCTTTAGGCCTGTCCATCAATGTCTTTCATTGCTCTTCCCTTTGATCCACCAGATTGTAATAGAGTTCACCTCCTCCCGAGGGCTGGTCTGCCTTCTGCGCTCATCACTGGAGAAGGAACTGTGAGGTCTTGCTATTGTATCAGTTCCCATCCACCAGGCTTTGATATATATGGGTCTGAGAGGAACTGGGCTGATGGGCTTCCTGGCCTGCTGCAATTTCCCTCTTTCTTAAATCTTCCCCCTACGGCTAGGCACGTGATAGTCTGGTCCACCAATAATCCCAAAACAGTCTCAACCACTCATGCTGTACTGAAAACCAGACATAGCCACACAGATGTGAATTTCTGTGACTTGCAGAAGAACAGCAAAGGCTTCCATTAAAGATGTGATTTATCTCCCTTGGAAATGTTCACCCTTTGGTCTGAGTACTTCAGAAAGTCATAAAATATCTCTATTAGCCTGGATCTTCATCGATCACAGAGTGCCATGGTTTAGCCCCAGCCAGCAACTAAGCACCATGCAGCCACTTGCTCACTCCCCTCCAACAGTATGGGCAGAGAATCAGAAAAGTGAAAGTGAGAGATCTCGTAGGCTGAGATAAAGACAGTTTAATGGGACACACAGAAAGGAAAAAAAATTAAAAATACTACTAATATATACACAAAACAAGTGATGAACAGCACAACTTTTCTCCACCTGAAGCTGATGTTGCATGAGACCCCCAGCTACTGTTGCATGAGACCCCCAAGCTGCCCAGGCTCTCAGACCACAAGTACAAGCAAAGCAAAACAAGGAATCATTTTCCCACTTCCCATCAGCAAGCAGATGTTCAGCCATCACCCCAAACTCAATGTTGTGCAAGACCCTCCCTTAACTGACACTCCAGCTCCCCAACAGCTGCACAGCCCCTCAGCCCACTCCCAGCGATAAACCCCACACGACAAACACGCAGGAACACTGTGCTGCCGTTCAGTGAGACATGGACAGGATGGAAAGCTGGACAGGGAGAAACCAGATGAGGTTCAACAAAAGCAAATGTAGAGTCTTGCACCTGGGAAGGAACAACCACTTGTATCAGTACAGGCTGGGGGATGACCTGCTGGAGAAGAGCTCTGTGGAGAAGGACCTGGGGGTCCTGGTGGATGACAGGTTGGCCATGAGCCAGCAGTGTGCCCTGGTGGCTAAGAGAGCCAATGGGATCCTGGGGTGCATCAGGAGGACCGTGGCCAGCAGGTCAAAGGAGGTGATCCTCCCCCTCTACTCTGCCCTGGTCAGGCCCAACCTGGAGCATTGTGTCCAATTCTAGGCTCCCTGGTATAAAAAAGACAGGGACCTCCTGGAGAGGCTCCTGTTCAGCCTTGAGAAAAGAAGACTGAGAGGGGATCTTATTAATATTTAGAAATAACTCAAGTGTGGGACGCAGGGGGAAGTGGCCAGCCTCTTTTCAGTGATCTGTGGAGACAGAACAAGGGGCAATGGCTGCAAGTTGGAGCACAGGAACTTCTGCATCAATATGTGGAAGAACTTTTTCACAGTGAGGGTGACAGAGCCCTGGGACAGGCTGCCCAGGGTGGTTGTGGAGTCTCCTTCTCTGGAGATATTCAAGACTCAACTGGATGCCTAGCTGTGCAACCTGTTCTAAGGAACCTGCTTTGGCCAGGGAGATTGACTTGTTGATCTCTGGAGGTCCCTTGCAACCCCTACAATTCTGTGATTCTGTGAAAACATCATGGCTATGCAATATCCTGATGACCTATTTGGGTCACCTATCCTGGCTGTGTCCCCTTCCAGCTATTTGGGTGCTCCCCACTTTCTCCAGTGTGAGAAGCTGAAAAGTCCTTTACTGCTTGGCAACAACTAAAACATCAGTGTGTTTTCAACATGATTCTCATCCTAAATCCCCAACATGGCACTACAGCAGCTGCTAGGAAGGAAATTAACTCTATCCCTGCTGAAACCAGGACACAGGAGTAGTACAGAGAATATTTATGAACCATGATATAAGAGGAAAAAGTCATCAAAAGGGAGCATTTGATGCTCAGAGAATTTTTCTATACAAAGTTTCTAAGACTGTCAGTCATTTTAAAATCAGTAGCAAATTATTTCATGTTTGTCTGTGAATGATGTGTGTACATTAAAGGAAAAATGACCTCTTATACAGTAAGCAGACTCACTCCATCTATCTGTAACCTCCAGGAAAAAGAATCCCTTGTGACTGTTTATAAATATCTTTAAGGCACATGCTGCAAGGTGAGAGTAAGGTGAGCAGATGTATGAAACCAGGTAAGAATAAGATGGAAATGACTACATTATGGCTGAAAATCCAAAGGCTTTTCTTAAACATGGCCACCAGTTTAGTCTTGGAGCTATGAGGAGAGGCATAAAAAATGAACCTACTTTTAGGTAAAATTCAATAATACATTTATGATGAAGATTATATGACATGGTGAATTCAATAGCTGAAGTGTAATGATGCAGGAGGTCTTCTTCAAGCCTATTTCAAGTGATTATTAGTAAATGTATACTCCAAAAATTGTTTATTGATCAATTTTGTAGTTTGCCATACGTCATTGTCATTGATTGTGAGGAATATGTTAGTATAGTGTAGCATCTGCATCCAGCTATTTCTACAGCAGTAGATTAAAACATTACTATAAATAAAATATGCTGTCCCAGATGGGCCATAAATACTTCAGATTTTGCAGAGACAGGATAACTTTGTACTTCTTAGGTTGCTTTGTGGGGGGGGGGAAGTGAAGAGGACAAAACATTCATTATAGCAGCCCTTGTTCTGGCATCAGTAAAAGCATTTGCTACTGAATGGAGCAAAAAACTGCAAGTGCATATGCTCTGAAGTCATCAACTGCTCATGGAAAGTTTCTAAAGTGGGCTTGCTTATATGTATATTTTGATGTATGTATATGGTTTGTCTCAGCAGAAGAGCATGGTTCCAACTCTGCTGTTGTGAACTGAAATCAATCTGGAACGCTGTAGTTGTTTTTTCTTTTCCAAAGTCAACAATTCTATTCCACGTTCAACAACATTGTTTCTTGAATGATCCATAAGGCATTTGCAATAGATGCAAAACAGTGTTTCCTGAAGATGTCTGAAGCTCTACGATGCTACTCTGACATAGGAAGCAGAGAGTATTTTTCTTAAGAACTGACTTCTGAAAAGCCCCAAAGAAGGACCAGAGGCCTTTTAATCTTTCAAATGGACACCAACCCCAAGGAAGCTTGTAGCATGTCATGTACCTCAGCTGGAAACAGAGCCCATGTCTGGACAAGCAAAATCTGAATTCCTGCAGTAAAGATGAAAGGGGATAAAAAGTTGTTGGGCTAAGGATTGGGTATCACAGAATCACAGAATCTCAGAATGTCAGGTGTTGGAAGGGACCTTAAAACATCATCTAGTCCAACCCCCCTGCCAGAGTGGGATCACCTAGGTTAGGTCACACAAGAACGGTCCAGACGGGTTTTGAATGTCTCCAGAGAAGGAGACTTCACAATCTCTCTGGGCAGCCTGTCCCAGGGCTCTGTAACCTCACAGCGAAAATGTTTTCTCTTATGTTCACATGGAACTCCCCATGCTCAATGTGTGTTTATCATGGCCTTGTTTCTTGAATGAAACCACTGGAAAAAATGGCAGCTGCACAACTTTGGGTTGTCAAGTTAATTGGGGAAGCTTCTTGTTCTCTGCAGTTTGCCCCAGAAGCAAACAGGGAATGCACACACTGTTAGAAAGTAATGGGAGCCATCTTATGGGGAGGGTATAAAGGAATTGCTGCACTTTATGAAGATAATTGAAGACTGCGGATAGCTTAGACCTATCTGGAAACCTGGACAGCCATCATCTTTCCAAGACATGCTAGTGGAAGGAGACCCAGTGATGGCTGTACCATCAGGATTTCAATAGAAGGCTTTTATAAATTGCTTTTTACTCTGATTTTTTTCCCCCCCAAATTCTGTATGTGTACGTGACACTAAAATATTTAAATGTATGTATGTTTTGTATAGCACTGGGGTATCCTCATTTCTATGCTGGCTGCTGAAACGTTTACTCTATGATTAAAAGATAGTGATTTGTGCCAAGTTGGGAAAACATTTGGACCGCTTCATATAGGCACTATGGCCAATACTTTACACACTACTAAAACTGTTACTGCTGAGCAAGTTGGCAATTTAAGAAGGCTCTCGTGACAGTCAAAAAACCAGACAAACAGACAATAAATAGTGAAAAAACTAGACAAATCTTGTTATGGCATAAGGCTTGCTCGCAGGCAAGAAAAAAAGAAAAACCAAAGAAAGAGCTGTAATCAAAGTAAACAAAATATGAATTCTTAATTTCAGTCAGAGAAAAATATGGCATTATTTCTCTAAGTGTTTGTATTTTGACTTTACTACTGGTATAACTTGTTATAGCGAGGCTTACTGAAAAGTCCACTAAGCTGAACTAAGGGAGCCCCATGTGAAGTACGGAGATGTTTAACTACTGTCCCATAAAGCATTATTGATTCAGTGGAATGTCAGGTGAACTCATGCTCACATCCACCTGGAGTGGTAGATATCATCACAATACTCAACTTCTTAAAACTACTCAATGATTTTCCTAGTTAATTTTGGATAAAACTCTACAAAAATGTCAAATGCTCTGTAAATAACAGCGGAAGAAGAAAAAGAACTGATACTGCTGAGGATGAATTGCTTCATTAACACTGATGTAGTTATTTTAGATCTTTATCACCTGCCCTTAATTGAGTAAAATATCCAAAGCGTGTTTAAAATGGGATTTTTAATCTCTGTCACTATATTGTGTAATAAATATGAGGTACATATTTCTATGAGACTTCACTGTGGATCATGTTGTGGCAAATTACTGCCTCCTGTACTCACGGCACAAACTGGCAACATGATGCCTCAACACAGAGATGTTTTTTGCAAACAGATGGCTGTTTGGGGACCAGGACTTGCATACTAAATGGGGGATTCAAGGGAATGACACATCTACTGTCTCCTCATCAGAGGATCAAAATTAGGAGTTTGATGTATAGAGTGGTAAAGCGCCTTTGTGGACACTAATCAGAACACATTTGTTAAATGGTTAAGTAATTAAACTTTGCTATTAACTGAGACATAATCACTGGTAGGTGAAGTTAAACTCTTATAACCGTGCCAGATCTAAAGAAATGTAAAGAGGATGATACCAGCACTTCATTTCACAGGATGTGCGACCCTGCTGCAGTAAAGCTTTTAAGCAGTTCTGTCTGTACTTTGTAGAATCAACAGCCTGGAAATTTTTTGCAACATAATACCTTGAGATATGTTCAGGACAAATTATTTTAGATGGAAATGAGTCATGCTCCTGTGGTGAAATGCCTTTTTAAAATTGCTCAGTAAGAAATAATAGGGAGTCAGTTTTATGGTGATGAAAACAACACCCTGAGAGAAAGACTGGTGAGGGTAAAAGCTCTGCTGGCTTTTACATTCATGAAATGTGGAGAAGATTTACTCACATCACTCCAAATCTGCCACCGGTGGGTTGCAGCATAAAAGCAAGAAGTCGGAGGGTAGCTACGCTTCTAGTGTGGATTTTTTAACAATTATTTTTACCAGCTCTCAGTCATTAGGACAGTGTTGTGGCTAAACAATTAGATTTGGTTTGGATGGCCACAGGAGAGGCAGATGTGCGGACTCCCACTAGAAAATAGAATTAACCCTTCAGAATAATTAGCATTTGCCAAGAAAATTGAGACACTGCCAGTCCTTCCTTCAGCCTGAAGCTGATGAGGAATGGGGAGGACTCCAACATTGTACATGAGACAGGTGACATGCAATAGAAGACAAGTGACCCAAGGTAAAAGAGAGCTCAGAGCCAGCACGTATGTGCCATGTGTGGCTCCAGGACTAGTTTAACATTTTTTTGGGTAGGGCAGTGAGATTGGAGAGTAGAGAAGGTAATATCAGCAATGGATTGTATTATTTGGCCAGCTTTGCAAATGACAGCAGTGTGCACAGTGTGGACTGGGGGATTGAAGCAGTGCCCTTAATTCAAAAGAATTAAGCCTGGAGGCAAAAGGTTATGCTGCAGCAAAAGCCAGACGGGCAGCCTGCCAGCACACACAACATTGACAAACTTTGAGTTGAATAAAGAAAGGTGAACCAGCAAGCATTGTGCCAGAAACAGTGATATTAGCACTACAAAGAAGATAAACAGCTAAGAGCTGGGCTTCGAAGAGGATGTGATTATACAGATAAATATCAGCTGGGAAAGAATCATTTCTTAATAATGCTGGGAAAAGGTAGGTTAGACAAAGGTGAAGCTCTTACCTTCCTCTAAAGTGCAGTTACTGGCAGGACATTGAAGCAACTCAGAAAGATACTGTGGTCAGTCCAGGGAACAGGACACAAGCCTGTGCAAACTAAAGCTGAAAAGCTCAATAACCCAAGGCAGGGCCTCTAGGGATGCTACCATCGCTCTATGGCAATACAAGCCATGGAGGATGGGATTTAGTCTGCAATTAAAATACCACAATTAAGAAGTCTGTAAGTGTTTGTTTATGCAGATGTTGTCTAAGCTCCTGTTAGAGTCAACAGAGTTTTGTCGTTTAAGTTGGTTACTCATGTATAAGCATCTAGACCTCTCCAGTTAGATATGGGTTACTTAAAGGTCGTGTTTCATAACTGGAAACCCCATGTGAATGTCTCCAATATCCAAATTTCTTCAATATTTCTTCTACACCATGGACATACTCTTGCTGGAGTCACAGCAGCAGCCTAAATGGTACTCTCCTGATGAAGAGAGTTTTGTCAGGACGATTAAGTAATGAGGCAAGAGAAGCTTAACTTATATAAAAATAAAATATCTTTCCACGTGTGGTAAAAGCAATTTGCATGGCTTATACAGCATACCTGCAGCTTATCTCAAAGAAAAATCCAGGTGTTACAAATTATCAGTTTGGATAATTTTGCCCAGTGAAGGAATGACCTTAATTCTTAATTAAACAAATAAAGAACAGATATTGGCTCAGCAGACTACGGTTACAATTTTAATTATAAATGTTAAACTGCTAACAATTATGAAACAATGACATCAATAAATACCAGAAAAGAGGCTGTATGTAAAAAAAAAATAAAATTGTCTTGATCCAGAAAAAATCCTTGAACGTGAACATAAACCTCACTGGTGCTGCTGACTAGGCAGGAAGCAAAGTAACACAAGGATCCTGTGGATCTTAATTCCACAGTATAACATATTATAAATATTTCTAATCCAGGAGGCTTCAGTTTCAGCTAAGCTAGGCAAGCCACTTGTTCTTGCTTGTGTTGGTTTAAAAAGATTCCTTACATCTCAAAGTAAGGTCCCAGGAATGTGAGTTCACAACTGAACAAGTCGTCTGCGATTTTATTCCCAGAGATGCACATTGCCTAGACTTTTGCAGTAGGGAATCTGAACCTGTGGACAAATTTTATTCAGGTGCTTTAATGGAGGGAGAATGCCTTTTACAATATTCTTTTTTCTTCTTCTTTTTCTTTCTTTTTTTTTTTTTTTTCCCAGCTTTGTAAGAAACTGCAGTTCAGATCTAAACTGTTTATCTTCTTCCCCTCTCAAAATGCCAGTCAGACCTTTGCCAGTAGGAACGGGCTTAGTGAGAGACCCCAGCTGGACATTTGGCCTTTCTAGTCCATTATTATAGTTTTGATTTCCTGGACCATAGGGGAGACATTTTTACCTTCTCTGTATTTCCTACTAATTTTCCATAGTTTTTTTCACTTGCCATCTGTCCCGTGTAATTGCTGGAGTAACTGCATTGCTCGGGCAGTAATGCTGGAGGTACCTTTCCATCTAACTTCTTCAGATGAGAGAAAATGAATACAGATAATTGTAAATGCTACTAAATAATTCTGATTTCTGAGATAGAATCATGATGATTTATAAGAATAACTTTATTTTCTTGGTCTGGAAATACAAAGGTGTGTACTTCAGTGATTATTTGAACATGCATTTTCTTCTGAATTTCTTTCATTGCCTATTGCTGTGCTATCAAGTTGTTCTAATATCCGCTTTAGGAATATTCCCAAAAATTCCTGGTTTAAAATTGAGGTGAGAATTTCTTAAAAGTTGAGATTATTCCTTTAAATGATTTTGTATTTCTTCTGATTTAAGACTAATTATACCTTCTATGTATGAATAGGTTTTTAGAAGGATCTCATAGCCTTGTTTGCTCTCTTCCAGCACTAGGGTGAACAGTAATTCTCTTTCTGTAAAACCTGTATATTGCCCTCTGGTACTTTGTAATTTCTTATAAGCTTCACTAGTGCTGTTCTTTCCATTAAAGCACCTTTCCTATAGCATGACATGTTTTTGCACTTGCTGGAGTAGCACATGAATCTGTCAGGCCACTTCACTCACTGAGTTTCTAGAGAGGAAATCCGTGTGTTTTCAGTGCTTTTCTGTTCACACAGCTGAACTGAGCAGCTCGGCTAATCCCGGTAATTCAGCCTGTAGTTCTGAGGTCTTACAGTATGCTGGAAAATGGCCAGGATGGGAATGAACTAGATTCATCAGTTTTAGAAAACTCAAGTAGATGTGAAATACAGATATCAAAATATTTACTCTACAAGCCTAGAAAAAGCTCTGATAAGCTAGAAGGTGTATTATGATGTTATGACTTCTTTGCCCTGTGGCGTGGGGTTGAAGCCTGCACTAGCATGTACTGATCTAGGATATAACACTTCTTTCTGTGCTTCCATCCTCTAAAAAAAAAACAAGGAAAAGGAAAAAGAAGGCAAAGCAAAACCAGGGGCATGTTACATTTTGCACTGCAAAGACAATATTGCTTTTGAAGTGCCAGCTGGATTCTCTTCTGAATTGGGAAGTCTTTAATGTAATTGCCTGAAACAACCTAATTTAACTGTGAATTCCTTGTTGAGATTGTAAGAAAGCAATTAGGAAGCAGTTTGATTTTATTTATTTAATTTGCTATATTTGCTATTCCCTGTTCCAATAAGATTATGTCCAATTAAAATGCAATTACTTCTAGACTTCCTCAGACAAATAGCTGCACAAGGAAGCCCTTTTTGTGCTTGGGGAAACCCTTTCTCGTCCCCATTCACCCTTGCCTGCCACAGTGTGGTGGAGTTTTTGGGTTTTGTTTGGTTGGGGTTTTGTCATAAATCATTGAGTAACATCAGGTGGTGGAAGCAGATACTGTGATCATTGAAAGTGGCTTTGAACATGTAGAGGATTTTCTACAGTAACAACTACCCTTTCTTCTCTTGGCATCTCTGTCTTTGGCCTCTCTCCTGTACACCTTCTTGTCAGCATCCATTCATAGCCTTCCAGGCTTTCTTTTTATATAGTCTCCAGCAAGGTAACCTTTTGTTCTGGTTGCTTTGAGGCACAACCACAAAACAAGATAATTAATAGGTGAAAATCTATGGCAATTTAAATGGAATAATTCAAAGCCAAGACCTGGGCTACAAAGCACTGCCAAGAGAGCCAACCGTATCCTGGGGTGCATCAAGCATGGCATGGCCAGCCAGTCCAGGGAGGAAAATGTCCCAGTCTACACTGTGCTGGTGTCAGTGCACTGCAAATGACTGCTTGAGTTTAAGGAACTGAAATGAGCCTGCTGTGACTTGATCATCTGTACTTCTGTTTCTCTGCAGGAAACACTTTGACCACTGTAGACTAGAATTGCATTTCTCCTGTTATGGGTATAAAGACTGATGACTCACCTTCACACCAAGATTTGATTTATATATTTAGATCTCTCTTACTTGAAAAATTACATCCGAGTTCCCCCACTGAAGTAAAAGTCACATTTATTCATGATCTGGATGTTCTAGAGCAACATTTCATGCCATCTTAATACCATTAACTTTAAAGCATTTGCTTTTCCTGTATCAGGCCTCTCTTTGATTAACAGTGTCATCTAACTTTCTCAACAGGAAATTTCAAGGCCACAACTTCTAAGCCAAAGTGAAAATATTAAAAATATTTTCCAATCACTGTATCTCAGTCTTATACATCTCTTCTTCAGTTCTTACAGTGAACCTCATTTTTTGTCCATCTTAAATATTTTTTCTCCCCTATTTTCATCTATGAAATCCTTATTTGAAGTTTTGGATAAGTAAAAATGACAGTGTTTCTTTTGCCTAGAAAATAATTTATTTAAACAAAAATAATCAGATTAGTCTGGCTCTGTACTTGTAGTAATATTACATAGTATATCATGTCATGTTCTATTTTTTCCATTTTCTAGCACATTCTTACCACTCTTTCCCTCCCCTCCACAAGTGTATTTGCACATAACCATGTTACAGTAATTGGTCTTTTTCCACTGCTTCTCTCCCCCTTTTTCTTACATATTGGTACTACCGTTGCTACTCCCTCTTATTTTACTGCTAGTCCAGAGCTCAGATGGTTTTTAAACAAATTTTAAACAAATCTGTGAATTCACCATATGTACTTCTTGCTCAATAGATTGAATCTTTTTGGTACAAAGTTCCCTATTGTTGTGGCATCACAGAACTGCTTTACCTCTGTGGCAAGCTTGCATCTCCTGGTACAGGTTGGTCATGTAACTCTTGAAATAATTTCTTTGACCAGCTAAGGATTGTGTGTATGTTGCCTGTGCCTCAATGGGCACCATGAGGGCTCATGCCTTCATGTTGGTTCATCAACTGGTCAAAATATGTATTTGCAAATCAGCTGACTAAACAATTTTTTTTAATGAAATGTATGAAGAGGTGCTCTATAGCTGTGGTTTAAGATACTAGTTGACCCCAGTTAATATGTGTTAATATATATTCTTAAATTGTCATCTGTAAGCAAAGTATATCTCTGCTATTTCTAGCTAATAATGTACATCATTCTGATTCTCAGTCCAAGAGAATCTGTGCTGCAGTTTTTCCATCAAAGTCACATAACTTCACCTCACCTGTACTGGCTGCTTGGGAAGGTTGTCTCTGACCTGGCCAGAACCAAGACACTGAGTTAATAATTACGATTGCTTACACAGTATTTGGGTGCTTCAGAGTTGAGGGATGAGCTGACAAACTTATTTTGTACCAAATTTAATAGAAAATGTGCTGCCAGCTGCATAATAGAGAACATGAAAAGTCAATATGCATAACTGAAGGTGTTATTGATATAAGGAAGAAATTTTTTCATATAACTAAATTGTAAAATAAGTGATATACTTGAAAGCAATGACATCTTTCAAAAATATAAATTTGTGTCCAGATGAGAGAAAATCTGGCTAAATATAAATGAACACGTAATCCAACAGAGAGCTTTAGAACAATTTGTGAGAGATGTAGGAATGCATATCTTAATTTCACATCAAAAGGTAATCAGTAAGTTTTAACATTTATCCTTCTTTCTGCTTAGTTTTGTCTTCTGTTTACCCAGGTCACTTAATTTTGGTTTTACCTGTTTTGTTTTTCTTTTATTCGCTTCAAGTTTTGTTCCCAACTAAACAAACATGCTGCTTAGGCTGTTTTAAGAGGTTTCTTTACTTGGTTACATGATATTCTTATCGTTTTACTGGTTCTATTGACTAGAAAAACCTACCTCAGTGTTTCAAAGCCTAATCACTTGACAGCTATGCCTCATCAGTAATACAAGCTTTGCTGTTCTTATGTGAAAGCAGTGGCTGAAAACTAAATTCTACTTTCTTTTATACAGGTCTGTCTAACTTTTGCATATTTTACTTTAATTTCTTTTAAAACTGCAGTCCCTTTTCTATCAACTGTAATCTTTTTACTGGCAGCTGCCACTTTTAATCCTATATTTATGGTTTGTCAGTGCTTTTCCCTGAACAGCAGTTTCTAAGCAATCCCAAAGAGTGTTTTATAATTGTCAGTGTAACTTGAAGTTCCTTCTCTAAAAAAAAAAAAATTCTACTTTCCACATTACTGCCTAAATAAATTATTTTAGCAAGCAATAACTCTCTAGGCCTTTTGCAAAACTGTGTGTTAAGATAAACAAGAAAACACAGTTCCTGACCGAAGGAGTTTACATAATAAATTCTAACTGCATTCTCAGTTTGCAAAACAACTGGTGTCCCATGATGAGATGATACCTTCTCTGCATTTACACTAATAAACAGCTTGCTTGTTTTCATATTCACAGCTATATTTTTTTGAATCAAGTACTCTGCACTAGTGATGAAGTGCTTCTGTTCAGTACACACACCAAGAGAACTGCTCAAGTACATCCCACCTACAGTGCAAGAACATCTGTGACAGGCCATCAGTCTGAACCATGGCAGGATGTGTTTCAGTCTTCAGTTTCATTATTATTTTAGTACTGTGATTCAGAACTACATTCAACCACATCCAGGGGTGGCAACTCTGCAGTCCCAAAAGTTCCACTACTGAGACATCTTGTCAGAAACCATTTCCAAACGTATTAAGGACAAGAATGTGATTTGGATTTATAAAGAGGAAATCATGACTGCTCAACCTGACAGCTTTCTATTATGAAGTAACTGGCTTGGTTATATGAGGCAAATGGACTCAGCATATTTGCAGATGATACAAAATTGGAAGGTAAATCAAATGGGTGTGATCCCATTCCGACTTCATCAGGTTGGAGAAATAGGCCAACAGGAATCTCATGAAGTTTAACAATGGGAAAGGCCATGTCCTGCTCCTGGGAAGCAATCCTAGGCACCAGGACAGGCTGGGGCCAACAGGCTGTAAAGCATTTTTGTAACAGAGGACCTGTAGGTCTTGGTCAACACCATGTTGACTGTGAGCCAGCAGCAAGCCCTTGAGGCAAAGAAGGCCACCAGCCTCCTGGGCTGCATCAGGCAGACGTCCTGCCAGCAGGTCAATGAAGGTGATCCATCAGCTTTACCTATCTCTGGTGAGACACATCTGAAGTGCTGAGTCTAATGCTGTTTGTATTATAATCTTTTCTGGTTCCCATTTTAGCAAGACCATACTTTTTCCATAACCAGAAATATTATTCTGTATGATTTTAATAATTCAAAAATAATAAATTATTTTAAAAGGAGGAAAGAAAAAGTATTAAGAAATGTACCTAAGAGTTCTCATATTTCCGATATAATTTCATGGATGTCATCCGAGCTGATTTAGTTTGAAGACAAAATCAATGCAAACTCAAAGCTTTGCCAGCACTGTCTTTTATTTTTCCTTCTCTTGCAGTTTTTGGGATGGACTTGGTCACTTGGTCACTATAACATCACATAATATCAGTGACTGAGCTTCCAATCCAACTGGTACAACTTTTAGGCTACGTCAGGTTAATCTTCCTAAAGTAAAGTAATAAAAAATCTCCAAAGAAAAGTGGTTGTATAGAAAGCCAAAGCACAAAAGTAGTCAGTGTCTGTGTCCAATAAAAAGAACCATAAAACATATATTTTCTCAAAATTCAGATCAAAAGCTGATGCGCAAAGAATATGTGAAAATTTATGTGATTTCATTTATGCAGGCTCAACGTCTGAGACTAAATTCTCCAGGAAAGATGTCTCTCAGGTTACCCAACCCTGTTAATACTCCAATAAGAGAATAATTTAATCTGATAGCATTTTAAAACATTTAGATGAGATCTATCATTTCAAACATAAAAAAAGTGGCAGGTTCCCTTGTAATTAGTTCGTAGCCCAAAAGAACAGTTTATAACCTGAAAGATCATAGTAATACCCACTTTCAAGTACTGTAAATTGATGCATAACTCAAACATAAAAGCACTATGATGAAAACAATTGAGGTTGCTAAGAGACAAAAATACCGTGAAAAGTAAATCACTACTTTCATCATCTGTTTATTCAGGCAATAGAGTCACATGTATTCTTGTATCACTATCTCATATATATGCATACCAAACTCTGAGATTTCACCCTGAGATCTTACAATTCAAACACATATTCATAATAATAATGTTCCTTCATATAAGCATTTCACAGCTTGAAAAAAGGCCAAGGTTTCAATCGCAGGAATTCATGTTCCCCATAGATCTCCAGCATATCTCCAATTTTGCATTGAAATGACCGACACTTTAACTCCAATGAAAATGTTAATAGGTCTCTGTGCCTGAGGAGTAATTGTCAGTTATACAATACTATTTTTTCCCAAACACGGAAAATTTTGCTTTCAGCAGGTACCACTGCTATAACATAGAACCGTATTTAGAAGGCTGCAATTGAAACTGAGATCTAGGGAAAAACAGTTCATGAATAAAAAAATCAAATATAAGTTATTAGTTAACATTCACAGTTAAATGTTAAACATCTTGAAAAGGAAAACTGTCACATTATTCTCTGCTCATTTAACTTTAAACTGAATTATCTGGTGCTAAACATTGACACAGTAACTTCAGGCATAGGCCAGTTCAGATGCTTCAAAACCAAACACCTTGCAACTGAGCAGGCCGTGGTGCTCTTTTACAGCCCCTCATCATTACGGTTTCTAAGCCCCTTGCAAGGTTTAATGCTTCAGCTCCGACTCTCACAATAGCGCTCTCCTTCGTGACATGGGAAAATAGCTGGACTTTCATTTTTTTCTGGGGCTTTTGCAATTCAGGCGCTTTGCTGTTGTGGTGAAATCCCCCATACCTACATATATGCCTAAAGTCCCCAAAATAGAGAGTGCTGGAAGCTGAGAGCAGCTGAAATACAGTGCACCGACTCGGAGGCTGACTAAGTCCAGCCTGGGGTGGGGGCAACACTGGAAGTAGGATGCCTGTTAAATGCCATTTCTCCCCAGGGCTGAGAGGGCTCATGCAGGGTGGTGGGTAGGGGCCTCTTCCCGCTTGAGACTCTCACCGCTGAATCCTTCTGCAGGAACAGCACCTTTTCTTTAATCCCCTCTCTTACCCAAATGCGTTCAGGCCTCTTTTGTCCCTGGAAACATCCTAGCTTTAAGTTATTCTTAGGTTGTGACGTTCTCCACCTCTCCAGGTTTTGTGCTTGCTGAGCAGCAACAACTCCTATGGTGTAAGATTCGATTTCTGCCCCGCTCACTGGGGGGTGAGGAGTGGGGCTGCGTCTACTCTGTTCCTACAAAATCAAATGGCAGAAAGAACAGGCCCAATAATTCTATATACTATAATTCACCTACACGATTTCCCAGCTTTGGTTCATCGCTAATTACAGTCCTCCACAAACACAATTACAGGTCATTATATTTTACCAAGGCAGCAGAGTTTTCTGTGAGCAACAGGCTATGTGTGACTGATGGCAGTGGCTTGGAGCACCTTTGTGTGGTGTGGCTCCGATCACAATGTCACACACAGCCTGGCATTATGAAGTGCAGAAAAATTGGATATACTGGTGCTAGGGGGTAATTTTAGGCCTTTGATTTGGATGCCTGTGTGTGGACCCCGGAGACCCTTTGTAGTAAAGGTAGCCGTTAGTGAGCAATTGAGAACAGCCGCCTTGGGAGCCTCCCTCACTCCCTGCTCCGCATAGTACACTGTTTCCCAGCTTAGGCACAAAGTTAAATGCCTCAAGTAAGCAGGGTTAAAGCTGCCATTTTCATTAAGCTTAGTAGAAATGACAAAAAGGCCAAATTATCATGTGCTGATGCCCTAGCAACCTTTCGATGTAGTGCCCTTGCTGTAACAGTAGAGAATTTTATCCCATAAGATTACTCCCACCATTTGCCAACAGAAAGGTTAGGAATAGATGAGAACAAATATCCTGAAATAACAAAATCTTTAGGATTTTACATTGGACTATTCCTCAAATAGTGAAAAGGTACATGGAAGACCTGAAGCTAAATATTTCAAATCTCCACTTTTCTGGTGGAAATTAACCCCTTCATGAAAAGAGCAACCCAGGCTCTGTACCATCTCCTCAAAGTGTGTATCCCAGCCTCAGGACTCAGCATTCAAGCAGCAGATTAGCTGCTTGTCAGACATAACATGTCTTTATGAAATGTCATGTGGCTGTCCAGGCAATTTATATTCCCAGGGCTGCTGAACTTCTCTCCATATCTTCCTCAAAAGCTGGAGTGTTTTGATTGCCTTTACTTGCAATGGCTGTAGACAAAGGAGCACACAAACCACTTTTTAATTCTGCAGATTAACGTTAATGCAACTGAATGCAAGAATGCACAGCTCTTCACTGAGGCTTTACAGTGGGGTTTGTGAAATTTTGTGTACAGTAATACTGCAGGGGAACTTGAGCCAATGCTAAAGGGTTGGTGAGATACAGGAAGCTGTGTGTCCATCCTGGCAGGGTACCTAGCTCATGAGAAGCTTTGGGACCAGAACTAGTTCAATTTCGCTCAGCGGATGAGCAGGTGATTTCCCTATGGGAAGTCTAAGTGGAATTTGTGATCTTCAGTGACACTGGTCTCCTAGAAAATCTTACCCTTATGGGATACTTATGCTATGCAGTTTCTGCTAAAGGTGCCATAAAATTATAGAATCATAGAACATCTGCGGTTGGGAGGGACCCATAAGGAGCATCGAGTTGAACTCCTGGCTCCACACAGAGCCAGCCAAGTAAGTTTTCTGGCTGTTCATGTGGCAATTTTTTTTAATAGACCTGTGGAAATGAAAGGTTGGTTCAGAATATCTTATCTGAGATGCTGTAACACTTTAGTTCATAGCAGAAATTTTAGTAAATATTCTTGTCACCAAAACTCAGAAGTATCAGGAACTTCTTGGAGATTTCTCAAATATATTTTGGCCTTTCTCTAATTTGAAGGGTTTTTTTGAATGTTCCAAAATAAAGAAAAATTTAAATGCAAAAAAAAAAAAATCTTCTGTAGGGTTTTTTTGTTGGTTTGGGGGTTTTATTGCTTTTTAAATCAAGGTGAGAGAAAATAGACAAACTAAAGCAGATAAAGCCATTGTTGACCTGATCTAGTTTTGATGTTAGTCATACTGCGAGTAGAAGATTGGCCTAGATGACTTTCAGTGATTCGTTCCAACCAACATTTCTGTGAGTAAATGAAAATATATTTAACCAATCTACATTACATAATTTGCACTTACATCCCATTAAAGCAAGAATGCTTACCTCAATGTTGAGCAAGCCTGGACTTCACTGTCCTGGATTCAACTTTATGCTCTGTTACAGAATTCCTATGAGTAGCTTTCTGGTATTTGGAAAGCCCTTTCATTTCGTTCAGAGTGTGTCTCTACAGACATGTAGCGATATGACTATTAGATGTGATCTCTCCTTAGTCCAGAAGCCTGCAACACCATCGTCCTTGTACTGAACTCAAGATAAAGCAGAATCATTCACTTCCTTTGTTATGACTGTAACACTTCTGGAGTAGCACAAAGGTTCGATTTTTTAGCTGAACATACATATACTACCTGGTATATTTATTATAGTAGGATTTATTTTACTTACTAATCTCAGACTTATATAATTGGTGACAAAAAATAAGCTTTTTCTGAGCAAGTGGCTATATGCCAACTTGTGGGCTGCCACAGCAATGCCTACCAGCCTGTAGCAATCAACACGGAAGTGTCTCTGGTCATACTTGACAAATCTCAGCTTTGATAAGCACATTCAGGTTTTCAAGGTAATTCTTTTGTAAAACAGAAGAAGAGAGTGAAAAATTACTTTGGCCAATGCCAATCTACATACGCTAAAGACATTTAAGCTAAAAAATGCTTTTAATGTCACAAAATATTCATGAAGTACAGCATCTAGAAATTTAATTCAGAAAAGGTTGAGCAATGGAGAGATTGGCATATAACTGTTTTACAACAGATTGCCAAGAGTGTGATTGATTTTTCATCACTTTGAGTCTTTAAACTGAGATTAAATGTTCGCAGACATGCTCGATGTAAGCACGAACTGCTAAGGTGGGTGCAAGAATTATTGAGCAAAACAGCATATCATAAGTTGCCTAGAAGATCAAATTGATTTTCCATGTTATATGGCTTTACAATCTATGAGATGGCACAACTGACACTAATAAGAAAAAAGTGATTCAAAAGCACTGGAGTGAGTGAAACATGAGCAACTCTAGGAGGTTTTTTTGAATGTTTTCAGTAGAAAATAAGGTCTTGGACAGTTATGTTACTGACATGCAAATCTTTATAGGCAATTTTTGCAAGCGTACAAAAAAAGTGATATAGCACGTTATAGCTCAAATCCCACTTACGTGAATGCCTTAATTTCTGATCTGTAATATAGTGAAATTTTTCCATTCCCATAGGAAACAAAACTTCCCATTTCTCATTCAGGTTGAAAACTGTAACCTGACTGAAAAAATACTGTTTGAAATCTATTGAGTGATCAAAAGATTTGGCAGTATAGGTATATACTTTGTTTATCTTGTATGTTGCAATAGGATTAGTAATGATCAGTATAATGGGACAGGCATGTATTATCTGTCTATATAAATATAACACTTAATGCCTTGATGTGGTTCAAGACTTCATCATCATTCCAATAATATTTAACTGCATTGTTATTCAGCACAGTCAATACTGAAGAAAAATATTTTTGAGAGCAGCTATTGGATTAGCAGTTTCTTTTATGTAAATAGGCCTGCCATACCCAGGAGTGTATTAATTGTTGTTTGTATGTTCTAAGACTAACACGGAGGACAATTTATACAAAGTCACACCGAACTTTCTTAGAAGGATCTTCTTAATGATTCTAGGTTTTCTTGCCATTAACATGCTTTTCTTGGTAATTTTTCTCATTACTAGGTCTTAACAATGTCTGTCATGTATGTATGTATGTATGTATGTATGTATGTATGTATGTATGTATGTATCTATCTATCTATCTATCTATCTATCTATCTATCTATCTATCTATGTCAGATCTGTTTTATTTCCAGGATGCTTAAAAATGACTTTTAAGCAGCAGAGAGTACATGGGAGTAGAGAGATGTGATAGTACATGGGAGTAGAGAGAGATGTGATAGTACAAGTGTTCTCAAACCTTTCTTGGATCACCTGCCACAAACCTTGGGTTTTGGGAACCCCTTTAATGCAACATGAGAGACGGAAGCCCCAAAGTTGATTTAAATTTGAAATTTCCCTTTTCAGGAGCAGGGAGAGGGGAAGAAAGCTTAGGGAGAGGTGATCTCATATTGTTCTAACCCAGTCAGTCATGGTGGTCTTGTGGACATTTCTGGGATCTCCACATGGGAACCCCTACAACAGGCAGGGCTAGCTGAACTGCTCACTGGGGAAGTATTTGGGCTAGACAGCTCCCAGCATGGCCATATAACAAATAGATGGGAAAGATGTTTGGAGCACACACTGCATGTCCATTTAACAGTAATCTGGGACAATTAGAATATGAAAGGAAGCATATTTGAGATAAAAAAAAACCCAAACTAACAAATTATTTTAACCCCACAGCCTAGCTAATCTGATGTTACAAAGGCAGTGCTATATAACAGCTGGTGAGTTATAACAGGACCCACATTGTCATTTATTTACTCAGAGAGAAATATGCAATAAATATTGATTTTGTAATTTTTTTTCTTAAATACTCTACTGAATTCAGCTAAGGGAAATTTTTCCTCATGTCTTCCATCCTGCAATTTGTTGTGCTGATTTACAAGGATGCTGCCACAAGTCCTGGCCTAGGCATTGCTGCTTGTTGGAAGCTAGAAATAAGCCATCATAATTTAAAGAGCCACTTAAGCCTGTTTGTCCTGGTTTAGCACCAGACAACAACAACTGCACTATACAGCCACTTCCTCCCTCCCCACACCTCCACCCCTGCAGTGGGATGGGGGAAAGAATCCAAAAGGTAAAGGTGAGAAAACAAGTGGGTTGAGATGTCCAGGCTGCCCCTAACAGCAGCAGCCTTCCTGGCTGGCTTTCTCCAATTTGTATGGTGAGCATGACATACAGCATAATATCCCTTTGACCAGTCTGGCTGTGTCCCCTCTGAGCTTCCTGGGTGCTCCTTCTTGTTGGCAGGGCAGTGTGAAAAGCTGAAAAGTACTTGACTGTTCAGCAACAACCAAAACATCAGTATGTTATCAACATAATTCTCATCCTAAATCCCAAACACAGCACTACAAACACAGCACTACACTAGCTGCTAGGAAGAAAATTAACTCTATCCAGACAAAACCAGGAAGTTTGAATCCAAGACTTCACCATGTCTCTGCCACAAGACAGAAATAAGAAGGTAAAAAAGTAATTTGAAGTGACTTTAGTCCCTTCTCAGGACCCCAAGACTTGAATCTTGGGGTTTTCAGTGAAAAAAAACAGTTTTTTCATCATGCATATTGAATAGCCATTGGGTCACTGGTCTTCATCATTGCATTACTGAAAACCATGAAGTTATGTGTTGATTTCAGCCAGGGAAAATCAAGTTGTCTTGATAATTTTAGAAATGCAGACTACACTTTCAGAATATTATTTTCATATGGGGTTTTCCAACACTTTGAAGTGTATTTATGAATACACAGAAGTCTACTAGTAGAAAGTTATAAACTACTGAAAGTATCTTAAGTTTTTCTTTGAAGTAATCAATCAAAAATTGATTATGTTACTTACCTGGTAGTGATTTCTGTATGAGTGTCTGTGCCTTATCAAATTGATTTTGATACCTTTTCTAATATGTTTATGTCATAACTGTCCAACTCAGTACATCAATTGTATAGAATGTAGTTTGAAGAGTCTTGCACAAGCTTGGATCACCTTACACAGGGATGAAAATTTACAGATTATTCTTCATGTGTTTGTTCTCAGGACGTGCAAGTAGTTGCAAACAAAATAGCATTGCAAAACCAGCCTGTGGTCACTGTGAAGGACTAAATCTTTTATCTATAATTGCTAGTACCAATGCTATGCCAACTGCTCTCTGAGGAGCAGAAGAAACTTTAAGTCCACCTTCTCATTTTCTGAGACTCATATTCCCTCCTTCTCTTTCTCCACAAATATTATTTATAGTATATGAGAAAACACAGAAATTCCAGATGTTCTGAAGTCTGAGAGCAAATCCTGTAAGATATGACTGCTTCTCTATTTGTTTACCTTTCATGCATAAATGGGTTTAAATTAGCCATTTTATCATTACGTTTATTTACTGTTAACTATTATTCATGATAATTTACTTTTGGATGATTAAAAGCTGAGTTTTTCAAGTGTCTGCTTGGAGATATTGAAGTTTAATCAGCAGTAATATTTCTAGCAATGATTTATGATTTTTCTGTCAATGCAAAATAAATTTCACTGCCATTATAGCAGCTCTTTCCATACTTCTTTCTGCTTGGTGCTAAATTTAGACATTTTATGGAATGAAAGAAATTGCACATTACTTGAGATCACAGTAACTTCTTCATAGCACTATTAGCATCTGCTGAAATATCTTTTTAGGACACGCACCTGAGTTACTAAAGTTTCCTCTGCAGTTACGTGTACAGTAAGGTGCACAACTGGTGCACAACTGGGGTAAGGAAGGTCTTAATTTCTTATCCCAGGGAGTGGAAATGACAACCAGCTCCCCAAAATTGGAAACAGGTGAAAGGCAACAGAAAGGGGACAACTTTAGCTAGGAACTGATTTTTAAAATGGTCAGGGAGAAAGAACATGCTCTAAAAGCAGAGTTTTGCGTTTACATCAAACGGTTGAACTGAGCTTAATACTCAGCTTCCATCTTCCAAAAATGGAATTTCTTAACATGTCTCTTTCTACATCCTCATCTAATGGTGCATTCTCTTTTTGTGAAAGACATAACAGTACTGAGGGCTGCGTGGACTGAAGAATTCCTTTCCTGTATCTCTCTACCTAGTTTCTTCCTTTGGAGAATCACACACAGCATTGCAAATGTACAAATGCAGACGCTTGACATGACTGGTGTCTTGAATATCAGCTGGCTAGTGGAGCTACTGACATAAGTACAATTTATCTGTAAGTTCCCAGCTGAGTGTTGGGACCTGGATCTGGTCTCCCTAATTAAAGGTACCGCTCAGAAGTTACCCATTCTCTTTCACCAATAACTAAATATCACAGTCCTTGATTGCTTGGCAACAACTAGAAAAATCAGGGTGCTATCAGCACTGCTCTCATCCTAACTCCTAAACACAGCATTCCATCAACTATTAGATAAGAAATTAACTCCATCCTAACTGAAATCAGAACAATTACCTAATACTTCAGCGACTACCAGAAGACTTGTAAAACTCTTGTGGTGGCTTAGGAAGTTCCACCACCACCACACTTGAGTCAATCACAGATTTGATTGAATTGTGATTCTCCCTTTTTTTTTTCTTTCTTTTTGTGAGCATGAAGAAATATTAAACTTTATGGGCTTATTGGGAAAGAAAACAAACAAACAAACAAACAAAGGCTCAATTTTTCTTGTGCAGAGTAGTGTAACAAGTACATTCACTAATTCATTGTTTAATTCATAAGGTTTCTAATTCACAAGTTCTCTAATTCTTAACTTGCAACTCGTAACTTGTGTATCTATGAGCAAGTTACCTGACCAATGGTGAGAGTGCTCATCCTCTGTCCTTTGTCAAAGTGCAGGGCTCCCCTGTAGCACACCAGCAGCACGAAAGCCTCAGAGGTCCAGCTGCTGTTGGATCTGCTTCAAAACCTTTTTGTGTAAGCTGATGTGTTCATGCCTTCCAGCTTGGAAGTTTGGTCTATATCATTTCCACGAGTTAATGGATTCTGAAGAAACTGCCAGACAACCAACATGCAAGGACTAGGTCTGCAGGAGACAGCCAGCTGCAGGTGACAGTGGCAGCAGTGTCACCTTTAGTTCTTTCTGGCCACAGTGTCCTGCCTGTGCTGCCTTTGCTTTGACCTAACGGCACTGTCCCCAGCATACATCAGGCCTTAGCATAAGCTGTGTGTTAGCCAAAATCCGAGCAGGAGGTGAGTGAGGAGTCACCCCTCACTCATTTTCCTCTTACAGGTAAAAGCCTTTGGCAGTTCAGTAATTTATTTGGTTATAATTCCTTCTAGTTGATTTCCAAGTGTCTAGGATATTCTTTTTGTCTCATACTCTCTTGATTTGCCAAGCTGTATACAGAAGCAAGATGTTTGATTGAAAATACGGCCTTGCATATCTGTTCTTGTCTGAGAAGAGATTTAGGTTCTGTCTGCACACAGCACATTTTGCAGGACACATCAGCTATCCCACTGAGAGCCACAGAATGCAAAAGGGCCTCTTCTTTAAGTAAGCTCAGGGGAGTTCCAGAACTGTCACTCTAGCCTCTGTGCAGTCTATATTATTTATTCTTGCTTCAGATGTAAATAATAAATTTACAAAATAAATGAGGGGACCCCAAATGTTTTCAACAAGCGATGTAGAAGAATTAATACCATAGAACTATTAGACCCCATCCTAAAAATCCTCATTCAACTAGGACTTAGGATTACAAGAAAGCCCACTGCATTCACAGGAATGAAAAATACAGGGATAAAATTTGCAATACTCTGTATCACTTCCTTGAAACACTTTACAATTAATAAATGCATTATAGTTCATTAGATGGAGACAGACCTTAAAGTCAAGAACAATATACCAGTGAGAAAACAAAAAAAAGTCTAAACATGTTCTGTCCCAGTTCTGTCTCCCACTGCACAGACACATGCCTTAGGCTTATGCGCCTTATGTCTGCTCACATACTCACCCACCGGAGCCTGGCTTTCCTCCTGTATGCAAAACAATTCAACATCAGCCCCAGGTTTTTCTTCTGAGGCTGTCCCTGTAGCTTTCTGTAAGCCACCCTAACTTTAACTCTCTTGTTCATGCTACCTTCAGGGCTGCTCCTCTTTTTCATTGCAGAAGGAGTTGAATGGTTCTCAGCCACGCCAGCTCCTGCCGGAAGGATTCCGGCACTCCCGCACTGTCACAGTCCCTCTTCTCCCTCCATGAATTTTCTTACCTAGCACTTAAGCATATTAAGCTATGTCAGCTTCCATCTTAATTGCTTTTCTGTCTTTATTCACGTTCCTGTAAAGACATGCTCTTTTTGTAGAATTTGCCAGATACTCATGAATTATTTGCCCCCATTCCAGGAAAAATGAAGTGACTTCTTCTGAATTTATTTTCTGTATTTATTTTTTATATTTTATCCCTTATATTATATATTAAGCAGAGTCATATTTTACCTTACATAGCATGTGCTGTCTTCTTAGTGACTAAATTTCCTAGGTAAACAGGAGCTCCATTAAAATGGATGACTAATGGAAGGCACTCTTCATGTTACAGACAGGCAACTGTGACAGGGACAGTCTTCTGAGTTTGAAGTTTCACAGAAGGGTTGAAGACATCTAACAGATGCTACCAAAAAGTAAAGCCTTCCTCTTCATCATCTTCTTTCTCCTCCCTTTCAAGTTCAGCTCTCCTGATTTCACATCCCAGCCCCTACCTTGAAAACACTCTGGTCACCATCTGGATGAACTGATTCAGGTCACTAAATCAGCAAAGAACTAACCCAGCAGAACCAACTTAATTATTATCTGCCACTTTAAGGAGCTGAATCGGTTCATCACAGGATCTGACAACTGCCAGTGCCAAGCAAGGGAAGCGTGGCCAAGAGAGGGGGAAGGAGTAGGACTGCCCCTTTTGGCAGCTGCAGGCTGTCGAATTACTCCCTGATCTGAAATGACTTATTCAAGGTATGTCTGTGGCAGAGGAGAAACTTAGGTTTTGGATCATTCATCACCTCTAGATCCCCTTTGGTCTCAGCCATACTGTCAGCAGTTACTTAAAAAGTTAATAGGAGCACTACTCCAAGTACAGTCACTCTAATTTTTCAACCCTGCTCAAGTTCCTAGCAGCAAAGTATCGCAATAATTCCACTACAGTTTATGCTTAAGAGGCTTTAGGGCTAGAGTCAGTAGGAAGCCTGTATTTTCTTCATGTAGATGAATTTCTAGATAATACTGGGCCAAATATCAAGTTATATGGCTTAGCTGTACTGCTATCTTTGCAAGAAAGTAAATAGCCCAACAGCATCTAATCTTGTATAAATACAGAAAATGTCTGTCATATGATGATGAGCAATTATTAGGGAAAGACATCAGCATTACTACATAACTAGAAAATGAAGTCAATAGCTGACATTATCTGATTCCTCTAATTTTACTTTCAAGCTAACTTTTCACCTTTTAACCACATTTAAATCCTTTATTTAAAAAACCCTCCAAAGTTGGCAGCCACTCAAAAATACTAAGGTAGATTAAGCTAATCTGTTAATGAAGGGAAGAATCCACAGTCCACCTTTCCCACTTGCAGGTGCCTGGCAATACTTATATAGGAGGTTTGTTATCTCAGTGCTTTCTCCAGCCCTGCTTTAGGTAAGCAAAAGCGTTTATAGTTCTGCAACAAAAAGACTGCGATGGCAGTAGAAATAAAATTCAACCTGCAAAAATAGGAGTCATTCCACAATGCTGCTCAGTTCATCCTCATGGCTAATGTAAGGTCAGGAATTTTGGCAGTCAGACTCCCAGGGAGGTTGCATTCGCATCCTCTTGTGACCCTTTTTGGGTGTGCTCAGGGTGCCAGTCACTGAGCCTCTCAGCGCAGAGCTTTCCCTGCTACAAATTGCACAGCTTTATCTTTTGTTGTTACCAAGTGTATGTGCAAGATGGCACGTGGCAGAGGCCATATAGGAGAAGGGGCAAGACTGGAAATTAAAGATGAAACTTGTGACTCCTGTCCCAGTCGCTCACTGATGTAGAGTATGCCAGCACTGAAATCCATTTCTTTGAAAACAAGGTTCTCCCTAAATGAATAGGAAGTTAACTTGAGCTTTCCATATAAACAATTCATGTGGGAAATTGCAAAAATACTATTTTTTGTAAAGCCCTTGAGATCGTGAAATGTGTATCGCATATCTTTCTCATGTAATTTTATCAGACATCTTCAAATGCCAGTAAGAATCTTCTGAAAGGCAACATGAAATAAAGATTTGGGTTTTTTGGACTCTTCTCAAGATGTTTTCTAAAATTATAGTGTTCTCCCTCATTGAAGTTGTTTCAATATAGCACAGTATAAAAATCAGAAGTGAGAAAAAAAGCGATTATTTCCCATGGAAAAATGCTACAGTTTTTTACTGTCATAATATTTATAGTTTAATCCAATTGTTTTAGTGGTTGCTAAATGACCTCAGTAATTTACAAAGTTTAATTGTCGGTGCTTTTATAGAAAGTCACTTTTCAATGAGATGATTCATAGCAGACAGAGTTTTGGAAGTATTACTGTTTCATACACCAATGTAGGCTAACATAGTGACTATAGTCTTCATTATGCCAACCATGAAAATAACTGATGAGAACTGTCTTTATTCTTGCTAGGAAAAATTGCAAGATTGTGAGGTGGCTACATGTTTTGACACTGAGTAAAAGATCACGTGGAAATTGACAGCTCGGTTTTTACAATTTAAAGAAAATCAAAACCAAAACAAACCCTAACATAAAATTCCAGACCTAAACTAAGCCATAGAATTTATTTCTGGCTGAGTACTATGTCTTAAAAGAAATTTAGAAAGAAAATCTCAAACTTGGCTGAATGTTACAGCTATGTTATATAAAATGTGGGATAGGACAAAGTGCTAAAGGAACCAGGGTTCAGTCAACTTGCTAAAACTGTAATTCAGAAGTTTCTCTTTTATTAACTATTAGGAATGTGATGACTGAGCTCAGATAAAATTGACATAAACAGTAAATGACTGAAGTTTTTTGACCCTCAAAGGTCGCTGCTGTGGCAGACTACCATCAATTAGCCATCCTTTCTAGTACCTATGTCACCCATTTTTAGAATTTCACTGAAAGCTCCATATGGACACAGATGTTTCCATAGGCAGAGGAATTTAGAGGAAAAAGACATTCTAGTGTGTCCCTCAACAACAGCTACCTCAATAATCTGATCTCAACTCAGTTACCTAAACATAAGTGCTGTGATGTTTGAGACACCACAATTTTCAGAGTGCCTCATAGAGCAGGCTGGTATTACACAGAACCTGTGAGAGCCTAGTGCCCTTCAGGAATGGCACCTGGAGATCAAGTAGAAGGATATCTCAAGTTGCAGCTACAGTGAGCTATATGTTGCTCTGATTATACTAGCAAATGTAAGGCTAGGTCAGACATAAGCATGAGCAGCAATCACAAAGAGAATGATGGAAACACAGGAAAAGGGGATCAAAATAACCTGAAGAGAAAAAAAAAGTGGTTTAGCAATTTCCTGCAGTTTCCCATTTAGAGAGGCTGAGCCCATGGAATTCTCACTGATGTGATCCAAAAATAATAAATCATCTTTCCTGCCACAGAGGATGACCAGATATAGATCCAGTGATCCATCGGCTCCTTTAATCTTTCTGTAACACTTTGTCCTTTAAAGACCTTACTTATTGATTCACGTTCTCCAGAGTTTGCTCTACATCAATTTCAATAAACTTTAATTAAAACTGAGCTGATTCCATAAAAGCTGTGGATATTATCATTACATGTTGCAATACTAATTTAGCAAAGCTTATTGCTTGCCTTTGATTTTATAGTTAATAATATTCAAGGAACTGGTCGCAATTCATAAAAATTAATACGGGTGACCTTGCCAGTAAACGAGCAATTGTTTATAAAGCCTATAATACTTTCCACACAAAGGTATCGGCCGGAGAAGTTCTCATACCATCCTTGGCATGCTCTCTGATCTCCACCTTTTAAATGGATGACAGTGATTCATCTTCTTATTTAGCCAGATGTCTGAAAGCCTTGGAGATACATGGTAGTGCCTATGGGGAGAGCCACGTTTGACACTTCCAATTCTGCCACTGACAATGCCTAGAGGCTTCAAGAGAGAGTAGATCTGAAACTCTTTATATTTGTTTCACAAACTGAATGCAAGTAAAAGATTTGGGGGAGATAATGGTACTCTGGAACGTCTGAGCAGAGCATGATTTCCCTGAGATTGGCCCAGGCTCAGCTGCACATCTTGCTGAAGAAAGTAAATCAACTCAAGACCTGCAGCACAATTTAGCAGAATAAAACCTCACTTTTTTTTTTTTTTTTATGAACCCTACATGCCCTGATGCATTAGGCAGCATCTGAAAACACAATTATTGCCTCCTTATCTTCTCCCCAGAAAAAAATCCCTACTCCTGAAGATACGCTTTCTACCTCCTACCATTAAAATTTTCACCATTCATCATGAATTAAATTTTCCTACACTCCTCAGAGCACAAGCCTTGAAAGTTTAAACCTCAGCCTTCAAACAATCAAATATCCTTCCAACAGTTCCTTCTCTCAACCCAAAGGAGTCAGCACAGGTCCCTTGCTGCGCACAGAGAAGCAGTGTCAGCACGGAGAGGGTGACAGGAAGGTATGTTCAAGTCACTGTCATTCTCAGCCAACACCTTAGAGTTTACCCATGTGGCTGGATATGTCAAATGTTAATAGACCACAGTCATAGTCCAATTTGGTTTGTTCCACACATCTAAAAAGAGTGGAAAAATCATTTTTCAAGCAGTTCTGCTGGCAGTAAATCATGTCATGGTCTGAGGAGGTACTGACCCTGCACTTGGTCTTTTAGACACTTCAGTCCTGGTCTTCCTGAGAAGCACTGATGGTAGGATGGTAAACATAAGATCAACATAACAAATTAAATAACTATTGTGCAAATAAAAAAAAAAAAAACACAACAAAAACCCAATGCCCAAAATAAACTGTCTCTCACCCCACTTTTATCTAACAAAACCAGGGAATCTAACTGAATGCCCAGGCTGTGAGCTTGAATGGAGACACCGACACAAACATCTGCTGGATAACAGCTTCTCCACTTGCATGTCAGACAAAATAAAGAATAAAGGTGTGATATAAACACATTCCATGATGGACCTCAAGGGCTCCTTACTGTTGTGTGAAATAAGAACCTCTATTGATATATGATTCAGGTTTTGGTGGTGGTAGGTTTTCATACTCTCTTTATGTAACAATTTTACAGGCAAATATTAGTTATCAGAATCCAAATTCATTGATTTTTGAGACATCACATTCTTTTCTTGCATAGAGTTTTCTGGGTTTTTTTATGACAAGTGCTCATTCAAGAGAGGCAGTGACTATTTTTCATTTGAAGATCAGGAATTATGGACATTTAGGAATGACTTGTCAAGAAACTGTCACTGTCAACTCCAACACCGTGTAGGGTCAAGCTAGGCAATGATAGTTTGTATAAACTATTACTATTTCATTTTTGGTATATGTGTTGTTGTTAAATCACTAAGTGGTTTTAATTCAGCCCATGTTTGACAGAGATGTTACTTGTGCACTTTTTCAAAACCCACTAGTCCAGAAGAACAACGTAATTATTTTACAGATATCTGGAGTTTTCTGAGCCATCAACTCTGTGCTGTTAAACAAGAGATTCAAGATTTCTTTGGAGATCCATTTGGAGCCAGTTCTCATTGAGAACATGAGAGAGAATTTAGAGGACTCTTACAGTATCTTTTGAGCTAAATTCTAAAACAAGGATTGAAGTAAGTCCAATAGAGAATATAAGCAATATTCACCAATGTTTTGTGAAAATATACATCTGAGTTTTTCTTCAGATGGGGAAGTACTGGATTGAAACAAGTTTATTTGTTCAAATAAGATTTAATAGCATGCACTTTAAATTACTAGGAATATTTCTTCAATAACCTCGAGTAAACACCATTAAAGAATTAATTCCACATGAGATTAAACAAAACAATCCATAAGGCAACATAATTAGAAAGGTATTTTTTATATTCTTGTCATTTTTTTCTTTTATGTTGCTGACAACTTTGTTTGTTTTACCCTGAGGCTCTGTTTATAGTTTGTGCCCAACAGAAGGACATACACGAAAAAAAATGAGGAGGGAAAGAGATGAAGGTCAAATTGATATCACCTGATCTCAGGAACACAAATTTCCCATTATCTCTAAAATGAAATACCACAGACACTTAGGCTAAAATACGTGAAATCTATGAACTGATTAGGAAATCTTCCTCTTTTGATTATGAGAGGAAAAATAATGGCTGTGGAGTGGAAAAAAAAAAATCTGAGAAATCCCAGTTCCCACCAGATTTGGTGCCAGGCCCTGAGTGCACACTTCTCCCCAGGATTGCCAGCTCCAGCCACACGGCCCATATGTGGGGACTGTGGGGCTGCCCCCTGTTCTGTGGGGAGGATGCGCCCAGGACAGACCCTGGCACAGGGAGACCTCCATGCCTGGGACTATGGATATGCTGCAAGGCAGTACTGCCCAGGGCTGCCCACAGCTCTGCTGACTCAGGCCCATGTCCCTGCCCAGACTTGGTCTGTCCCTGTCCCCAGGCAGGCAGCTGCCCTGGTGTCCCCTGGCCTGACCTGCTCCTGACTGGGGCAGTGGCACCTCTGGAGCTGCCTGGCCCTGCCCCGCTCTGCCCCAGCTCCTGCATCACCCTCAGTCTTAGCTTAGATACTGTTCAAAACCTAATTGGTTTCACAGTTTGATTAGCATCCAATGGCAAACTGAACAGTTCTTACCACATAGGCAACATAGCACGTTGAAACGAGCACCGTGAGTGGCAGCCCAAAAGAGAAGAGCCATGATTCCTGATCTTTTCTATACAATCATATTAATTTAGAAGGCCAGTGCAATTAAGAAATCAAACAGTGAACTCAATCCAGTTCTATCCAGCAAAAAGCAAGGCAATTGTAAATACCAAATTTGACTTGGAGGAAAAAGCATCCCACTGAAACACAATACTGATCTGCCCCAGTGCCTAAAAGAGGATGTTTGTCTTGTGACTAGTCAAGTCACCACTGGGTTTATCAGAACTATGTGGATTTTATAGCAGCAGCAATGGCTCAGAAGTAGGACACTCTGAACTGCAATACTGAGACAGGCCTACAGTTCACTTTGTTGTTGTAAGATTTGTAAGGAAAATTAATTTCAAGAAATAGATTTCAATAAATTTATAAGAAACTTCCATGTTGAATATGCCTGCGTCTTTGGTTATGAGCTGGATTTTCCTCCTGACATGTCCTGAGGCTCACAATGTATAATTTTTATCAATATTTATATTATTCATATTTACATTGGGGGGGTTGGGGTTTTTTTATGTCTTTTCAGTGACACCTATTTGCTCTAGATGTTTTCCTGGTGAAGTTTGTGAAGGACTTACAGTTGCTATTAGCCTGATTTTGTACTCCATTTGTACCTGTGGTAGAGCTTCATCAGATTTCAGCATTGGCCAAACTGAGGAACTTTGTAAATTCTATTTGTCTGTAAACATTAAAGAAGAGGAAAGAGTCTACAGTGAACCATGGAGTTGGAAGCTAATCTAGGTATGTTGTTCCAATGCACAGCTAAAGTATGTAACACAGGACAGTCCCTGGCAACGTCTGCATCTCATTTCAGGGAGAGAAAGGTGCCAGTCTTACAGTTCATGCAGGAAGATCCTCAGTGCTGTCAGCCACTAATGGCTGTAGAGTTTGGGGCAGGGCAAATGTTCAATTCCAGAGGTGTGAAATCATACTTTCAGTCAATTTGATGAGCATTTTACTTCCAGAGTTTAGCCTTCAAACCCACAAATCTCAGCAGCAAGTACAACACAAATCTTTGACATAAAATTGGGCAGCAGGTAGGACCTGCTGCTTTTAATTCTTTTTAATCTTTGCTGAGCTGCTTTTCTTTAAATTGCTGCTACAGGTATTTAATTTCCCTCCCCAGCATTACCAGTTGTTGGGGTTTGTGTTTTCAGGGATTTTTTATTTAATTGTTTCTTCTTGCTTGAATGCTGGAAGATAATGGCCACCCTGTGGCTAGCTGGAACTGCTTCCCCAAAACGGATCAGATCACAGCTTCTGATCATTTCTTTAAACTACTTTGCTGTAGTCTTATAGAAAGCTGAAAGTCTTCCAAGCCAGGATTAATGTGCCATGGCTGTGGATTGAGCAGAGGGCAGGTATTAACAACTCAGCATGACCATAGTTGTAGATTGAAGTACTTTGTACTATTGTCTTCAGAGTACTGTCTAAAGCAGGTTTCAGGTATGGGAGAACCAGAAGTCATGGGGGAACAGAGAGAAAAGGGCTGTAGCACTCTGGATGAGAGTCTTTAACTGAACTTCTGGATTCCAAGGCCAGAATTGCCTTTTCTTAGTGCCTCACTACTCCTGACAGCAACAAAATTTGCTGGGTGTCCTTACTTTAAGGTTCCTGAACTCTCACTCCATGTCAGCCCACTCTGAACGAGGTTTCTGAACTCTCCTTTCTACTGTGAATCATTGTCCAAAAACTAGGTGAAATAATGCTGTATCTTCTGGGATTCCTTAATGGTTCAGGTTCTCTCAAAATCTAGTCATTGCTGCTTTCTTTACAAAATGCATTCATAGGATTTATAACAGCCTAATGGCCACTGCACTCAGTAAAGAGGCAACCTTGAATTTTAGATCCTTGTTAGCCGAAGGATTTCTACACCTTCACAAGAACTCTACTCTACCATTGTCTATTTCTGATGTTTTGGGGCTTTATTTCTTTTTTCCATTACTCAATTATTTTTTTTCTCCTTTCTAAAGAAAGAGATTATATTTATCTTTTCTTTATGCCTTCAGTGGATTTGATTTGATATTGGGTTTTGGCTTAGAAGACAGGATTAACAAAACATGGAAGAACAAAAAATACATTTGAGAATTTGCTACAAAAGGCAACTAGTATTAGAAACTATGAGTTGTAGGTAAATTGGTTTCTAACTAATACAAACCTCTACAGTTCAGGAAAGAAAAGAAAAGAGAGAAATATAAAATTGGAAAATGTAAACCAAAGAAAACCTTGCAGTGGAAGTGATGTCTTCAATACAAGAAGGACATGGACCTGTCGGACCTTGTCCAGACCAGGGCCACAAAAATTATCAAAGGGATGGAGAACCTCTCATATGAAGACAGGCTGAAACAGTTGGACTTGTTCAGTTTGGAGAAGAGAAGGCTCTTGGGGGGGACCTTATAGGGGCCTTTCAATACCTGAAAGGTGCCTATAAGAAAGCTGGGAAGAACTGTTCACAAGGGCATGTAGCAGTAGGACAAGGGATAATGGTTTTAAACTTGAAAAGGGGAGATTTAGGTTGGATATTAGGAAAAAAATCTTCAATATGAGGGTGGTGGGTCACTAGAACAGGATGCCCAGCAATGTAATGGAGACCCCATTCCTGGAGATATTCAAGGTCAGGCTTGATGGGGCTCTGAGCAACCTGATCTTGTTAAAGGTGTCCCTGCTCTCTGCAGGGGGGTTGGACTAGATTACTTCTAAAGGTCCCTTCCAACCTTACACACTATGATTCTATGATTCTAAGTTTTTTAGTGTTGTTTCTATAAATGCTGTCCTAATATATTTTTCACATTATTACTTGCAACACTGAGAGAAGTTAGAACTTAGTCACACAGTAAAGGAGAGCTGATCTGCAAGAGGAAACTGCCTTTAAGAAGAACGCTATACATGACATATGAACTCTGAATAACACCTGTTACAATTCACACAGTAGTGGTGGTATCTCAATTTTGCAAAAGCATCACAGTAACACTAAAGGCAAATCTTGGCTCATAAAAGCAGGGAACAAAAAAATTCAGTTAATCTAAAGAACTATCACAGTCACAAGCATGTTTAAAAATGAAGCCTGAGCTCAATGAAAAATTTCAGCTGACTCAAGTGGCATTTCAGTAGAATCAGATTTTGTTGTTCAAACCCTGGGAGGCTGAGCATTCATGTGTTTTTCACCAGTAGATCCTCATGCAATGTCTACCCTGCTTCAAATCTGACACCAAAATGGAGAAAGGAATTGTGGATTACAGAAGAAAATGCCTTTGGGAACTAAGACCAGACTCATGGTATTCACCTCTCAGGAGTGCATAGACTCAGGCTAGAATCAGACTCACTGTGTCTGCTCATACCTTGGCCTTGTGTCTCAAGGCTCCATGAGGTAAGTGCTGTAGGGAGCATTCCCACTCCGAGATCACACCATGCTGTGGTGAGGGCTCTTTCCGCAGAGGTGGCAGGATAAGTGAAAACTGTAGACTGGGGAAAGTTTAAGGTGCTAGTGAGTGCTTTATCCACTCGTGTTTCATGTAAAAACAGATGTAGTACTTCTTCCAGGAGCCACACGGAATGTAGATGGCTGCCCGACTAAACCTGGATTATGATGGAAATATAGCCTGGAGACATGTGCTCATCCTCCTAGAGCAAGCACTTTGGAGCATGTTTGAAGAGCTATAGCTAGATACCCGGAGGACTTTCATGCTAAGTAGGCAAATGCCTACAGAACTAGGCAATATTTGAAAGCTCCAAGTTTAGATTGCTGTCTAGGAGAAAGGCACATAGCTTTGATTTAGGAGTCTCTCTCAAATTAGATAGGATTCAGGCAGCCTGGTTCCTATCCAGAGTGAATTTAAAGTACATTTTTGCCAGTTGTTGATGTGAAAAATGTCAATACACACTTTCTGCAGTAGATTAAAAAAAAAATCTTTCCTTCATTTATAGCTAGGCCTAACATGATAAAGAAGAATAGGTAGGTAGATGATAAATAAATACAATGCAGATCTTTAATAGTCCTTGATCTTCTGTGCTCAAAGGTCAAGAATAGTTGCAGATATGAGCAAATGAGGAGCCCAGAGATTCACAATTGCATTACAAGACCTAGATGTGTCCTGGTATGCCACATACCTCAAGCCTTGTAATTCCCTGGGAGAAATCTGTGTCTGGATGCACTTAGAGAATTATTCTGTGTCTCTCTAACCTAAATTACATTTCTGAGACTTCACAAAGCACCTTGTATGGTTACTACTGGTTAAATGTAATGAATTTATCCTCAGAGTAAAGGTAAAGCTCTGAAAACAACAATTTATATTAAGAGGTAAATACATAGGTATAATGAGCCAGGAAGGAAGAAGTAACTATTAGAACTAAACCTGCCTTCTCCAGAGACATCTTTGCAGGAAATATTAAAGCAATTTTTTCCATTCCTCAAGATTTAGACTCGATCTGACATGAACATGGAATTTTCATTAATGTTAATGGAACTTATGAAAATGCATCAAGTGAAAAATTGCCCATGAGTAATGAAAGCTAAAGCAGAATATAAAAGGTAGTGCCACACAGAGATGGCTCAGTAAAGCCAATATTTAAATATGGATCTTCCATCTTCCCCAAAATTAGAATATCCTAATCAAGTCTAGGAAATGCTGGGAATACCATTTATCTGTAGATGCAAAAGGACCCAAATAGTTGGACAATTCATCTAATGGTTGGTCTATCCTTTAACAGCCTTGTTTTCAACTCTACACCAAAAGAAAAAAACCTCTTACTTTAACTCAGTATATTGTACTGGTTCTTCAATAAGAAAGCATCTACAATATGTTATTTCTCCCTTTTCCAATAAGGAAATTTATTCCTCTGTATGAGATTTTTTTTAATATAAATAACCCCTAATTTTCTTGGTGTCTCTCTGTATAAATAGCTTGCATATATATAGTGGATTTTTATCAGTCAAATCAAATTTAATATTTTTATCTGTCTGAAAAGCTGAATTGGCAAATGCTCAACTCAAGGAAACTTTTTTTGAGCTTGATGTCTAAATGAGCCCAATTTTTGAGGCTGCATAGATTCTCTCTGGGATATAATTAATCCAGAGGCTTCAAGATTCGTCTGCACATTTTCAAAGAGAAACCAAAAAAGGTACTCTTTTGTATTCTGGTTGCTCTTTGTAGCACCAAAATATCTACATCTACAAAGTCAGTGGTTTTGTCTGTAAATTAATTCTGCATTTAACCACATTCCCAGATCAGAATGGAACAAGAAGCAACTCTGCTTCTATGAACTAGAGGGGTTTTTTTCTTTTTGTTTCTTGCTCCAACTTTCCCGAAATGCTCCCTTGTTTACTAATGTTGCCTCTTTAGCCTGCAAAGTCATAACACAAAACTGAGTAGTAGAAGAAAGTAATGTTTTTAGGAGGAAGGTGAATAAGAAGCTGTAAAAACAGGATTTTTATGCCCAAATCAGATATGGCTTTAATCCTATTAGCAACTGAACTGTTGAAATCCCAAACCTGTGTCGTAACCTTGTGTTTCAAAACCCAACCGCTCCTCCAGGGTTAATAATTTACCTGCATAGTGAGACAAATGTGGGCTATTTTAATTCAGGTATCTTCATTTCCCCTGTTTTCCACATTAATCCTTCCAGAGCTATGCTTAGGCTGCTTGATAGAGATGATGGCATAAGATACCCTCTCTCCCTTCTTCCTGCTCCCACCCTGTGCCTGGGACAGGCTTTAAAGAAAACCTTGAAAAACACATTAGAAAAAGAAGGAGGTAGATTTGCTCCTGGTCTGACTGATAGAGCAGACATACAAATGCTGGTGCTGCCATGGGCAGTGGCAGCAAGGAGGGAAGGACAGCAGAAGAGAGCCCGATAAGGCCTGTTGCAAAGAACCATTTGTTCTGTAAACGGGGGCCTGACTTCCCATTTTGTAGGTGCTCATCCATCCTTTCATTAGTTGGCAGGTGACTGTACAAACACTAAAAAACAAATAAAAAGTGTTTGTAGATGTTTAAATGGTCTTGTAGCAGCTAACGGGCAGATGGACTCTGCCTACCACTGGCAGTAAGGGTCAGTACGTTAGCAATTGCTAAGGACAGCTGGCTGGAAAGCTCTGTATTCCTCCTCTCCTTCCCTGCTCTACACCACCACAGGCTGCATGATTGCCTCCACATTAAAACCGTAATTAGTTGAGGAACAGCAGCTGGCGACCATCAGTTATTTTGGAACACTAATAGTTTCATCGGGTAAATGATTAGCAGCATTCACAATAAACTGGAATGGTTTTTGGTTTGTTCTTTTTTCATCTAAGTTACAAACACTGTCTTGGATAATGCATGCCTGAATCACCTATTTGGGCAAGTCAGGGCTCTGACCCACGTTGCAGAGTAATGTGGTGTATGGTCCCCAAATACCAGTGCTGGCATTTCCTTCTTGTTTTTATAATACACTTGGTGGCAAATATGACTTAATTCCTTTATAGTACAGATAATAATAATTAAAAGGGACATCTAAGTAGCTCCATGGAATGTCTGCTCTGGTAGTTGTGTGATATGTTATTTTCTTATTTTGTTATTTGGTTTGGGAAGGTTGTAAGGCAATATGGGTGACAATACTTGGAACTTTTGATTTGCATAATTTGAATCAGTAACACTAGACAAACAGTAGGTAATATTGAGAGAATTTCTCAAAATCCCTTTATTTTTTGTCTCCTCTTATGGCCATAAGGCTGTAAGTCTTCACGTCATCTCAAATATCATCAGACACATGACATCTAGGGCAGCGGGAGAGCTATGACAATGCAAATAAAAAGCCTCATGCTATTGAAAACACTTTTCCTATATTTTGCAAAATCTGTAAACCCAACCATAAACAATTGCTCTCCATATCTGTCACAGTTCTAATGGCCTCTCTTTGTGGACTGGGATCCTTCTGATCCTTAAAAAACAAGTTTAACTTACCAAGCCTTGTTGGTTCTTCAGTTGTAATGGAGTTGTAAGGTTTTATTATCAGGGAGTATGGAGGAGCCTAGGCAGCTGGCTTAGACTAGACCCCTCAGGTTTAGAGAGCTGTATTTAAGTGGAACAAGTAATCACCATTTAAACTCTTTTCTGAGATTACTTTTTATTCAGGGAGTACTTTTTTCATAGTTTTTCAACAGAGTCATATATTAATTTAGATTGGAAGAGACCTCCAGAATTCATCCAACATAAATGCCTGTTCAAAGCAGGTCCAATCAGATCTAGCTGTGTCCACCTAGTCTTGAACAGCACCAAGGATGGAGATCTCACAGCCTCTCTGGGGCACTGTTTCAGCACTTGACAACCTTTACAGTAAAAATAAAAACAAACCCAAATCACCCAACCTAATATGTAATTGGAACTTCCCATGTTCTAACTTGTGTCCATTGCCTTCTGTCTTATTACTGTACACCTCCAAAAAGTCATGCTCCATCTTGTCTGTATACTCCAATCAGTTGAAAACAGCAATGAGGTCTTCACCTTCTCCAGGCTGAACAAACCCAGGGCTCTCAGTTTCTCCTCGTATATCTTGTGGTCCAGATCCCTGACCATCTTGGTTATCTCTGTTGAACTCACTACTGTATGTCCATGTCTTCTGTGTACTGGGGAGCCCAAAACTGAACACAGAACTCCAGATGTATATGACAGATGTGGACTAGAGGAGCAAGATTGCTGGACCTGCTGGCTGCTTACTGTCCTGATTTTGACTTGGATATAGTTGATTTTCTTCCTAGTAGCCAGTGTAGTACTGTGGTTTGGATTTAGAATAAATCATGCTGATAACACACTGAAGTTTTAGCTGTTGCCAAGCAGTCAAGGACTTTCTAGCTTTTCACACTGCCCTGCCAACAAGACGGGGGCACCAAAGAAGCTGTGAGGGGACACAGCTAGGACAGGTGACCCAAATGGCCAAAGGGATATTCCAGATCACATGATGTCATGTTTCATATATAACTGGGGGAGTAGACCAGGAGGTGGGAGGCTCAGAAGCCTGCTGAATATCATTTCCTGGTAGGGAACAATTGTGTTATGTATCACATTGTATATCACTGTATATTCTTTTATCATTGTTGTTATTGCAGTGGTCTTCCTTTTCTGTCCTATTAAACTTTCCTTATCTCAATGCATGTGTTTAACCTTTTTCTTTTTAATTCTCTCTCCCCATCCCACTCTGGGGTGGGAGGAATGAGTGAAGAACTGTGTGGTTGTTTTAGCTGCCAGCCAGGTTAAACCATGGCATTTACTAAATAGAGGTTTCACCCTTGCTCGTATGCTTTTGCTGATAATGATATGACAGACAAACTAGAGTTTTACAATTAGATTATAGGAGATAGTTTAGTCATGAGATCATTATAAATGTCTTGGTATCTATGGTGTATCTCTAGAAGGTTGTGTGAAGGCTGCTAAGAGGTTAATTCCTGGAATCAAAGTGAAATTCAAGGACATAAAATAGAGCAAACAAATAATACGCATTTTTCTGCTGCTAGGTTTATTTTTTAACCATGTCACTTTTTGACTCAACAATTTGCTATGTAAACAAAGCTGAGTAGCATGATTGTGTGTCCTGATTTTTGCTGGGAAAGAGTTAATTTTATTCCTAGTGGCTGGTATAGCTCTGTGTTTTGGACTTAGTGGGAAAATAATGTTGATAATACACTGATGTTTTCATTGTTGCTGAGCAGCATTTCAAATTAAGCCCAGGCCTGCAAGCAAGGGGGCATGAGCCTTCTGCAGTAGGTGCAGAAGAACCTGGAAGGGGACACAGTCAGGACAACTGACCCAAACTGGCCAAAGGGATATTCCATACCATATGACATCATTCTCAGTGTATAAGCTGAGGGAAGAGCTGTGTGTCAAGAGCTAACTGGGCATTAGTCAGTGAGTGCTGAGCAATTGTGCTGTACATAGTATCATAAAATCAAAGTAGAGTCACAGAATCACAGACTGGTTTAGTTTGGAAAGGACCTCAAAGGCTATCTAGTTCCAACTCCCCCTTCCAGGGGCAGGGACACCCTCCACTAGATCAGATTGCCCAAAGCCCCATCCAACACTGCCAGGGATCCAGAAGCATCTACAGCTTCTCTGGGCAACCTGTGCCACTACCTCACCACCTTCATGGTAAAGAATTTCTTCCTCATACCTAATCTAAATCTCCTCTCTTTCATTTTAAGGCCATTACCCCTTGCTCTATCCCTGCATGCCCTTGCAAACACTCCCTCTCCAGCTTTCCCGCAGGCTCCTTCAGGTACTGGAAGGCTGCAATAAGGTTTCCCCAGAGGCTTCTCTTCTCCAGGCTAAACAAAACCAACTCTCTTCAGCCTGTCTTCATAGGAGAGGTACTCCAGCCCTCTGATCATCTTTGTGGCCTCCTCTAGATTCGCTGCAACAGCTGTGTGTCTTCCTTGTACTGGGGACCCCAGAGCCAGACACATAATTTCTTTTTTGTATTTTTTATTATTATTTTTGTTTTTATTATTATCATTACTATTATTATTCCTATCATCTTCTGGTTTTGTCCTATTAAACTATCTTTATCTCAACCCAAGAGTTTTACTGTTTCTTTGTTTCTCTCCATCCCACTGTGGGGGAAATGAGGGAAAAGCTGTTTGGTTTTTTAACTCCCCATTGGGCTAAGCCACAACACTGCAGCACAGCATAGAAGAAATAAGCAGTTGTGGGGGAAATACAGGGTTTCTTTTAGTTTTTTCCTATTGGAAAAATTACCAGTGTGACTACATCCTAAGGAAAGTAAGCCTATTCTGTAATGGCCTGAATTTGTTCATTCAGGGTCCGTAGCTCACATGGAAAATACTTACTGCTTCACAAATTAAAACAGATTGAAAACCACAGAATGAATAGAGAAGGACAAAAGGAGACAATTGACTCCAGTGAACTGGTTAAGAAGAATGAGCCATTCCAGTAGAAGCAAATAGAGAATACATAAAGACAATGCACTGTATGCTTGGCAATGTGCTTTTCATCAGATTCAGTTAGATTTAGGAAATTTCATTGGCTTTCAATTTCAGTGAGGTATGGAGAAAACAATGTAGTATCCCAATTCCCAGTAGAAGCTAAATCCCAATGGATATTCACTTATCTAACCTAACAGTCGAGGTTGTATTTACAGCAGTGACTGAAGTATTTCACAGAAGGATTAAGGCTGCAAAAGACTTCTGAGACCATGTAGTCCAACCATGACTAGATGACTTCTGATGGAAGAAGAATGAAATTCCCACTCTTTACCAAATTGTATTACAATCAATTGTTTTATGAGGACCTTTAGCTTCAATTCAGAATTGACCTTTACTTTGATATATAATTATAATTATATTTAAATATAGAACTATGAATATAAAATTATTATAATAGTTATTACGTTATAAAATGTTGGAAAATTACAGTTGCTAGTGACACAATCTATATGCTTTTTGAATTCCTGAAAATCAAGTCCATATCTGCACTTCCAAAAAAATGCTGACTTTTGAGTACAACTTTAAAATTTTTGTTTGCAATTTTGATCTGTAACAACATTGTCATACAGCAAACCAACCACATCCTTTACCTGTACATTTTTTCCTTCCTCCCCCTAATGCTTTTTAAGGAGGCTACTGCTGTCACTGGAGAAGGTTATTATGGCAAAACAAATTAGGTCCTCAATGGAAGAAATAATTAACTTCATATCTTAGCAGTTTCTCCAATTCAAAGGAAGTTGCAAGATCTAGACTTATCACAAAGGAAGAAGAAGAAGAAGAAGAGAGCCCTATAGTAAGAGGGCACTGCATTAAAACCAGAACATTTGCCACTGACAAAATTTAAATTAACATCTACAGAGGATGCAGTAAAGAGAAGAAAGAGTTGATTCATTAGGTGTCCACTGTTGAAGCAAAATTCGTTATGGAGATTGGTCTCACCTGAATTAGGTTGACTGCATTTCACATTAAACTGACAAGTTAATGCCTGATGTTTTTTTATGGTGAACATATTCTACATTTAGAAACCAGAATCTATGGAAAATACTAAGACTGGTAATTTAAAAATGCATAGGTCAAGACTAGAAACTGCAGGGTTTATGTGGCTTTGCATGTTCAAAACTTCCAATAGGCAAGGTCAAGCCAAAGGTTGCCAGCAAGCACATTATCTTGTGTCCAATAGTAAAAAGCAGCAAATTTTGAAGGAATGACTATAAGCAACAGGATAATATAAAATAATCATTTCCTTCATATGACTTCCTAGCTAGGATAATCTCACTGAAGAATATAACTCATGGAGAAAACAGTACATCTGAAACTGGAAGTTCTCCACGGTTTAGATTATTTCCCTAAACAGTCTGGGAAGGCAAGAACCTGTAATTTACAGTGAAAGCATTCCCGTATTTATGATGAAACAGACATTTCCAGAAAACAGCAATCCAGAGCTCTACATATTTTCCAGCTCTTTCCTCCCACACTACAGAATATGAAGAATAATCCATCTGAAATAGAGGATTCAAGACCTCAGACCTAATCTCCCTCTGCAACACCAAAGCAAAAAAAAACCCAAAAAAATTAAAGCCTTTGCCTCAGTGTTGATTGAAAGGAATAGGTAGAGAACAGTAATTATGAAGGAAAATAATGAAACTCTATTCAATTCTCTTTGCTATCTACTGCATTATTCACATACTAGATAGAGAGGAAAGTTTCTTCTTCGAGTGAAATGTCCAAACTCAGTCATGCTCTTCCTTCACTGGAACTCTTATAGAAAGTCTTTTCATCTATTTTATACTTCTAATGGAACCAGTAGCCAAAGTTATATTAGCTGCATCTTACCACTTTAGCATTCTTCTCCTGCAAACCTGTTCGGGGGGTTGGACCCGATGATCTCTTGAGGTCCCTGCCAACCCCTACGATTCTGTGATTCTGTAAAGAAATGAAAGCAGTCAATGGAAACTCTGGTGTTCACCATCACAAACAAAAATGAGAAGGTAATTTGGTCTATAGAAAGTCCTTACTCACATTTACATTTTAAATTATGTGATACTACAGAAAAACAGATCTGTGTTTACAGAATTATAGTCTTTCAGAGTTGTTTTCATTTGGTTTTAATATCATGAAGCAAAAATATGATTCTTCTCCAAAAAATACAAAATAGTCACTATCTTGACCACTTGTGAATTTATTTAGCATTATCATTTCAGGTTGCATTACGTTTTGGCAATTTGAATATTACATGAAATATGGCCAATCAAATGTAAGGTTGGCATGACTTAGCCCATGTGACATTGTGCTTACTGCACTCTGGACTGCTTATGATTTTTGCGGTCTTAGGTGTCTACTTGTAAAAACTGACTGCCAGGAACAGGATTGGAGGATGCAAATTTAATGGGATGCAAACTGTAGGTTGTCAGTTGTCTAAGCAACTTCTTTTCAGGCACTCATGACATTCTGGTAATTTCCAGCACCAGAAGATCACTGGTTATTTTGAAATATTTAACTTTCAGTTACATTTCTTTTTGGCTTTTACCCCTTTCTTGTTAGTGATGTTCATGAGAATTTCCTTTCTGCAGTGTAACTTTCCATCATGTGCTGAATTACATGTGTATTTATATCCTCTTCTGAAGGCACTGCCACTTGTGTTACATGAAGAAAGGCTAAGCAAAACAGTTCTGTCTAACAGAGCAGGTTCAATATTCTGTGAGTGAACAGGATTTTCCAAGCTTTAAGTCATAAAACCTAGGTTAGTCCTTTCAGCAAAAGTCTCTGACATCCCTGCTGAGGTCACTAATGCAAAACCCTACTGTGTCAGTTCAGAGTGAAGAGGTGGTTGTGACAGCAGATTTAGCTTGTTCTAAATATGTAACTGAAATCTTCCATCCTCCTGTTGTTATGTGTGAGTCTGATCAATGAAGTAGACTCTAAAGGACTTTCTTGACAGTCAAAGTTACTAAAAAAATGTAATCCTGATAAATTCAGTCTGCTGTTTTAAAGATGTCCTCTGTAGGCAGCTCTACTCAGTCCCTGTTTGAATCAATAACAAAGTTATAGTCAGCTTCTCACACGCAACAACCCCTTGGACTCAGGTCGTAGGTTTAGACTTCCATTGCCACAACATTCAGTGTGTATAGATGTTGCTGGTTTAAGTGATCTGTCCTTGCCTTAAGTATTTCACAAAACTCTTCCTCAAATCCAACCTCTGATGAAAAAAGAAACCCTACCACACAACTGTACCTATATCAAAGAGGCTTCTCTGCTGCTGCCAAAAATCCTCTTCCTTCTATGAAACATGAAACTTGTCAGTTCTCCTGCTGACTCTTCCTCACTTATTTCACTGGAGGTTTTAATTCTTGGACATTATGGAAGAAACAATGAAAATCTTTTTCGTAAGACCTCATCTTCTGTTCTTCACCAGATTCTTTCTCACTGTCATTTCTCAGCAGAAATGACGCTGCAAGCTTTTAGGAATGGAAACTGCAAATGATAACTATAATAAAAATGAGTGTGGGACCTGTCTGTCTAATAATGCTCTATTCCTGGACACAACCTCTTGCCTTCTACCTGAGTTCATAGTTGCACCATGGGAGTAATAACCTTGCACTATCTCGCTCTAGAATATGCATCTCTGGCTCTTTGGAGCTGACACACCATATCAATCTTAGAATCACCCTCTCTGCCCTCACATTCATTCCCTTCGATCTATCTACCAGCAAAAACTTTACAATATGAAGGGATTTTCAGAGTGGTCATGTGAAGTACAGGTAGCATACATACAGGGCCATCCAACTACATGCCTGATCCTAATTTCAGGCACAGCAGACCAAAATATATGCCACCTCAGAAGCTCACTCAATCCCAGAGTTTAGCATTTCTCCCAGACATGGCGAATTCCCTGTTGCCCATTAGTGCACTCCTAAGTTTTCCCCCCTGGAGCTTACCCAGAAGGTGTTGCTGCTCAACAGAACTTTTAGCAGCTGTTTAAGCAGTTTTTTTCCCTGTCAATTTGGTCAAAACATATGATGCTTTCAATGCTTCCATGTGCTTACGGTGCTGCTGCCCAGCATGTTAGGTCAGGACTAACCTACCATTTCTATGTGGATGTGCTTGGTGTCTTAGGCTTTGTTAAAAGCCTATTTGGAGACTGCCTTATTTTCAGTATTTCTCGCATTAAATCTCAGAAAAATCACTGATGGGGACCCAGGGCACCATGACCATATTAAGGGAACACTGGAGCATGGCCAGACACCCTTATTCCTTTTCTCCCACTTAAAACCCTTTGCCCTTTCCTGGAGAGAAGAACTTTGTGAGCTTTGGGTGAGCCAGTGGGGGGGAGGAGGGGGTAGGGAACAAAAAAACCCCATGAGCCTGAAAGTAAAAACTAGAAAGCAACATTGAAAGAAATTGTAATTTATATTTCCTTTGTGACATGTTTGGGGGGATTTATATTTCCATCGGGGATGAGGGAGAAGAAAGAGTGGTGTATTGTATGACATTAATATAAGCACTCTCATTGCTGTGCACCTGACTAATTTATTTGTGAGTGAAAATGCTCACACACATACACCAGTGACCTGAAGAATCTGGGAAATCAGTGAGACAACAGAAATATCATTTAGCCAGCCTTAACTGAACCATCTTCTGCATGAGAAAAGGAGGTCTACAGAGCAAACGCAGCATATGTTGAGCTATAATTAGTTCCTCAACTGTTGGGCAGGTTTTTTAAAGAATTGCTACAATCCATAGTGGAATAGAGTACAGAGCAGAGCATAATGTAATCACAGATTATTCTTTAATTTACACAATTCTCAGTGAGTATCAGGGCAAACAAGTTGAACATCTGGCAGCAGAGACAGCTACCAATGAACTTAGAGCTGTATTTTAATTCATGCAGCTGTCCTCGCTAGCCAGATTAAAAGCTTTTGTTACTCTTGATGTCTGCAACATATGTGTAAGAGTCTGTGGGAAAAAAATAAGTCTCACATCATTTGCAAGCTCTTTTTTGTGAAGGAAACTCTTCCTCTCATAAAATATGTATTCATTCAAGCTAAAAATACAGCTTTGTAAGTCATGTTCACATGACCTATGTACTAAGAATGCGCCTATGACATTGGAATAGTAAAAGTATTAGAAGGACTGACAAAACAGTGATACCTGACTGCACTGACAAAAGGGGTTTGTTCCCTCGTGAGCTTCTTCAGTATTTTTGCCAAGGAATTGAAGCATCACATATTTCTTTCTGTTCCTTGAAAATGTACTGTATTTTGACTAGATCCAGGTTATGTGCTTCCCGCTGCCCCACTAAAAGTTAATGACCTTGCACACTGTGCAATCTGGAGGACAAATATAGCTTGATTTATGTGCACTGGACCATTGCACTGGTTTTGTACAGGACAAGATGATGGAGCAATGGTATGAGAATTTTTTTTCTTCCCCAGGCAATAGAGGATTGTGTAACATAGACCTGAATACACTAACCAGAGGAAAATGAGTCGTTGTGTCTGTCACCGTGATCTGGGACCTCTCGGTAGAACCACGCTGTACAGAATGGGTTTTGTCCCATCCACTGCTGAGTGCAATGATTTTGCAGGGACATATGTTTGGACATTTGGGAAACCCATTCCTGATATACTGAAAAACTGCTCTAATTCTGTCTCTTTACATTTCAAACAAGAGTCATGAGAAAACCCCAGTATAGTAACACTGGCATTTTGAGCTTCCACCTCCCTAACAACATGGGATTGCTTCTAACTTCAGCCTGGCTGTAAATGAGACACTTTGCTGAGCTGTAGATATTTGACTAGAGTGTTCTGTTTATATTATTCTTATTTGTGATTTAATTTATTCCCCTTTCTGCAGTTAGCAGCTTCCAAAAATTGACTGATATCCCGAAACACCTTACTACCCATTTGTGCTGCAGCATGCATCAGCAGCTCCAAACCATTAGTCAGTGCAGGGATTATATAGACCCCTGAAGGCACAACTGGGTCCTCAAATCCGTATTCTGAATCTAGTAAGGTTATAAGTAGTGATATGCACAGTTACAGGGACTGACAGACAAAACGTGTGATCAATAGAATTTTTTAAAAATCTTATCAGAGAGGCTGTCAGACACCCCCCCAGCATGCAAAAAGTCCTGTACTTGTCCTAAGACACACCTTATTGATATGGGCTCCTACGTTCCTCAGAGACTACCTTGATTACCAGGCAAGATGAGGTCTTCTCTTTTAGCCTGGAGAAAAGGAGGCTCCAGGGAGACCTTTTCACTCTCCATAGCTACCTGAATGGAGGCTGTAGTGAGGTGAGTATTGGTCTCTTCTCCAAGTAAGAAGTAAGAGGACAAGAGGAAATGGCCTCAAGTTGTGCCAGGGAAGTTTAGATTGGATATTAGGAAAAAAATCTTCACTGAAAGGGCTGTCAAGGACTGGAACAGGCTGCCCAGGGAAGTGGTTTGAGTCACCATCCCTGGAGATATTTAAAAGACATGCAGACGTGATACTTAGGGACAAGGTGTAGTGATGGAACTGGCAGTGCTAGGTTAATGGTTAGAGTTGATCTTAGAACTCTTTTCCAACCAAAATGATCCTATGATTCTATGATTCAGTAATGAAGCTTAACACCTGAAATTCAAATGCTGGTACTTTTACCTGGGACGGTGGTAGCAACAAATGCCTCTCGTGTTTATGGCAGTATAAGTACATATTTTAAAAAATGGAAAATTAAATTTTGGGGCTGCCATTGCTGTGTCAAAGCTCCTTCAAAATCAGTATCGGTTTGTACTTAGTGTGCTCCATTCTGAACTGTGTGATTCTTAAGTTCCTGGGAAGAGGATTTTAATATCAACAAACAGGGATATTGTGACAAAGGCAAGACTCGTGCAGCACGTAGCCTTATTTCAGAAAACTTAGTAGCATGAGAGTTGCTGTATGTAGCTGGGCTGCTATTTGGGTACTAAGCAGTGTTTAATTAACAAAACCAATATTAATTTCCTGTTTCCTATTTACTAATAGGCAAGCTAAGGCAAAATGCAAGTGCCAATCATTCCTGTCATCCTGAAAAAGACACTCAGAAGTCAATGAGGCTTATGGATTCAAGCAATACTGTATATTTTAGTAGTGCCTAGTCAGTCCCATGGGCACTCTCCTGGAAGCATTTGGTAACCTGAATTCTCCGTGGGCACAAGTGTGATTATGCCAACAGCCAAGGCTACACACAGTACTAGAACTGAGGCGGTTTTCCTTGCAAGGTTTTATCACCTCTTGGAGGGACAGCTAATGTTATATTTATAGCACAGTTGAGAGCAGGGTTCTAGGACACTGTATTTGAAAACAGGCATTACATGGCCTTGTGCTATGTTTCCTACAAATTATGCTTCAAGGCGCATCATACGCTGCTGTGAAATATGCTCCAAAAAAGAAAGTTAAGAGTTGGGAATCAAGACTATTTATAACTAATTACTGTGCTGTTCTGGGTTTAGGTCTTTCTTGGCTTGTCTTATTTTCCTGTTTACCAGAGAATCCATAATCCCTTTTTGCTGTACATGTCTTCATTCCCTGTAATGCCACACTTTTACAGAGCACCATCATAAACATTTTTGTATCTTGTTACCTGTACTGAGTAGTCAGTTCCTCATTGTAATTTAAAACAGAATTACAGTAGACAACTCTGATTTTAACCATTTATCTAAAACTTTTAATCCTTAACTCTGCCACTCACTAATAGTGTGTTGATCTTTACAGAATCAGTCTAAATAGATATATATGTATATATATATCTTCCAGAATCAGTCTAAATATATATAGAAAAATATATATAGTCTAAATATAGATAGAAAATTCTGGAAACAAACAAACAAAAATAACAACAACAACAAAGTAGGTAATTCTGAGGTAACTTTATCAAGTTTCTTCACAAATTAAAAATCGAACATTAAAAACTATTAGCTAAATCTACAGAATTTGAAAGGTAGAATATTAAGAAGAAAAAACATGGTTAACAAAACTAAAACATTTCTAAACAGTCATTCTGTTCAGTCTGATTTTGTCAGTTATATCCTTTTTGTTTTTGACAGCCTCTTCTATGCTAACAGCCTTTGGGACAGGCTGCAAAGGTGTAAAAATGGGAATGAGAGAAAGAAGACGGAATGCCAGAGACTGGGATTTGTGGAAAAGCTCTTGGATGATGCAAGCTGTTTCTTCAAGTGAGTATATAAAATGCAAGACATGAAGTATTTCAAACTAACTCAGAAACAATGGACAAAATGGTACTCGTAGGTGAGCCTAACCTGAAAATGGATGTGTGGATGAGAAGGAAGGATACACCAGTGGCCAGATTTGGGAATGTGAATGATACTGCTTTATAAACATGATGATGCACAGAATACTGTCCATAAAGACAGTCCCACAGTCTCCCCAGGCATAGAGCAACAGAGAATGTTTTCAGCAGCATATGCTTCACAGTGATGCAAACTGATGTCTTGAATTAGGGGAGTAATTTACTAACTTTATTTCCGATTCATAATTAAATACATCAGTGAAAAAGACTAATAGCTACAAGAGATATCCAGCTAGAAATGTCTGGAACAGAACAGTAACCACTCCTCAGACAAGAAACCAATGGAAACAAGCACTATAAAACTGTCCCTCTACAAAATAATATGTATGTGTTCATGTATGTTAATATGTGTGTCTGTGAGCAGGACAAGCAGAGTTTTAAGAATAACTTGGTAACATGTAATGGAACAAAGAGCAAAAATATCTGCAGATTGAAAAAGCTGCTTGAGAACCTTCGGTATACACAAAGTCATACTTCTTTTGAGTAATATTATTTTAATTCTGCTTATTAGTTGACAAAATGATCACAGTTTTTCAACTTAGAAAATTCATCCACATTAAGAAATATTTAGTGTCTTGCTAGATGACACCTGGGAACCAAATCCCAGCAAAGAGGAGTCAAGACATTAATGTATTGACTGAACTGCTGGGTTAAGAATTTGTTATGGATGAAGAACACTGCTGAATAAATGTTCAACAATGTATTTACACATATGACACATACCTCATTACCTGAATTACAATTTAATGATAACAGATCAAAAGAATGTATGCTGTGAAATCAAATTTGAGATTTAAAACTTCATGTTTTCTCTGGAGGTACTTCCCATGATTTACCATAATTTGCCTATTTGGTTCAGTTAAGTGTGCTGAATGCTTGAAGTAACATATGCAGTCATAAACAGTGAGTCACTGGCACCACTCAAGCTCCTGACAGTTCAGACATTTCTCACCGGATTTGTTATTCTCACTACTTTTGACAAGAGTATTCAGTGACTTTCAAACAGTCAGCACACCCCTCAGCCTGTGTTGTGGTTACCATCTAAAATAGAGCTATATTTGTTGCATTAATTATAGAATCATAGAATCTTTAAGGTTGGAAAAGACCTTGAAGATCATCAAGACTGACCACCTGTTCAATACCACCATGTCAACTAAAGCATGTCCTGGAATGCCACATATACATGTGTTTTGAACACCTCCAGGGTTGGTGACTCCACCACCTGTCTGGGCAGTCTGTTCCAATGCCTGACCACTCTTTCAGTGAAAAAAACATTCATAATGTCCAATTTTAAATTATTGTGGTTGCCAGTTCCAATCAGGAACATGCTTGGCCCTTTCTTCTAAAGCAAAGCTGGGTGCTCTGACAATTTCTGATGGCTCTGGCTGCCAGGTAGGTCAGGAGCACCATGAGAACAGCTCCTCAAGATGCATTTTGAACCTTCCCTTTCCTGTTTTGTCCAGTAAACAAGAAGCACAGAGGCAAGCAAAACAAGTCACAGAAGAGTGCATGAGAGTATTTTCAAGACTTAAAAAAAGTTCAGTCTCAGTTTGATGTGAAAGTTCATGAGACTTACCCAAAATATTTCCACTCTATTAATAGCTTTGGTTTAATATAGGCACAGAGCAAAGGCACTGTGAAAACTTCACTGCATAAATCTGTTAATACACTTCAGGTTTCACTTATATAATTGCTTTTCCACTTCTAGAACCTCTTCTGAAGCCAAACTGTATTCTGCAAAATTTGAAGTCTTGTATCCATTGTTCAGGGTAGTGCTGAATAAGGTATTGCCAAGCCAGCAATGAAAAAGCTAAGATACCAACTAGTTCCTCACCAGGTTAGTATTGTGGTGTTCACCAGTTCACATAGATGAAGTACAAGTGAGTTTTTTCACAACTTTGGGAGAAAGTGTTCAGAGGGAAGTAATCTTTCAAGCTTGGCCTTAGCTTTTGGAGCTGCAGATGGTGCTACTGAGCTATGAACTCTTCTGAAAATCTGGCTTTTGATGGAAGAATCAAATTACTCACAGAAATTATCACTTTTACTGCAGCTGCCTTATGACTGATGTCACTCTTGATCTCAGTTTATCAGACACAGTCACTTACAGATCATTGCACTATCATACTTTACAGCAGAAGTTGCTGGGTTTGGCAGCAGCAAAGAAGATGTTTCATGGGTTTTAGCATTAGAGTACGCCTGTGAGGCATCATCCCCATCTTCTAAATGGGGATGAAATATTTTAAAATTGTGAGAGATTTTAACTTTTATGTTCCCAACTTGGTTACTTTTCACTCTGAAATTTTGTTTATCCCAAGTTTTGTAAAAGGGTATATAAGCTCACCAGTTTTCAACTTTTGTTAAAGTACAGTGAGATTCTCATTTATTTCAACATTTGTTTTCAAAGTGTAAATTCACCCCCTTAAGGCTTTTACTCAGCCCTTCTACCAACTAGGGGAATTAAAATAGGATTTCAGGTTGCATTCACAGATTACAGTTCTGGGAGGAGACCAGAGCATCTATGGGACATGAAGGGCAGGCAGAACAGCAGAAGTCCTCAAGCATCCACCAAGACCAGGGCTGAAAAGAAGGCAGACTCAAGGAGCAAAGTTTAGGGATTAGACACAAAATACGAGGACTGTGAGGAGGAACTATGTAGTAATAATTCTCCTTTGGGCAGGAACTGAATTGTATGATGATCTGGTAATAGCTTTGTCAGTGATTAACTTTCTGGCTTAACTTTCTGACTACTGCTAGAAATGATAATGGAATTGTTTTTGCAGTGGTTACAGAGAAATAAATGATTGTGCCAAAAAATGAGGGATGCATAATAAACTTAACATCTGTGAGGCTCTCAGTGACAGATGCTCAAAATGTGTCTCCTGGGGAGATATGATTCCAGTGACCTTGACCCACAGTAGTCGTCTCTTCGAGATGTCCAGTAAAATGTTGTTATTCACAGGAAAGAGACACATCTGAACCTCTGCCATGACATGCAGATAAAAATGTGTTACAAAGGATCTCATAGTGCAGGGAGGAACCCAGATTTTTTTTCATTCTGGGTAGGATCACATTTCATGATCTCACTTGGAAAATAATTGAGTATGTAGCCAGGAAGATGAATCAAGCCCCTGATTCCAGCACATGTTGGAATACTATTAATCCTGGGATAAATCCTAGGGGATAAATCATTCAAAATTTGTGTTAAATCATACTGTATTTGAATTTTGGTGAGAAAGGCTCAACTATGCTTTAATTTTATTGCTTAAAGTTTCTTTTTTGTAAAAGTCATTTTCCATAATAGCCGTACTGATTTTCTATTAAAACTTTCAGAAATGAAAGAAGATAACACTTCTTCCATAAATTACTCTGAATATCTCATGGTAAAAATAAAGTCTGTCCAGGACAAATCAATAAACGTGAAAAAGTTAAATGAATCAGTCTTGATTTTGGGGATAAGGCATTTAAAAAAATGCTATCTGCATTCATAAATACTAGTTTTGACAATACAGAAATGAATAGCCTTTTTCCTGGTGTACTGCCTAAAAATAGGTAGAACACTAGGAATATTAAATAAATCAAGGCCAGCAAAATATTCAAAGGTTTTACAATAAGCACTAGAACATTTTAAAAAATCATTAAAAATCAGAAGTGAGCTATATATAACAATCAAAGAATTATTTTAAATGCTGCTACATCACTAAATCCTAAATTCTGCTACTATTGGCATCTGGGCATCCCAATTAAAATGAATGTCTTAGCAGTCCAACAGCATAGAATCTCTGTGAGCAAGATGAAGAACTTTTAATGTCAACCTAGGTTGGTCTGCCCATACATAGACTGTCTGTATGTGCTGACACCCTCGCTCAGTGATGTAACAACTAGTTACATCCTCAGAATGATGCTTTGGGAAGGGGAGGTAGGTCAGCACCAGCCAGGTGACCCATGCAGTACCCCTCCAGTGGGCCAGTAGTGCTGTGGGAAACCTCAGCTGGCCACTTTGCCTTCTCTTCATGCTCATTCGTTATATAAAAGCTCATACAAAGCTCACAGACTCCATTGGAGATGGGGGGGGAAAGTGTGTGCTCATGTATATAACCATTTGACAGGCTGCAGATATATATCACATTGTTTTAAAACCTGACACACTGCAGTGGAATGGAAACCATCAGCTAACAGGAAAATAAAGACCAGTGATGGCTGCTGCCTTGGAAAGTGTTGTCAGCTCTGTTCTCTGTTACTGTTTGGAAGCTGGGGCACAGATACATAAAAGCTAGCCATAGGCAGTTAATTCAGGCATCTGCATGGCAAATTAATCTGATTTCCTACATGCTCTGTTACAAAAGTGAGACAACAGCAGGTGGGCATGAGGAGGAAGGCAGCTCATATGAAGAGTGGCTGAGGGAGCTGGGGATGTTTAGCCTGGAGGAGAGGAGGCTGAGGGGAGACCTTATCACCACCTACAACTACCTGAAGGGAGGTTGTAGAGAGGTGGGTGATGGTCTCTTCAGCCAGGTGACAGGAGATAGAACAAGGGGAAATGGCATGGAGCTGTGCCAGGGCTGGTTTAGATTGGATGTTAGGAAAACTTTTTTCACTGAAAGAGTTGTCAGGGCCTGGAACAGACTGCCCAGGAAGGTGGTTGAGTCACCTTCCCTGCATGTGTTTAAAAAAAGGGTAGATGAGGTACTTAGGGATATGGTTTAGCATAGGATGGGAATGGTTGGACTCAATGATCTTAAAGGTCTTTTCCAACCTTGTGATTCTGTGATTCTGTGATTCTTTTCTCCTAGAGTTCCATAAAGTTTGTTGAGTCTTTATTAGTTCTCATCATGTTTGCTTAATAAAAGATCATTGAGCCCTCTTAAGAAACCTCAGTAGGGTAATCACAGAAAGAAAATTCCCAAGGGTTGGGAATCTGTTCAGTACTAAAAGTTAGCCCCTTCCTACCACAGACATTCCTACAGGGTAGGAGGATGCACTTCAAATGACAGCTTCTCAGTGATGTGGCTGTTTATTTTAAGGCTGCAGTAGAAAGCAGTCATATGAGAGGCTTGATAGAGCCAAGGAGGTGGAAACAGCCTTCATATCCAATGCAGTGACATTTATAAGAGGCAATAATTGGGAAAAGATGAAGAAATTTCAGAGAAAAATCTTGTATTTGTCTAGTCCTTTTCAGCCCAGGTTTTAGATCCAGGAATTAGCTATAAACTAGTATAATTATAATTAAATATTATATTCCTCACATAAAATTCTACTTTTCTGGGCCTAGAGCAGGAATAAGCCCTATTCACCGTGTGGGTTGGATGTTTGTGGGGGTTTTTTTATTCTGTAACCTTTACATAGGAAAAGAGCTTCAAATGAAAGTGTTCTAACTTCCAAGAAAGAGCCTTTTTAAAGAAGGTAGCTATAACAAGAGCAGATCAGAAATTATTTTTGCAAAACAGAACAATTAGCAGAGTTACCAAATTAAGCCCACTGCTTGAGTCACCAGTTCTGTCCATGTTTTCAGGCTAACATCAATTCACAGAATATAATGCAACATCTTTGGAACACAGTTCTGTTTGCTCCAGTTTTTTGATTGTTGCATGGTCAAGAGTAACAGAAATTAGGTTCACTCTAATTAACTGTTCAGAAACGAGAAAACATTGCTTATATTAGACATAAAAGCATTTAAACTATTAGTTTGGCAATGATGATGCTTATCCTGTTTCCTAAGGTTATTCAGTTTTCATAAGAGACCACAGGGAAAATCAGGACCATTATATAGTGGTGTTGCTCAAACACAGCAAGCATGAAAGATGTGAGTGTTGAAAATGCAATCAGAATTCTAAGATCTATGCAAGCACAGACGTTTCCATTCCCTCATGAAGCTCATTAGAGCACACACTCAAACCTACTTGCCCAGTACTGATTTTGCTACTAAAATCTCACTTGATAAGAGATCTGAAATGTGTACTAAAGAAGAGGAGAGAAACGCCTCAATCTCTATCTCAAAGTATGTCATAGGTGGCCAAATTCTGGAATTTCTGTTCCATGTGGCCATTTGATTCTTCAACATTTCATTATGACAGAAACTGAAATTAAATGTCGAAACTTTTCATCAGGCAAAATTTCCAGAAAAGTTCCCTTTAGAAATATTGGATTTTATTTGGATTTTCATTTCAATAAATCAGAGAGACTCATTTCACTAAAGCTTTCCATGATAAATTATGCTATAAAAGTCAACGTGATAAAGGCAGAGCAAAGCACTTCAGCTTTATCACAGCATGCCATTAAGAAGCTTCGCACAGTAACTATGAGAACTGACAGGTGCTGCAACAGTGTGACTTAATCTGATCTTTGTTTTTCAAATAGCAAAGTTTTCAGAGGTCTTTAATACCACACAATCGTATATCAAGATTCTCAAACATCCTTAGAAATTTCAAGGACTGATAAGACCTTTCAAAGTATCTTTAGAAGTGTGTGTTATTGTCCACAGATGAGTAATTTGTCTTCCTCTGTTTGTGGTTAGTTTTCCTTGATGCTCTTATTTTTTTTAATTTTTTTTTTCTCAAAAAACATTGCATGACAGCAGCTGTTTTCCTCCAGTCCCACAGAGACACACAGCACAGCTGGCAAACACCACGGTTCATGCAGCGGTTTCTGGGCTCCACTTTGAAATCCTGTATGTCTTCTGGGAACTGAGACAGTCAAGGGACTCCTGGAAACTCTTTGAGGAACACCAGGGTGCCTGCTGCTGCCAGGAAAGGTCAGCTGCGCAGGACTCTGACCACCCGGAAAGTCTAACAGCAGGAGGAGGTCAGAAGCCTGCACAGTATCAGGATGATGAGGGAGAGACGGGATGGCTGGATCCTCTCTGAGGCCTGTGGTCTCATGAGCTTCAAGCCCAGCTGCACTGAGGGAGGGGCCAGAAGCACCTTTGCTTATTGGGTGGGAAACTCACAATGGGAGCTGGTGAGTTGGTTGACCAGCTCTCACCAACCAAAGGCCAACTGGGAAGCAGCTTTGAAGAGAAAGCCCTGGACATGCTGGTAGGGAATCTATGAGCCAGCAATGACCCCTTATAGAAAAGACCACCAGTGTCCTCTGTATCAGCCAGAGCATTACCGGCATACCAATGGACGTGATCCTTCCCCTCTGCTTAGCACTGCTGAAACAGATCTGGAGTGTTGTCTCCAGTGGTGGCTTCCCCAGCACAAGAGAAACATGGGCATACTGGAATGAGTGTAGTGAAGGGCTTGAAACATCTGTCATCTGACAGACTTTAAGGGATGGCACTGTTCAGCCTGGAGGGGGATTTCAGCAGTGGGCATGAATATCTGACAGTGGGAGTAAAGAAGACAGCCACACTCTTCCCAGTGGTGCACAGCTGCAGGACAGGAGGTAACAGGTGCAAACTGAAAGACAAGAAATTCCATTTAAACACAAAAAAAGAAAAAAATAACTGTGAGAGTGGTAAGATACTGAAACAAATTGCCAAGAGAGTCTCTGAAGACTCGCTGCTTGGAGATCTTCAAAACCCAACCAGACATGGCTCTGGGCAACCTTCTCTAGCTGACTCTGCTCTGACCAGAGTGGTTGAACTAGACAATCTCCTTGAGGTGCCATCCCACTTTAGCCATTCTGTGTATCTGATACAACACTTTCACGCTATAATCATGTCTCTGTCACTACAATATTATTGCTTTGTGAGAAAGAAACCACATATGGTGTCACATCCTTCTTTTCCTTAGCTTTCTATCAGTCATCTCCATATGAGTGCTATCTCATTCTCTGTTATCTTCACCCTATTCACTGGTAGACAAAATATGTTTGATTTTTCTGAATAGATGATATTTAAATATTTTAAAATATAATCCAGTTTGAATAAAATAGAAAAAAAAATCATAGCTTCATAAGATGTAAAGTGATTTGAGTAAATTCTAAGTGTAGAGTGCTGCACATGGGACATAACAACCCCATGCAACACTACAGGCTTGTGGGAGACTGGCTGGAGAGCTGTCAGGTAGAGAAGGACCTGGGGGTGTTGGTTGACTGCAGGCTGAATATGAGCCAGCAGTGTGTCCGGGCGGCCAAGAAGGCCAATGGCATCCTGGCTTGTATCAAAAACAGTGTGGCCAGTAGGTCTAGGGAGGTAATCGTGCCCCTGTACTCGACATTGGTGAGGCCACACCTCAAGTACTGTGTCCAGTTCTGGGCTCCCCACCATAAGAAGGAGATTGAGGTCCTTGAGCAAGTGCAGAGAAGGGCAACCAGGCTGGTGAAGGGGCTGGAGGGCAAATCATATGAGGAATGGCTGAGGGAGCTGGGGATGTTTAGTTTGGAGAAGAGGAGGCTGAGGGGAGACCTTATGACTACCTACAACTACCTGAAGGGAGGTTGTAGACAGGTGGGTGATGGTCTCTTCAGCCGAATAACAGGAGATAGGAGAAGGGGAAATGGCATGAAGCTGTGCCAGGGCAGGGTTAGATTGGATATTAGAAACAAATTTTTTACTAAAAGAGTTGTCAGGGCCTGGAACAGGCTGCCCAGGGAGGTGGTTGAGTCACCTTCCATGGATGTGTTCAAAAAAGGGTAGATGAGGTACTTAGGGATATGGTTTAGCTTAGGATGGGAATGGTTGGACTCGATGATCTTCAAAGGTCTCTTCCAGCCTTGTGATTCTGTTATGTTCTGTTCTGCATGTTCAGGGTTTTAAGAGAAGAGGAAATGTCTTGACTAATATTTGCCTAATTTTTGTAGCTTATATATCTTTTTACATTTCTTGTACTTTACAAATGTTATGGGTCATTTATGTTAAATCCTACATTTTAAAGATGGGATTAATATAATATCTACATTTTAATTTAAGACATTATTGGACATCCTGCTTCATGCTAGAGATGAAGAAGTAACACCAAGCAGTGGCACAGCTGTCATAGCAGAACAAAAATCTAAACCAAGGTAAGAAACAACAGAAAAGACTCCTCTCTGTCATCAGGAAGGATGAACTAGAGGCCTTGTGTGACTCTCATTCCTCCCCAGCAGCAGACTCATACTGCAAATCACAGCTCACGCTTTGATTTTCCAATTCAGACCCCTGCAGCAACTTTTCTGAACACCCATTATAAATGTACTTTTAGGCACATATGGGGAGTTTCCCTCAGAATATGGGTATGGCTGTACTCGGTCTAACAAAAAGTCCATCATGGCAAGGATCCTAATTCTCTTTGCTAGTCATCTTCCACTGGTAGAAAAGAACAGGATATTCATGTATGACACTCTAATACTCTCCTGTTTCAGTTCTCATCTAAATTTAGACATACAAAACAAAGATGTCTACATCTGAGAAAATCACTTTGGGAACCCCATCATATGAAACATGCATTTGGTGAAACTTGCCTGACCTACTTTAAGTTTCACTATCAGAATGAGAAGAATCATGCTTCAAAAGTAATTGCTTCTCCTTTAACTATAGAGGGAACCAAGCAATATTAGCTCAGAGGTGTCTTTGTAAGAGAGAGACAAAGTTAACCGAGACTAATCTCATCCAGAACACATTGTAGTCAAACTTGTATTTGGGGGTTTAAGGTCAAGAGGTATGGGCTAGGGCTCAGACCTTTGCTGTGACCACAGCTGATGTAGCTGTACCCCAAAGGAGAAGAAATTTTGCCCTGCTGCGTTCAACAAAGTGGAAATAGCAAAGGCAAAGAAGTGACAAGAAGAGTAAAACAAAACTCCAAATGGCTGCAGATCAGATTTCCTTCTGATATTAGAGGCGTTTCTAATCACTCTTCCCACTGTTCTGCTTTCTTGGCTTAGAACTGTCTTTCTGCTGGTCTTAAGGAAAAAGTCTTTTCAATGTTAGAATCCTAGACTCTTTTACCATAGGTGCTTTGCTATTTGCCAAAAAGATAACTGCATTTTTTCCTCCAGCAGCTCTCATTCCACAATCATCCCTTCTGCTGTTAAAGTAGCTTACTCTACAACGAGTCTTGATGTTACTTTTCACTCAAGAAAGATAAAAATAATGAGACTCGTTTCCCAGCTTTCATCCTACTGAAACTGATTACTACCATGTCTCTGTTGTCCCTGTGCAGTGGACCACCAGTGGTTCTGCACCAAAAGACCTGCTAGGGTTTAGCTTTAATATTGCTTCACTAAGCCTAAGTGTAAAGCTTTGGGGGGTTATTGATGCAGAATGACTCTCTTGATCTTGTGTGCCATTCAGAATGAAGTCCCCCGTGCAAAATCACACTGGAATGCGAAGTGCTAGCAGAGAGCAGCCTACTTGAGAACTTGAGTAATTAATCTCAGGTGGAAAAAAAGGGATCTGTGTATGTTTTAGTGCTGCAAGTATACAAGAGTATTAATTTTGGAAAGGGAAATATTGCACATAGGCTCTATTGCCATTTTTAGAATCAAAACAACTTCAAAGACCATCAAGTTCATTGGCAATGATAATATTTATTGTCGGTTTTCAAGAGAGGTCATGAACAAGTGATCTGAACTTTAAAAACAATGATGACAAATCATTTGAAGTGGAGATGCCAAGTGTTTTGACATCCAGGCCACATGGCTTTTACAAATAGAGACTGTGAGCCAGAGTGGAATTACTCCCTTGGGTTATATGGTCTTTGTTTCCATGACCTACTGCAATCCTCATGTTCAGCTGTACTGTACATTTCCTTTCTGTGTGAAACACTATTTCCAGTTCATAGAATGATTTAAAAGGTCACTCTCAAAACATGTTCTAAAATTCACAGGCTTAGTCAGATTCTCTTGAAAGTTCCTGTGGCCAATGGCATACGGTTAACGATCCTGAAACTGAGTCATTTGAACAATGCTTCCAAATAACATACTCTACAACTGCTCCCAAAGCAGGCCAGTATAAGTCCAACAAGATCTCCTGACTTTTTCACCTTTACATAGGGCTTGAAAAATCACACAGTACAAGAGTGCTCCATATTTTTTCAGGGAATGAAAAGTACAATAACTGTTAACCAGACTAACATTTTCTTAGCAAAGGCCATGCTTTTATTTGGAAAAAGACTACCAAACAGGCCTGACACTTGTCTGGTTTCAGACCCAGTTTCCTCTAGAGGAGTACTTGTACATTTTACAGTCTCTTCACATCCCATGGGTACTTTTAAGCCATGCACTTAGGAGGTCATGGAGCAGAGCACTCTGCTCTAAAGTTATCTAAATATAAGTTTTAAATATTCAAGATAAATCAGTACTAAAATAAAGCAAAGCCCTTCCTCCAGGTTATGTGTAGACTTGTACCCTTTACCCCCAATTATGGGAGGAAGGCCAGGGAGCAGTGGCAAGGCACTTCATCTTGAAGGACTTTTACTAGTTACCTCCTATCTAAAGACTGGGACACAGGACAGATTTCTTCAGTTTCATAAGCTGATGTTCATCAGTTGAGCCACAGTCATGAACTATGTTTATATTCTCAGCTTTCAGAAAACAAGATAATATGTACTGGTGGAGCAGATTGTGCCTATTCCATATTATCTTACATTTGCAGGGAGGTAAGAACATGCATGCAGTCAGGTATCACTATTCTGTGATGTGTGATGGCATTAAAATCATAAATCACTCCAAGGTAACCTTTTCCAAGATGCCACTCCTTATTTTCTACAGCCACCTGGGAAAATTCAGTGCAACCACACTACATATAGATTATTCCAAATGACTCCAGTGACTCTGTAGCTCAAGGGCTTTGGTAAGCATCTGAGCTTTCTACTATGGAAATCAAAAAGCTGATTCTTAAAAGCTTTTGGTTTGCCTTGTGTCTACATCATTCAGTTTTCCAAATAATTTATGAATATTTAATACTCAAAAAATGAACTATGTGCTTTCTGAAAGAGGAGCTCTCTAGCTCTCAACATTACAAGGGTCAGTGTGCCAGTTCTCCCCAAAATGTAGGTTTTCCATGTGTCTTTTCACTGGTTTTAGCCCAGTTATTTCATTTGGTAAACATTAAAACCTTACTGTGTGATCAAATGAAAGGTAGCTCTTCTAGAGAAAGGGGTAAGACTCTTCTCATTGGTGCACAGTGACAGGATGAGGGGCAATGGGCACAAGCTGGAACACAGGAAGTTCCACCTCCATATGAGAAAAAACTTCTTTATTGTGAGGGTGTCAGAGCCCTGGGACAGGCTGCCCAGAGAGGCTGTGGAGTCTCCTTCTCTGGAGATACTCAAGACCCATCTGGATGCAATCCTGTGCAATCTGCTCTAGGTAATACTGCTCTAGCAGGGGGGTTGGACTAGGTATTTCCAGAGGGCCCTTCCAACCACTATGAATCTGTGAATCTGTGAATCCTCATCTAAATAACAAACTAAGCAACAGAACTGAGTTTAATTATGGGGCATGTGACAAGGCCTGTCAACACTGCCTAAATATCAAAGCCTAAATCCAAGTCACACTGAAACACCTCATAAAAATCTTTGGAAACTTGGGACACCAAGATTATACTATTTCAGTTATTACATCTCTTTTTGCAATTTAGAGAGTATCTAAGGTTGATAACCAAGACATTACATTGCTTAACTGGAAGCCATCATTTAACAAATTACATTAAAACAAAAAAAAAGGGGTATTCTGAAAGATAGATGGTTTATATATCACTGACTCTTCTTACACTCTGTAAAGACAAGACTTGTATTGGACAGAAGCCCTTCTCTGACCTTTTCCCAAACTAGTGTTGTTTTCACAGAGAGGCAATAGCAGTTATTTTCTGTTACATGAGAATCCATTATATCATACCATAGACTATTATTCTTCCTAAGTGAAACTGGAATGAAATCAGAAGAAATCTCATCCACTTAAAGGGGACTTGAAAGAGTAAAATCCTGTGCTTGCTAAAAATAAGCATGTACCAAGTGATAGGAACACCATGTCTGTCTTCAGCTTCACATTTAGCTGCAGGTTGTAAGCAGTGAAAGATGATTCAGCCGGAACCAACAAACAAAATGGGTCAGAGAGATATGGGTCAGAGGAAATACTTATGAGCTTTTATGACTCTTTCAGTAATACAAAGAAGATATTTCACATTGCCAGGTCACTTGCTCCCAAAGGTCAAGGATGTTTTGGTGTGAAGTATGGGCGTTGTATTAGTTTTTGCCAGACTACATCCCACTCACAGGAGTTTTGCTGTTGACCATAGAGCCCAAGGCAATAACCTGTTTGACTTCTATATCTACACCCTTTGCCACTCAAATTTCCCTTTGAGAAATATGTTCATAACAAGTACCGTGGTTTCTAACAGTGACTTTAAGAACTATGTGTAAAAAAACATACCGCAGACTTGCCTATCGCTCCCAGTCTCCTTTAATAGAAGACAATTCTGATTCATTATCCTCTTGCTCCCCCAACAGCATTGCCTCTGCATGAAGGTGCAACTCATATCATAATTCACAGTGGTCATTTGAGTTCTTAGATAATGTAAGTAAAGCATGTTTGCACTTCAGAAGAGTAGAATCAACAAAACAACAAAACAAAAATATAGAATGTGCAATGATATTCTGGAAAATAACTGGATTTGTGCTTCAAACTGACTGATCAAAGGACTGCTATTCTACAACTGGAATGTATATACCAGAATTGATCAGGAATTTTTCAAAGACGGCTTTTTGTCAAAAAATATCTCTTCATTTTAATGGAAAAAGTGACAGAAATAAAATTTTGTAGTGCTTCTGTCACTTAATAATTTCATAATTGTCACAGTGACCTGTTTTCCATATGAAGAATTTTGTTTTTAAGTCAAATCATTTTCATTACAAATTCTAGTATATTCTAAGCTAAAAAAAATTTAGAAGTGTAAAATTCAAAGCAAAAGTTTCTACTGTCTGAAGTAGACTACATTTTTAAATCTAGCTCATTAAAACATTGAGAATTTTAAGGAAAGTCTCAGACAATATTAATTTTTTTCAAAATTTCCTGTCAGGTAGGAAAGTAATTTCCTCTCCATTCTTAATATGCAACCTCGTTCACATTTTTCATGCTGCATTTCTACAATTACTCTTAACTGCAGAACCTTGATTTTCTTTTCATGCTAATTTTTATTAACAGATTATTTGAAAGTCTGTGCTTAATGGAGCTGGCTTGTTTTCATGAACATTTCTGTAAGGGTAACCATCAATTTCTGGGGACATACTGTATTCACTATTACCAACAAGGTCAAAACCAGACTTCCTTACAAGTCACGTTGTAACAAGTTACATCAAAGTGGTTTTATCAAGATTCTCTAAATCACAGTAACTAATTTGAAACTGCTTTAGCACTGTTGGGATATTTGAAATTAGAGCAGATAGCACTAGAGAAAAACTCAGCCTTTTCAGGCTGCTGAAGTTCTTATTAAAAAGCATCTCATTTTATTTTGCACTGTCTGAAATTTCACCTTTGAATTTAAATTCAAGCTAAGTTAAGAGTTTTCCAGTGCTAGATTGGTCAGTAGTGAATGATTTGAAATTGGTTTAAAACAAAGATGGTCCAAATCCTTCAAAAAAGTCTTTAAGTTCTAGATAAATCACATTGGAATAATCCAGATTTTTTGGTTTAGAGAAACTTTAGTCCTGCTTCAGCACATGAACTGGAAAAAGCATTGAATTCAGTTGCTGTGCCACTATGATCTTTTTTTTCCATATAGTGAAATTACTGATTAAACTGATATGAGAAACTCAGCTCTGGCTTTTGAATTGTGTCATAAAACCAATTTGAAGAGAAAGTTTTATTATTCTTCAAAGAGAGGAGAAAAAGATACTATGTTCACTTTCCAGCTAAAGAAATATAATACAGTTTTAAATCTGTTGTTTTATATGGTCTGATGTGCAAGTCCTGTGTCGGAGAAAAAAACTGGACTGAAAAAATACTGAGGAGGTCATAGCACACAGGCCTGTCGTTGGTTTAAGATTTTATACCCTACAAAGTGGTTTCTTCTTGCCTTGAAACTGCAAACAGCCTGTTTCTTTAAATCTTTCAAAAAGTATTTTCAAAAAACCCCACAAACAAGTAAATGGGTTACTGTAGAATAAGGAGCTCTCAGAAATGGAGCATGAAGCAGTAACTGCAGCCCCTTCTGGGAATCCAAAGGCCAAAACAAAGCTTTTCCGGTTCCAGGGAATTCTGTCAACATTTTTTGGGATTGGCCCCAAACTGTTAGATTATTTTCGCTTTCTATAAAGGAGATTCCAAAAGATACCTAGAAAATTTGGAGGGACACCCTCTAAGTTCAATTTAATATAGAGATGGGTCATGGGAAGCAAAAACTGTGTTCCTATCTAATGACTCACACAGCTTTTCTCTGATTCTATTCAAACTATTATTTTTAGGCTTTTACCAAAATGAAGGTGTCCTTATGTACATTTTCTGACAATAACATTGCAATGTTAAAGCAAAAAATCAGTGGTAAGGGTACAGAATAGATTTGTGTGATAATTGAACATGTGGCACTAGTAATTTTAACGAGCCTGGTATCTCCACTGCATGATTCAGCACAGACAAAAGAAATATGTGATGCAGGCACACAGGAAAGTGAGCTGTCTGTCCATGAAGCTTTAATACAAAAGTACATGCAGGAAATTTGACTTTCAAATGTGAAAAGGAAAACTCAACCCACACCTTAAAAACCTTCTGAAAGACAAGCGTCTTCTCTAGCTTCCCAACGGCTGAAGAACAAGTTCATCAGCAAAGGCCCATCACCCAGTTACTGCTCTGCTTTCTTTTCTGAAAACTGACCCTTTCCCTACTCTGTAAAATAAAAATTGTGGCATATATTTCCAGAGAAGGTCTTGGCCTGCAGTTCTCAGGCTGAGCACTGCTGACAGCTTGCTCCTGCCCTTCCTTGTTTCTGCTTTGAGTCCTCTCCCGGGTGGGCACAGGGACCAGGGTTGCTTCCTGCACTGGATCGTATCCCAAGTCTCCCCCACCATTAAAAAGCAGCACAGTGCAATGGAAGTAGGTGGGTACTGAGGGTCCAGTGTGCACAACAGATGCTCACTGGGAGGTTTAACTTTAGACTAGAGCTGTTCTGGCCCTGGGAATTTAACACCCTTTAGCAGGCAGGGGGCATTGGATGAGGTCTTGGGGCAGATCTCCCAGTTTAAGTTTCTCCACAACAAATTGATCTGCGTGCTACAAGAGCAAGCTACAATATAAACAGGAGCACGGGAAGTGCACTGAGGCTGGGATTCAGTTCTGAAATGTACTCCTAACCTAAATTAAGAGGCTAGCATAGGCGCTCTTGAAGGTGCCTCACCATCCTTTCCAGCCCCTTTTCAGTGGTCTGTGGAGACAGGACAAGGGGCAATGGCTGCAAGTTGGAGCACAGGAAGTTCCGCACCAACATGTGGAAAAACATTTTCACAGTGAGGGTGACAGAGCCCTGGAATAGGCTGCCCAGGGAGGTGGTGGAGTCTCCATCTCTGGAGATATTCAAGACCCGTCTAGACGCCTATCTGAGTGATATGTCCTAGGGAGCTGCTTTGGCAGGGGGGTTGGACCCGATGATCTCTTGAGGTCCCTTCCAACCCCTACAATTCTATGATTCTATGATTCTATGATTCTATGATCCTGCACTGGAAAGAAACTTGGTGCTAAGTATAACATTACTAATTCCATGTCAGAGAGTCCAGCAGCATGAAATCAGTTGTCTGAAAGCAGAAGTCTGGTAGCAATCAGCTCACAGAAGTTTAAGAAAACCAAGTTGCATTTGGCCGTAAGATAGATCTGGGGTAGTGATAACAATTCAGTGTATTTTATTAGACTGACACACCAACCAGTCACAGGGATTGCTCCCAACCTCCTGTGCTGTGAACCGTGGTTATACTCTATATGCCAGGCACAGTCCATTTGGCAGAAATAAGATTATATCAACAAAAATAATTCAGCTCAGTAGTTATTAAAAGCTTTTAGTGTTCGACATCACCACGCAGCCTGCGAGTGTTTGAAACAATTTGCTGACCGTGTCCTACTTTGTTTCTCCTTCCTGTGTTACCTCTACTTTCAAAGCCAGTTTCCAAGCAGTGTTCACCAGTAAAGGCCATCACTTGCTATTACCATTTAGAAATTAAATCTTTCTCTGACAACTCAGCCTGCTGGAAAAAGCCAGATTTTGCTTTCCTACTGCACCATCAAATGAACTAAATTAACTTCCAGAAAGGATGTGGAGCTCACTCTGCTGCATATTTCAGCTACTGGCTGTCAGCTGGGACTTGCAAGCGCTCGCTTAAAAGATGTCAGATAATTTTGGCTTCACAAAGCGATGCAGTGTTTCTAAACAGAAGCAGAGAGAGATGAGTACTCCACACAGCATCAGAGCATAGAGACTGAAGAAGGACAGAAGTTTATTTGCCCTACAAAAGGAGCTTGTGGCAGATATCTTTGAACTAGTAGAGCACTGCCAGGAGGACTGATAAGCACAGATGCAGCTATAGGTTTTCTGCACTTACCATTAATACTGGCCCTTGGCACACGAGTTTAGCTTGACTGCAATATTAGGCTAATGCTAAGTGTTATACTACACCGAATCTGCACCAGGTCATACTAAGCCAGCTTGGGTGCCTCCACACCATCTTCCATCCTGCTGGCACCAGGGTGAGCTTGAACCAAATTCAAAACCTAAGACAGTGAAGACAGTGAAGGGTCTGGAGGGGAAGTCTTATGGTGAGAGGCTGAAATCCCTTAGTTTGTTCAGCCTGAAGAAGAGGAGGCTGAGGCGAGACCTCATCGTGGTCTACGACTTCCTGATGAAGGGGAGAAAAGGGGCAGGCACGGATCTCCTCTCTTTGGCAGCCAGGAATAGAACCCGAGGGAAAGGCATGAAGCTGTGACAGTAGATGTTAGGAAGAGGTTCTCTACCAAGAGGGAGGTCGGGCACTGGAACAGGCTCCTCAGGGAAGTGGTCACAGCACTGAGTCTGGCTGAGCTCAAGAGGCATCTGGATGATGTCCTCAGTCCCATGCTCTGACTTGGCTGGCCCCGTGTGGAACCAGGAGTTGGACTTGATGATCCTTATGGGTCCCTTCCAACTCAGGATATGCTATGATTCCAACTGCTCTCACCAATGGGAGATGAATTCCAGCCATTCCCACCCAAAAGCTGCAGAGCTGGCCCATGCACCTTTTCTCTGAGAGAACAGAGCAAGCACCAACTCACTTCATTGTAGTATAGCCCCATACACTTGTCAGCAGCTTGACTTTGACCATGGTCCTCTGGAATTCTTCTTGGATGCGATGCCAAGATCTCATGTCAGCAAGTGCTCACGTGAAGCCAAGATTTTCAAGCTGCCCACTACCAAAATTAACTGTGCTAGATGCATACACATACCAATGTCGTCATTAAGGGTCTGCTCTCACAGAAACTAATGAAAATTAACTTAATTTACATCAGTGGAGGCTGTACTTTGCTCCTTATCACAGAAATTAGAAGGAGAGAACACAAAAGAGATGCAATGAACTTGCTAATGTACCTTAGTACTGGCAGTAATATTAAAGTGCAAGCCATAGGATGCCATTTACTGCTAGACAATCGCTACGCACTGGGGACCCCAAATCTCAACATAGCATTACAGCCCTCATTAGCAGCAATGAGATTTCATGCACACCCCCCGTGAGTCCCATCTGACGCACCAACAGTAAATATCAAGCCAACAGGCTCGTGCATGTACCCATTAATGCAGTTAAAATGCTTTGGAATGAATGCTTGATAACAGGTTTGGTACGTTAAATCAGCTGAGAGGAAACCCCAGCTGGTAACACCAAGGCATTACTTCAGGCTTGTTATTTTAAATAAAGCTGATAATAATAATGCACTTTTTTTGCCAGTCTGTTCAAGGATACAGATTTGCTGTGCCCAGTCTCCAGAACTCCTATGTGCAGCAGTCAATTCATCTTCTCTTGGTGTAAAAAATGGAGTTGGAGAAAAATTAAAAGACCATATATAGTTTTTAGTCTTTGGGGCATTGAGATACACAGGAATAGAAACTATGACCTCGGAGAGTCAGGCTGATGGCTGAGGCAGCAAAGAACAGAGCCAGCACTCAGTAACACCAATCACAGCACACAGCATTTCTCCAGGTTACAGAATCATAGATTCATAGAATGGTTTGAGTTGGAAGGGACCTCAAAGACCAACTAGTTCCCAAACCCCTGGCATGGGCAGGGACACCCTCACTAGACCAGGTTGCCCAAAGCCCCATCCAACCTGGCCTTAAATGCCTCCAAGGATGGGGCAGCCACAACCTCTGTGGGAAACCTGTGACAGTGCCTCACCACCCTCACAAGGAAGAATTTCTTCCTAACGTTTAACCTAAACCTGCCCTCTTTCAGCTTGAAGCCATTGCCCCTTGTACTATAGTGACACTGTCTGATGAACAACCCCTCTCCCACTTTCCTGTAGGATTCCTTGAAGTATTGGTACGCTGCAATCAGGTTACCCTGGAGCCTTCTCTTCTCCAGGCTGAACAAGCCCAACTCTCACACCCTGTCTTCACAGGAGAGGTGCTCCAGCCCCTTGATCATTTTTGTGGCCCTCCTCTGGACTTGCCTCAACAGCTCTACATCCTTCCCGTAGTGGGGACCCCAGAGCTGGACACAGTACTCCAGGTGGGGTCTCACCAGAGCAGAGGGGCAGAATCCCCTCCCTCAACCTGCTGGCCATGCTGTTCTTGTTGCAGCCAAGGACACAGTTGTCCTTCTGAGCTGCTAGCCCACATTGCTGGCTCATGTTGAGCTTCTCATCAATCAGCACCCCCAAGTCCTTCTCCTCAGGACTGCTCTCATTCCATTCTCCGTCCTGCCTGTAGCTGTGCTTGGGATTGCGCTGACCCACATGCAGGAACTTGCACTTGGCCTTGTTGAACTTCATGGAGTTTGCAGGGGCCCATCTCTCCAGCCTGTCATGGTCCCTCTGGATGGCATCCCTTCCCTCCAGCATGTCAACCTCACCACACAGCTTGGCATTGTCATCAAACTTGCTGAGAGTCACTTGATCCCACAGTCCATGTCACTGACAAAGATTTTGAACTGTGCCGGTCCCACTACTGACCCCTGAGGAACACCACTCCTCATGGACCACCTGTCAAATCTATGTCTCTCCAATTTAAAACCAAGGATGTCATGCTGGACAGTGTTGAAGGCCTTGCACAAGTCCAGGAAGATGATGTCTGTCACCTTTCCCTTATCCACCACGTCTGTCACTCCATCATAAAAGGCCACCGGATTCATAAGCACAATTTGCCCTTAGTGAAGCAATTTTGGCTGTCACTAATCACCTCCTTATTCTCCACATACTTAAACATAGTTTCCAGGAGGATCCTCTCCATGATCTTACCAGGCACAGAGGTGAGACTGACCGGTCTGCAGTTCCCTGGGTCTTCCTTTATCCCTTTTTTTAAAATGGGGCTTATATTTCCCCTTTTCAGTCAGTGGGAACTTCACCAGACTGCCAGGACCCTTCAAATATGATGGAGAATGGCTTGGCCACTTCATCTGCCAGTTCCTTCAGGACACACAGGTGCATCTCATCGGGTCCCATGGACTGGTGCACCTTCAGGTTCCTTAGGTGAAACCTGACCTTCTCCTACAGTGGGCAGTTCCTCATACTCCCAGTCCCTGCCTTTGCCCTCCGTGACTTGGGCGGTGTGGCTAGAGCTCTTGCAAGTGACATCTGAGGCAAAAATGTCACTAAGTACTTCAGCCTTCTCCATATACTGGGTGACAAGGTCACCTGTTCCATTTTCTCATTGATATACCTGTAAAAACTTTTCTTGTTTCCCTTTACCTCCCTGGCCATATTTATTTCTAACAGGGCTTTAGCTTTTCTAATCTGATCCCTGGCTGCTCGGGCCATGTCCCTGTATTCTTCTCAGGATACCTGTCCTTCCTTTCACCCTTGGTAGGCTTCATTTCTTTGTTTGAGTTTTCCCAAGAGCTCCTTATTCATCCATGCAGCCCTTGGGTTTTTTGCCTGATTTCCTCTTTGGTGGGATGCATGATTCCTGGGCTTGGAGGAGGTGACCCTTGAATACCAGAGAGATGTCTTGGGCTCCTCTTCCCCCTAGGACTTTGTCCCATTGCACTCTACCCAGCAGTTCCCTGAAGAGGCCAAAGTCCACTCTCCTGAAATCTAGGGTAGCAACCTGAAATCTAGGTTATCCCTGTACCAATCCACCTCCAGTTACAGATCCAATTCAGCCACCCACAGGAATCCACCCTCAGAAAGATTCTGTCCAGATGAATCAGGTTAATTGTCTCAGAGGTTTCATAATGGCATGGAATAAAATGGGCTGCACTTTCACAGCTCCAGCTGAGATGCTGATGCTTTGGTTGTGTTCAGGTCCCCATTGTCCCTCTCCGCTGAAGCGTACTGTCTCTACAGCTTCCCTCAGTTAAGTGTGTCAGGTGGATTCTCCCTTGTCTATGTAGTTGAGGCAATCCAAACCTTCTGTTAGTCACACTTTTTAAAAGAGTTTTACTAAAAGCAGAGTGCTGGGCACAGAGATGAACAACTGATCAGGAAAAGCCAGAGGGGCAGTAACCATCTGCAGGACATTTATGCTATCAGCCCATGAAGCTGTTTGCTGAATGAAAATCTCCCAGCAGCCCTGTGTTGTCTTCCTGGAGGCACTGCTGTTCCAGCATAAAATGCTTTTATTTACACTTTTATGATCTCCAGGTATAGGAAGATCACTACTTTTGATTTGCTTGTATAATTCATGTAAGATAAATAATTGAAGTTGCAACAAGTTCTCAGCAAGCAGTGCCTCTTCTTCAAATAACAAGTAAACATCAGAGTTATGAGGTCTCCAGCTTCCTAGGGTTAGGGCATCAATAGACAGAGACATATCAAAATGGAGTACCTGTAATGGAACAGCTCTTTAAGGTTCATGAGCTCTCATATGCTGTTTAGTACCTGGCAGACACAAATTACTTCTTCCATGTATGAATATCTTAATATTTATCACCAATTCTTTACGACAAAAAGTTGGATATGAAATATGAGGGCATAGAAAAATGAGAGACTAAATAAAATTATATGTCTCTGCATATTTCTGCTTTTCTTCTGCATTTTTCCAGATTTATGTTCACGATTGGAGTTTCAGGACACTAAGGCAGCTTTAGTATAGCACATTTTGAAAACGTAAAATACTGAACAACTGATTTCCAACTGAGATGAGTTAATAGCAGTAATAAACCAACAACCTACAAGTTTCTCAGTTGAAGATCTCAAAGCACGCCAATTAACACATAAAGCATGACAGACCTTTAAGAAAAAAAGTTATAGCTAGAAAAACTAAAATATGAAAACGTGGTATGATTAAAGCATGGCACTAGTGAAACTGATTCCCATCAGCTTTTTCAGCTTTCAAGGGCAACTGTTACAGAGGTATGCTTGAAAGGTACAAGCCAGAGGTAAGACAACTATTAAAAATATAATAAGGAATTCCATAACTTCCATCATTTGGGAAAAACAATATTCTTTATGCTAATTCTCAATTTTAATAGAATCAGATTGATTGCTGTTGCTGGCCAAATCATCTTTAGTTGTGGTACCACAGACTTTGCCAAACTATGCAGGTAGAAATGTCATAAAATACAAGAAGATACTACTTGCACCTTCTGCAAAAGCAGGAAAAAAAAAACAGGGAAAATGAAATGTAATCATGATGTTTGGATGTGTGGAAGGACCATTTAGGATTCTGTGGTTTCAAACCTTTACAGAAGAGTTCTGAGCTGTGATTGCAGACCACCAAAAGCAATGTAAGATGCAAGAAAAGAGAAAATAAAGTTCAAGCAGATCAGTGCAAAAATAATCTATCCTGCAAAATGCTGGGAATGTATAGATAAAATTGATATGTTTTTCTCATTCCCAAAATCACAGAATCACAGAATCCCAGAACGTTAGGTGTTGGGACCTCAAAAGATCATCTAGCCCAAGCCCCCTGCCAGAGCAGCATCACCTAGATTAGGTCACACAGGTAGGCATCCAGATGGGGCTTGAATGTCTCCAGAGAAGGAGACTCCACAAGCCCCCTGGGCAGCCTGTCCAAGGGGTCTGTCACCCTCACTGTGAAAAAGTTTTTCCTCATGTTCACGTGGAACCTCCTATGCTCCAGCTTGCACCCATTGCCCCTTGTCCCATTGCTGAGAGGAGCCTGGCTCTGTCCTCCTGACACTCACCCTTTAAATATTTATATACATCAATGAGATCACCCCTCAGTCTCCTCCACACTAAAGAAACCCAGCTCCCTCAGTCATCATAAGGCAGATGTTCCACTCCCTTAACCATCTTTGTGGCCCTGGGCTGGACTCTTTCAAGTAGCAACCTGTCCTTCTTGAACCGAGGGTCCAGAACTGGATACAATATTCCAGGTGTGGTCTCACCAGGGCAGAGTAAAGGGGGAGTAGAACCTCTCTCAATCTACTAAACATACCCCTTCAAATACACCCCAGGATGCCATTGGCCCCCTTGACCACAAGGGCACATTGCTGGCTCATGGTCATCCTTCGGTCCACCAGGACCCCCCGGTCCCTTTTCCCTATGCTGCTCTCCAACAGATCTGTCCCCAACCTATGCTGTTACATGGGGTTGTTCTTCCCCAGATGCAAGACTCTACACTTGCCCTTATTTTATTTCATTAAATTTCTCCCTGCCCAACTGTCCAGCTTGTCTAGGTCTCACTGAATGGCAGCACAGCTTTCTGGTGTGTCAGCCACTCCTCCCAGTTTCATGTTATCAGCAAACTTGCTGTTCCTTCATCCAGCTTGTTGATGAATACATTGAGTAGTACTGGTCCTGGTACTCCTCAGGGACTCCACTAGACACAGGCCTTCAGCTAGACTCTGTCCTATTGACCACAGCTATGACTTCAACCAGCTCACAATCTACCTCACTACCCAGCCCTCTAGACCACACTTCCTCAGATTAGCTGCAAGGATGCTGTGGGAAATGGTGCCAAATGCTTTACTGAAATTAAGGTAAACCACATCCTCTGCCCTACCATCATCTATCCACCTGGCTATCATAAAAGGCTATCAGATAGGTCAAACATGACTTCCCCTTTGTAAAACCATGCTGACTGCTCCTAATGACCCTCTTATCCTTGATGTGCCTAGAGACAGCACCAAGGATAAGTTGCTTCATCACCTTTCCAGGGATGGAGGTGAGGCAAATATCTGTTAAAATCTCCCACAAGTACCAGGGCCTGTGACTGCGAGGCTGCTATCAGCTGCCTGTAGAAGGCCTCATGAACAACTTCATCCTGATCAGGTGTCCTGTAGTAGACACCCACAACAGTATCACACATGCTAGGCTGCCCACACGAAGTTTAAGCCACATAATCAGGGCTAGTGGATGTGGTCCTTGATGGTTATACATTGGTTACCAATTATGCCATATGCGGGTGATTATTTCCGAGTTCAAAGCAATCTAATATTAATTGAATCCTTCTTAGCCTGTTTCTATATTATGGGTACAAAAGGTCTGTTGAGTCTGAACCATGGATAGCCAGCAGGTCCAATCCTGCTCATTTCTGTGGTCCCCATTGAAGCAGTGAGTGGTTCTGCAGAGAAAAGGCCCATTATTAGTTCAGAATTAATCCATTGTGTCCATTAGCTGGAGAAGAAAGGGTGATGTTAAAGGGTGAACTTAATGGATTGATAGGAGTCCTGAAGAGAAGGACTTGGGGTGTCGGTTGATGAAAACCTCAACATGAGCTGGCAATGCACACTTGCAGACCAGAAAGCCAACCATGTCCTGGCCTGCATCAAAAACCAGCATAACTAACAGGCCAAGGGAAGTGATTCTCCCCCTCAGCTCTGGACTGTATACAAGAGTATGGAGTGACAGGACAAGGGGCAATAGGTTTAAACTGAAACAGGGAAGATTTAAATCAGATTTAAGGAGGAAATTCTTCATTACAAGGGTGGTGAAGCCCTGGCACATGTTGCCCAGATAAGCTGTGGCTGCCCCATTCCTGGCAGTGTTCAAGGACAGGTTTGATGGGACTTCGGGCAACCTGGTCTGGTGGAGGATGTCCCTGGCCATGGCAGGGAGTTTGGGAACTAGGTGGTCTTTGAGGTCCCTTCCAACACAAACCGTTCTGTGATTCTATGATTCTATGCTTGTGGAGCATGTTTCACTTTAAAAAATAAAAGCTCTCAGCAGTCTTGCTGACAGTATTCAAACTAATAATGAAATGATCTTCAGGGTAGGAGTTGACTTCATTAAACCTGCACTCCAGGAACTGTCTTAGAAATAGGAAGGGCCACATTACACAATACGCAAAACAACTACTGTTTGTGATGATATAATTTACTTGTTGTGCAAATCCAAATTGTTTTCAAACATATGTGCCTCTTCTTATCACCAAATAACAGCAATTTACTTTGGAGCACAATAATTTCCTTGAGAAGAAATCATTAAAATAATCTTATAGTCTTTTAACTCTTTAAATCCCCGATTAATCACAACGTGTGTTGCTATTGTTCTTGTTCATTTGTTTGCTAGTTCAAGGACTAGAGAGCAGATAAACAGGAGGGGATTCAACTTTTTTAAAGGGTAGATAATGGCAGAACAAGGGGGAATGGATTAAAGCTAAAGGAGAGAAGGATTAGGTTAGATATTAAAGGGAAGTTTTTTACAGATAGAGTGGTGAGGTGCTGGAACAGGCTGCCCAGAGAGGTGGTGGATGCCCTGTCCCTGGAGGTGTTCAAGGCCAGGTTGGATGGGGCACTGGGCAGCCTTGTGTAGATCCAGGTCTGTGGCAGGGGGTTGGAAAACTGTGATCCTGGGGGTCCTTTCCAACCCAGACTGTTCTATGATTCTATGATTCTATGACCGTGTGACCATTAGTCTAAAACTTTTTCCACTAGGAATTAATCCTTGTTCCAGTAAAATGGCACCGGTTCATTCCTCATTGACTTAAGAAGAAGTGACAAGTTTCCTTTTCACCCTCTCAGGCCCCAGTGTGCCAGACAGGTTATGAGAGCTGTTCTGGTGTTTCTTCCTGCTGTAATGCATCGGGGAGAGCAAGCAGGGACATGGCATGAAGCTTTTTCATATACTTCACATGTAAGAGCTGCACACTAAACACTCTGTGTGCACTCTTGGGCTGCCTCTATGGATCTGAAAGGCTGTTTAAGGCCTTCTGTGTAATGCTGAATATGTACAGAATGAACAAAATTGACATAAATCAACACTGATTTAAGTTACTGAATCACTGCTCACGAAAGCAATTCCACCAGTGATGTGAAGCGTGTAGAGCATCAAATAACAGAATATATTTATTTATGCATCTGGCCATGTAAAGAGCAGGCCTCTTCGGTATATTTATGCAAGTTACTGGCTTCCAGGAACAATTTTGCATCACCACATGGCTCAAAAGATAGAAAAATTATCAATGAGGAAGAGAAGATTTTAGATTCTGAATTATGCAGTGCACACTTTTGATCTACGAAAACTTCCTCAGAGCAACATGAACAAAGTTTTTCTGCTGTGTTACTGATGGTGTCCTACATTGCTAACAAGGAAATTGGATAAATTCAGCTTCTGGTCTCTGTTATATTTTGTTTTACACAACAATAGGAAGAGATGAATAAAAGTGGAAAGAATAAAGCTGCATTGCTGACAAAATTTCATGTTAGTTATTGAGTTCTGTTAACTGTAGGGAACAGAGGAAAGAACTTAAAGTGAATCAGACTCTGGGTTCTTTTTAACCACCTGAGACTTCATCATCTAGTGTCTTCAGCTATAGAAGCTGAGTTCTTGAGATTTTAGGGAAGTCTTAGGAACCAAAAAGACAGAAGGTGGAAATTTTTACAGGATGTAAAAAAGGTGATTGTCAAATAAATCAATTATTGAAGCCACAGAGTGCAAGGATAAAGGAAGAGCATAAGGAAAAAAATGGGGTTTCTGAGGAATATGGAGGAATGGATAATGGATAATAAATAATCTTTGTGTGATTGCACAACTGCTTTACCTAAACATAGAGTTGAGCTTAAACATAACGTAAAGTTGAGCTTGGAGGTCAGCATTCACTTGTTGGATTTTTAAATATATAAACAGGGCAATCTTTATGCCAGCATGCTGAAGGAACATGACATGACAAATCTGACAGCAAGGACTTGGGAGAGATATTAAGTCACCAATTGGAAATGCATTTACTTCCTGTCCTCAAGAAAAATGGTAGTTGGATGTCCAAGAGGCAGCGTCACAACAAGCCTCATTAGTGATGTGCAGCCAGCATCACCACACTAATTGCTGTGGACACTGACTGCTCAGGACCAGTGCTGGCTGCAAAACATGATATAACCCCCATCTGCAACTTGATACTGGGACTCAGTGTCCTTTGGCTAATAGGTGCTATAAAGTTCTTGAACTTTGATCTTGAATATGATGATACTGGATCGTTCCTCCTTCCCTCTGAACAGGCTGTGATGACAGGAAAGTGGCTCCATGCATCTATCCAAAATCCCATTAGCAAGGACAACTCGCTGAGCTTGAGCTGGTACCTAACAATGACTCCATCCCAGGTAAAGTAACATTTCTGCACCAAATCCCCAAGGAAGAGCAATGTCAAACTGAACCTGTTGGACTCAGATCACTTGTTCTGAGTGTTTGCTGTTCATAATTCATCTGAAGACGTCTGTCTCCCACCTCTTCCCTCTCCAGTGCCATAGATTGCAACCCCATTGCCGAATTGAGATAGCTGTTTGCCGACCAGCTCTAAAAAAGTGATTGTTGAAACAATTGGGCTACATTGCTACTGAGAACAATGCAAAAATCTTGGAGAAAGATTGAAAAAAAAAAAAAGCACACAGTAGGCAGTGAATGCAGAAGCACACTGGGATGGAAACTCCTAAGAACCATCCATTCCTTCTCCTCAGTCTGCTGAGGCATTTTCCCTGGGGAGTCAGCAGTAAGACACAAGATGAAACCCAGGATTTTTCCTCTTTCTGTGGAGTTCCCATCCACCAGGTCTGGGAGACAAGCTTCCTCTTGTTTGTTCCATCGGTCTCTGGCCTCTTGAATCATCCATTTCAGATCACAGGGTTCTGATAAAAGAATGAAGGACATGTGGGGGTCTAGCAGGGCTAGACCTCCCTCAGGATGACTCAGGAGTTCATCAGAATATTGTTCTACACACCAACCTTATGAAGAATGTGAATAAATAATGGCAGGAGATAGTGTACATCCACATGATCTTTACTGAGAGAATGGCTAATTAAGAAGTATCATAGTAACAGAGATAAAAATCCTAATAACAATTACATTGCTGTCTTAACAGATGCCGGGTTTGTAACATCGGTGCACTCACACACTAAGAGTTTACTTCTAATTCCTCTGTGTACAGTTGATTTTTACACTCTGTCAGTATTATTCAAACATTTACACTAGAGATTTTTCCCACAGCATGCCTCCATTTCCTGTTTGAAATCCAGTGACCTTAAATACCGGGAAACTCTTTAAATAGCTTGTGGCGGGTGACACAAGCTCATGTTTTGATTTTAATGAGAAAAGAAGCATAGCTAATGAGGACTGTCTATTCATGTAATATGAATCACCAGGTCAAAAATGTTCCAGTTTACCAACAATGCAAAACAAAGCGAGTCAAGTCTCATGTGAAGAAAGTAAATTCTTTTTTTATTGTGATAGGAAACGTGTGCTATCGTTATCTTACTCCAATATGTCAAAATCTAACCTCAGTTTTCTTCATCACTTTAGCTACTAGAGCTCATGATCTCTGGGTAGTACATATTAAGGTCTGGGGCTTTTTATTCCAACTGAAAAATCATTTAATGTCATCTCTGGCCTGGATCTCCACTCTTCTAACAACAATGAAATCACAACAGTAGAGACTTCTTATAAAAATAGCCATGGTTTGGCAAATTGGCCACCCATAGTGTCCCCCCCATCTCACTGGTATCAGACCCTGGATGAAAATTTTAGTAGAGCTGAAGAGTGATGGGAAAATAGGACAGGCACATGTTCAACGATGCAGCAGTTTGCCTGAAGAGAACCACTGCCCCTACAAGAGTAAACGGAAAAATAAAGCAAGTCCTTCACTCAAACATTAGATGACTGCCCTAAGTTCAGCTGTGGCTAAGGTACACCTGTGTGCCAACAAGGGAGACACTGTGATTAGAAAAACAGGAAAAAAGCACTGTGTGTAGTAAAAAGGCAGCAAAATTCCTCAGACTTGCCCTGTCCCTCTCACCTTCCTTTCAGGACATTCTTCCTTCTTGTTTGACACAGAATCCTCCTAAGAAAAATTCTTAAGTGCTAACATGTTTGTTGTCGTAAAATTAGTGGTTTTCTATTTGTGATGTAAATACTGCAGGAAAATTGTTGTATTTTACCTGTATAATATAGCCTCTGTATGTGTGCATATACATACATATACACACACATATTTATACATACATATTGCAAACATTTCTGGCTTCAAGATTCAAGCCAGTTACATAAGAGTTTACTCAGCTTAAACTCCTTGGTATTATACTTTTAAAGAATAACAAGCTGTGGATAAGAACAAAGATGTCCTTGTGGACCAATCTTTTTTTAAAAAATTGCTGTCCAACATCCACTCGGGGGGAATCAAAGACATCTGTTAAGGAGCACTATTTTTGTTTTGCTTGCAGGCATATGTGTTACTGCTGTTCAAGATGGAATCCAGAGAAACTATGATACTTGTATAAATCATAAAGTAATTCACTGTAAATCAGAGTAGGTAGGTATTATTATGCAGAGTTAGAAATTACCCAGTTTACTGGGTATGAATCTTCATTAAATTACACTATTGCTACTCTTGTCAGGAAGTGAGAGCAAAGAATTATGCTCTGTAGTACTAATTTGGTACATGCAGGAACTACTTAGCAAGATATGGGGCCTCATTAGGCATTGACCAAATTTGTAAGCACAGTTTTTCATAATTATGATGAAATAGGGTAGTGGCCAATCCAATATTGTTGATTGGTTAAGTAAAATTTATAGAAGTATGAGATCACCCAACTTACTCAGGAGGAGTATTTAGAACATGAATCTGATGGAGGTGACCTTGTAAAAGGTAAAAGCAAGTAAATAGTAGGGTGAACACAACAGATATTGTTGGAGAGAAAATCAAATTTTATCAGAGCACAACAAAATTCTCAAGACATTACCAGTAATCAAATCCTACAATTTCCAGAGGTGCAGTAAATCTTTTGTAAACCTTTGGTAGCTTAGCTAGTAATGTTGAGAACATCAAGAGTTGATCTTTCCTAGCCATTTTTTTAATATTTAAAACCACCTCTTTTTCACTTCCTTTTACAGTAAGATAAGTAAGGATAGGATCCCCTAAGTATTATTAATTATCTCTTCTGATTCACACTATAGGAAGGCTGTGGCAGCAACACTAAGAACTACAGACTTACATTGCTGTAAAACCAACAGAGCTCAGAACCATGCCCTGTGTGCTTTTGTGGTGCACATTAGCAAACCATTACAGTAGGAGCTCTATCCAGTACAGGCTGCCCTCCATCTAGTCCACAGTACAGTGTCAGGCAGGGAAAAAGCTTCATATCTCGTGTTTATTTTCATTAAAATTTCACTTGAAGCCATCTCACCAAACATCTTATTGGTCTAAAAGTGCTACTGATGGATTTACTGGAGAGCTGGTACTCTGTCCTTGCAAGATCTGGCTTAGATTCTTACACAAGGAATTGTTATTTCATTTTCAGATGGGCCAATTCAGCTGACCTAACACCAAGTTCATGTTTACATGTATGCTTATCACTTCTTTTTCTTTGTTACCTGGCTGAGTGAAACCACTCACACAGGATGCAGCCAAAAGCTAAATATTGCCTGTCCCTACTGAATGTCATCAATGTCCCATTCTGCAGCAACGGAAAAGTTACCAAATTACCTAGCAAGTTGATTCATCTGTTCTTGAAGTTAGTTTATCTGATATGCACCACATTCTTTTTTTGATGTGCATGTTAAGGACTGGTTTTGGGTTTTGCAGTTTGCTGTGCTCTGCAGTGATTAGCAGTGTTTTGCACAGATTTGTTATTAAAACACTGACCTTGAGCTTAATCTGGTATTTGAGCTTTGGACTGAAGCCATTACTGTACTTTGGGTACCATCTCGTGGAGACAATTAGCAATTATACTTCTCCCTCTGAGAGGTTTTTTTGTGCAAGAAGTACAGAATAGCACCTTTGCTACCTTCTTCTGGGATGCTTCCCCCTTCATTGCAATAACTATTCAGTACCTTGAACATCCTCGGGTAGTTAAAATACTTCTATGGGTATTTCTTAAGAATACTGTTTTGGTTCTGTCTAAGGTTAATAAGCAATTTAAGAATCATCCAGAGATCTGCCTGAAAGCTGGATAGTTAGACTGCAATGGCCTGAATGAAGTCACAACACCACTCAGTGCTGCTGTGCTGGACATGCTGGAACTTCAATATGAACCAAGTGGTTCATATTGCCTTCAATATGAAGGCAGCCAAGTGGTATGCCACAACTGATACCACAAATGTGTTTTTCTCAATCTCTTTGGCAGCAGAGTGCAGACCACAGTCCACTTTCACTTAGAGGGACATCCAATACATCTGGAATTGATTGTCCCAGAGGTGGAAATACAGCCCCACCATTTGCCATGGGCTGATGCAAACCACACTGGAACAGGGTGAAGTACTGGAGCACCTGCAATACATTGATATCATTGTATGGGGCAACACATCAGCAAAAGTCTCTCAGAATGGGAAGAAAATAGTTCAAATTCTTCTGAAGGACGATTTTTCCACAAAACAAAGTAAGGTCAAGGAACCTGCTCAGAAGAACCAACTTTTAGGAGTGAAATCACAAGATGGACACTGTCAGATACCAATGGACATCATAATCAAAATAACAGCTATGTCTTTAGTAAAAAGTATCCTTTCTTAGGCACTATGGATTCCTGGAGAATGCATATCCCAAATTACAGTCTCACCATAAACTCTCTCTATCACATAACCCGAAGAACGATTTCCAATGGGGCCCTGAGTAACAACAAGCCTTTGAACAGATCAAACAGGAGATAGTCCATAGTGGTGTGGTTGAACAGAGGACTTTGTGTTCTTCTCATCTTCTTTAGAAATCCCCTTGCTATTCAACATTTCTGTTGCAAATACTGTCTTCAACAAATCACAGAATCATAGAATTGTAGGGGTTGGAAGGGATCTCAAGATATCATTGGGTCCAAGCCCCCTGCCAAAGCAGGTGCCCTAGGACATATCGCACAGGTAGGCATCCAGACATGTCTTGAATAGTGACACAATAATGCATCATAAACTTTCTGGGGGGTATTTCCAATCACCTCTTCTGTTCTTTCTTATCTCTCACTGTTTATTTCTTCCAGACTGTCACCCCACTCGTCTCTCCATACTTGTCTGGTTTGGTCTCTACTGTCTGATAGAGATTGGTTAGACATTGGAATGGGTGGCCCAGGGACGTGGTGGAGTCACCATCCCTCAGGGTGTTCAAAGAAAGGCTGGATGAGGTACTCAGGGACATGGTTTAGTGAGTAATATAGGTGGTAGGGGAATGGTTGGACTAGATGATCTAGGAGGTATTTTCCAACCTTGAATGATTCTGGTATTATGATTTATCATACTTACGGATTTTGTGTGTGGGAATAATGATCACCTACTTTGCCAGGCACACCGACTTGCACCAGCCTCAACTGGAGAATCAAAATCATTATTATTATCACTCCATATGCTGCAGGTATTCAGAGCAGGAGCAATCTCTTGGGTGGCTGAGTTCAAGCTGAAATACAAGCTTTAATGAAATGTGAAATGTTGCCTTTGGGTACATCATCAAACTTAATCATGCACCTAGTGAAAAATGCAAGCTTGATCCCTCTCAGGCTGGAAAGTAGAGCCTACTTTCTAGAGCTCTCCAATCCCTTTCTATCCTGCAAAAAGCATTTGCCATTCAGAAAACAAAAACAAAGTATGAGTTAGTTGTTTAGAAGACACTTATTTAGTTGTTCAGAAGACAATTAAAGCACCCAAATCAGGAACAGGGTTTCAAGCTGTGATTCCCAGTCAGTCTCACTTGGGAGAAGGAGAAATACTGATGTCTTCTCAGTTTCCACCTCAACAGTCCTTCCTCTGGGCTGCACTGGATGTACTCTAGAGCAGGAACACCCTCTCTAAATGCACTGGAGAGAGACGGCACCAAGGCTGGGTCAGGGATCTGCACTAAAAGCCCCTCCTGTTTCTAAGAGTTTCTCTCAGGAACTGCAGATGGAGATTGAGGAAAGGTCTGGTCTCAGAGATCAGCAATTGCCCTACAAAACTGATTTATCCCTGAATCTGCCTCTGAATAACAATTTGATTATGTATAACTAACTTGAAACAAGATTTTCATGAGGTGTAACTGAACTGGATATTTCTTGTTTTCTGGGTACCTGACAAGAAGCCCGAGGGTCTATTTTTCTGAAGCACTGAGCATTTCCATCTGTCTTATGCAATAAGAATTTTCAAAAGGCTGAGTCTTTAGGAGGCATCTCCATGTGCCTCAGTTCCCAAGACGTGCAATGGGGATCAAAACAGTCCTTCATCTAACAGTATTTTTGTGAAACTAAATTAGTATGTTGCATTCCATGCAATGATTGCCATGGAAACATCACATGGAAATGATTAGTTTTTATTTTCAGAGAACCATATAGTAAATAAAGGACAAGGACATAGCTTGAAAAATAAATATAAAACAAAATACTGGGCAGTGTAACATCTTGTGCTTTGAATGAGGCAGTGTGCTCTTCAAAGAGAATATGCAGATCCTGTTCTGAAACATTCAGTCATGCACATACATCTTTTCAAGCACTTTGCTCTGTAACTTCCCCTCTTTGATCTGTCAATAACATTATTTTTCTATAGGCATGTTCACACATACCTATATAGAGAAATGCATGTGCACATATATAGGTACCTATATACATACACACACACACGTCTACACAGACATATACAGGGGATACTCCATGCATTCTTTGCACTAATAACTTATTAAAGCACTGTTGAAAACAAAGGCAAGTTATTATGCACTAATTTTTAAATGCAATAAAAAAATGAATTCCCATGTTTTAACTTCTTTTCTTCAGGGACCTGCTGCTTTCCAGTTTCACAAATCTTGTTGATGTTGCATTACTCAGTTGAGTTTGGAATGGCTCACACAAGGTATAGGCATCTTCAAGTTACCACTGGCATTTCAACAAACCACAAGATTTTAACAAGATCCTCTGTTCACATGATCCTACTGTCTGGAGGTTCTGGAATTTGATGACAGATATTGTTTAAGTAAATAAGTGAACATATAAAAGCTTTTATTCACAACGGGCATAAATTGGAGGACGGGGCAGAACAATCCCTCAGGAGGAAATGGCAGCAGCAGGAAACTTCCTCCAGTTTGTGCAAAGTCAAATGAGAACTCATGAGGAATATTTTCCCAGCCTCAGTAATTTCCAAAATGGTAACTTGTTTACCATACACCATAAGAAAAGCATAACAGGATACCATTCAACTCCAAGAGTGTATAGCCGACACTACTGCATTGCCTCTCCATGGCAATGCCCTCCTGCAAGCTAAGCTTTGCTGACAAAGACTAAATTCGGTTTCTCTTTTCTGAAACTCTGTGAAAACTTCTGTTTAAAATTCAAAACAGCGTCCCACATCTCTCTAACCACAACTACAAAGAAAATACATCTTCTGCCTTTTTCCATGCCTGCACTGACATCCTCTCCATTTCTGCAACAAACTTCTTGACCTTCTTAATTCTTCAAGGATGGTGCTGCCCATAGTCTAGTCTCCAGTTCTGCCTCAGCTTCCACCTGCCTCAGCTCTCCATCTCGACCTTCTGCTCAGTTGTCTCCTCAACTACTCCTGCACCTTCTCATCTGCTTTGTACCTGGTCTTTGTCAGCACAAGGAACTGAGTCCTGGACCCTTTCAATTAGGTAATTTTCTGGTTCTCCACATTAGTTCCTTGAAAATTCACTGTCTTGCCTTCACGACTCTCCTTTGACTCCCAGGTTCATGATAAACCCCTTAAAATGGTGTGACTTCTACCTATCCAAATGAAATCATCATCACCACAGAGCAGGGAATTCTTTGTCATGATGTTAATCCCAAGGTGGACATCATCCAGAATTAGTTGATTTCTTGGTTAGTCACTCTGAGAGGATACAGGAGAGTACCTGAGTACAGAGAGTACAGTCAGGTCAGTGATCTTGAAAGGAAAAACCTACCTTGCCTCACTGACATAAATGTAGAATCATAGAATCTATAAAGTTGGAAAATACCTCTAAGATCATCAAGTCCAACCATCTGTCCAATACCACCATGTCAACTAAACCATGTCCTGCAGTGCCACATCTATGCAATTTTTTACCACCAGGGATGGTGACTCCATCACCTCTCTGGGCAGCCTGTTCCAATGCCTGACCACTCTTTCAGTGAAGAATTTTTTCCTAATATCCAATATAAACCTCCCATGACTCTACTTGAGATCATTTCCTATTGCTTGTTTCTTAAGAGACCAACACCCACCTGACTACAACCTCCTTTCAAGTAGCTGTAAAGAGCAATAAGATCTTCCCCTCAGCCTCCTCCAGACTAAATAACCCCACTCGCTCCTCATAAGACTTGTGCTATAGACTCCCCATGAGCTTTGCTGCACTTCTCTGGACACACTCCAGCACCTCAATGTCCTTCTTGTAGTGAGGGGCCCAAAACTGAACACAGCACTGAGGCTTTACCTGAGCCGAGTAGAAGGGAATGATTACTTCATTAGTCCTGCTGGTCACTCTATTGCTGATACAGGCCAGGATGCTGTTGGCATTCTGGACCAGCGGGGCACAGTGCTGGCTCATGTTCACCCAGCTGTCAAACAAGACTCCCAGGTTCTTTCCCACCAGGCAGCTTTCCAGCCACTCTTCCCCCAGCATTTAGCATTGCCTGGGGTTGTTATGATCAAAGTGTAGGACCCAACACCTGGCTTTGTTAAACCTCATGCAGTTGGTCTCAGCCCATCAATCCAGCCTGTTCAGATCCCTCTGCAGAGCCTTCCTACCCTCAAGCAAATAGACACTCCCACCCAATTTAGTGTGATCTGCCAACTTACTGAGGAGACACTAAATTCACTAAATTATCTCGTCCAGATAATTGATAAAGACATTAAACAAGACTAGCCCCAAGACTGAGCCCTGGAGAACACCACTTGTGACTGTCTGCCAACCGGATTTAATTCAGTTCACCACAGGGCTGTGGGATCAGCCTTCCAGCCAGTTTTTTACATACAGTTTATATACACATTTCTCCTGTGCCTTGTTGCTCCATACACCATTCCCATACTCTCCCTTGAGAAGGGACTGGCTTTGGGGTCAGGTTGAGATCACAGATGAACTAGACAAGACTTGACAAGACAGCAAAGGTGAGAAGCAGAGGTAGCTACAAGCAGCAGATAGTTCTCCTGATGTGGATCACATGGTTTCCACATTTGGCAGACTCTGAGAGGACAGAGAGATGAAGACAGCTCCTCCTAGAGATGTGCTAGGTATCTAGTGAACACATTTAGTTTCATGACAATGCAAACATTTTAAGGGAGTATATATGGCCAGAGATATGACGTGTGAGAAAGCAGAGTTCCCTGACCCTGTCTGAATCAACAAATTGCTGTCAGTTTTCCTTCATTTCCCTTCTCCAGATATCTCCATGCCAAGCTCTAGCAAATTCTGCTCCAAATTATCCTCTCCTCCCCAAATCATCTTCCACAGGAAATGCTGGGGACAGGAAGGACACAGGGTCAAATTAATTTGGAAAACAACTGCAAAGTCATCATTTTAGAATATCCTGTAGTGGAAAAATATTTCTGCAGCAGGGTCTGGGAATACAAGGAGGAATGCTGGCTCCGTGAGCCCCCAGCTCTGGTACTGGGGACAGGGACACATGGGGCTGGGGCTTGGCATAGGGCAGCAGAGCCATGCACAGGGAGCAGGGCTTTTGTTTGGTCTCAGCTTGTAGCCAATTGCTCCTGGGTTACAGCTAATTTTCTTGAAGCAGAAGTGCTGCAGGACCTGCTTATTTCTGCTGTGTTCTGTGTAACCACCTCTCAAATAACTGTGAGCTCCTGCTCCACATGCTAAAGGAGATTTTTTTAGATCTCCTGAGGGGAGGAGGTCACACTAAGCTTCTGAAGAGCAATTGAAGAACCAAACTGAAAAACTAGAAAATCAAGAGAAACCAAGAAAGCAATAAAAGCTTCCAAAAGCTTCTAAAAGAGCATTTTTCAATAGAAAAATGTTGATCAGAAAAAAATCTGACCAGTTCCACTATGCTTACTTCTTTCTGTTTCTCTAGCTGTAAAAGATTTTTAAATTATTATTTCTATAAGAACAATGCACAGAGCTTCAGCAAACAAGAAAACATCTTAAAATGCTTTCAGTACTTATTGAGAAAAAAGTTGCATAGGTGTGCAAATTCAGAAACAAGGAAACATCCTACTACTTTAAGAGTTGTATCAAATCATTATCCTCATAGACGTACAGAACTCAAATTATGGATGTTTCATAGAATGACTGGCTCAGTGGATGAGGGGAGAGCCATGAATGTTGTTTATCTTGATTTCAACAAGGCTTTTGACAATTTATCCCATCACTGCCTCCTTCAAGGCAAGCTGAGGAATTACAGTCAAGATAAATGGATAACCATAAGGTGGAATAAATGTTTGTTGCACTTCCAGATTCACAGTACTGTCAACAATGTGTTCCTAGATCTGCTGGACACTTACAGTTGTTTAGTTTGGGTTTAGGTTTGGGTTTCTGTTTGTTGGGGTGTTTTTCTGAGTGGTTTGAGTTGGAAGGGAACCAAATGCCACTTAGTTACAAACCTCCTGCTATGGGCAGGGACACCTTCCACTAGACCAGGTTGCCCAAAAATGCATCAAACATGGCTTTGAACACTGCCAAGGAGGGGGCAGCCACAGCTTCTCTGGGCAACCTGTGCCAGGGCTTCACCACCCTGGTAATGAAGGATTTCTTGCTAACGTTCAGCCTAAACCTGCCCTCTTGATCTAATATAAATCTACCCTCCTTCAGCTTAAAGCCATTACTCCTTGTCCTATCACTCCCTGCCCTTGTAACCAGTCCCTCTGCAGATTTCCCTTTAGGTACTGGAAGGCTCCCCAGAGCCTTCTCTTTTCCAGGCTGAAAACCCCCAACTCTCTCAGCCTGTCTTCATAAGAGAGATGCTCCAGTCCTCTCATCAGCTTTGTTGCCTCCTCTGGACTCACTCCAACAGGTCCATGTCTTTCCTGTACTGGGGACCAAAGAGCTGGATGCAGTACTCCGGGTGGGGTCTCACCAAAGCAGAGAGAGAGAATCGCTTCCCTTGACCTGCTGGTCATTCTGGTTTAGATGGTCACCAGGACATGGGCTGCTTTCTGTGCTGCAAACACACATTGCCACATCAGGTTGATTTTTTTCATCTATCATCATCCCAAATCCTTCTCCTCAAGGCTGCTCTCAACCCAATTTCTGCCCATCTTGTACTTTTGCTTGGAATCACCCCAAGCCACGTGCAGGTCCTTGCATTTGGACTTGTTAAACTTCATTAGGTTCTGACAAGCCCACTTCTTAAACCTGTCAAGGTCTTTCTGGATGGCATCCTTTCCCTCTATCATATCAACTGCACCACATAGCTTGGTGTCATCAGCAAACTTGATGAGGGTGCACAAGATCCCACTGTCCATGTCAGCAACAAAGATGTTAATCAGCACTGACCCCTGAGAAATGTCACTCATCACTGGTCTCCATTTGTACATTGAGACATTGACACAAGTCTTTGGGTATGACCATCAATCCAATTCCTTATCCACCGAGCAGTCCATGTGTCAAATCCATTTCTTCAATTTTGAAACAAGGACATCATGTGGGACAGTGTAAAAAGCTTTGCACAAGTCCATGTGGATGACACCAGTCACTCTTCTCTTATCCACCAATGTTGTAACCCCACCATGGAATGCCACCAAATTTGTAAGCATGATTTGCCCTTAGTGAAGCCGTGTTGGTGGTCACCAACCACCTCCTTATTTTCCATGTGTCTGAGCACAGTTTCCAGGAGGATCTTCTCCATGATCTTGCTGGATACAAAGATGAGACAGACTGGCCTGTAGTTCCCTGGGCCTTTCTTTTTTCATTTTTGAAAAATGGGGATCACACTTAAGAAAGGTATTACACATACATACGCTGTACACGTTTGTTATACAGTCAGCACATACATTATACATACATACCTATATTATAGACATGGAAAGTCCTGTTCTTCCAACTACCCAGTGCAGAAACAACTAACCATCTGGGAGAAAATACAGCTACCTGCAGGTAAACCCAGTAGATGTATCACAGAGGATGGCAAAATAAGTTACAGTATCAGTAACTGAAGAAGTAAACCAGCATTTATGAGGCAGAAGCATTTTAAATCAACAGGTTTCATTAATTTGCATCCACATATCGTATAGACAGTTTTGATAAGGAGAAATATGGCTTTTTGGTATTAAATTTTAATACATCTTGAAATATGAGGGGACTAAAAGTCTACAAATTTTTTTACCAATACTAAAAAACGGCAAGCAGGGTGTCTGACAGAATTAGGTGACAGTTTCTCTGATGTTAATCACAGACAAAAAAATAGCACATTCTACAAGGGATCCTATTAATACAAGAACAAGAATAGCAAAATGCCAATCTGTGTGGCTTTAAAGAGAGCAGATCTCATCAGGTGAGCTAAATTTTCTTTCATAATTGGACTATAAAGCTGATTTACATAGGTAGAAGCAAAAATACAAGCTTAAGGCATCCACTTTGCTAGTATTTAATATTGCTAAATAAAAACTAGTACTCTAACATGTCTCCAGTAAGCAAAGTCTAGCTAAAAAGTGAGTGCAAAAGCTGATAACTGGAGAATCATTCTCAAAAGTACATGGTTTTGTAAAGCTTTCTTAGTTACTAATATTGATTCAAAGCTGTTCTTCATACCCAATGAAAGGACAAGTATGAGCCCCTTTATTCTTAGCCAGCATATGCCTGGAGAGGGTCCAGCCCATGGCCCAAAGCAGGCAATATACCTTTGCCCTTCACTGTCCTTCCAGGTAAACTGATTTTGAATTGTCCTGCTGTGTAAGATCATATCAACTATTCCTGTGTCTTTCCTGAGATGCCAATCTTTTCTTTAAACTATAGTCTTGAAGATCTACTTATTAATATAGCTTCACAAAAGCAATTTATTTTTATAGATTCAATTTTTTCTGCTGACTTCAATAGACTGTGGATCAATATACAGTGCATTTCCTGGGCATATACTGTCCTTTCTTGCCCTACCACCGTAACACTCAGGTCACCGATGTCTGCGGCTGTACTTGCTGGCTGCAGCTCCCTAGCAGTCCATGTCAAACAGCATCTCTGCTCTCAGCAAATGTAAACTCAGAGAAGTACCCAAAGAGAGAGCCTGTCACAGTGCCACTCTGACTGTGACACAGTTGCAGGTAGCTTAAATACTTGGCAGGTCAAAAGAAACCTGGTCACAAAATGTCTTCATCCACTCCATCAGTTCTTCTAGGAGATGAAGACACAAGCCAATGGAAGAGCTGTCTTGTAAATACAGGAAATGTTTGGGTATAATATATTCCTCCTTCTCTGCTTCTAAATCACAGGAAAGCAAATATCAGAAAATAGAGTTGGTTATATCAGACTGGATAGGAGTTTCTGAAAACAACTTTGTGTTCAAGTTTGAGGAAACTGGAAGAAGTACTACATCAGCATATCTGAAAAAGCAATGTCCCCTCCACACTGGAAACACTAGTTCACAGTTGTTTAAGCAATAGCTTACAGACAACTTTTCTGCCATCAAGGGGGTAACATGATCAGGACATCTTAAACCATGACCAAAGCATACCATGTGCCATACAGAGTGGACATCAGTGTGTTTTGCACAGTGGTCATTGGCCCTTGAGAAAAGAAATGCCCCAAATTAGTCACTTCACTGAACATAGTGCTGTTAGTTCACTGCAAGTTCAGTGGGCATTGAGAGTCCATCCCAGCCCAGAACTGCCACCAGCAGTCACCATAGGTAAACCCCAGGAGAATCACAGACAGCACCAGCTGACAGGCCAGCCAGGCTGTAAATCCTGTGTGCAATGGTGATGGAGGTTCAGGATGGCAGAGGAAGAGGGGTTCATTGCCACTGTGCTGAACCCAAAGGTACACACAGCCACAGTCCCTGCAAGGCTGGTGCAGGGTGCTCCAGTGCATTCCTGAAGAAATCCAGATGCAGCTCAGAAGTTATTTAGAGAAAAAAATAAAAGCTCTGCAGCAGGGTTTGGGGAGTGGGCAGTGGTTTCCCTTCATCATCCCACTGACGCATTGGTCCACAAGTCTCTTCTCCTCTGTGCCCTGGTGCCAGCCTGCAGCTGCCAAACAAAACCTCCCACTCGCTCACCAGTTCATCCTGCACCAAGTCCAGCCAGCAAGACCTGTGTCTGCCATGCAGTGTGGCTTAGGCACAGCACCAGAGAGTGTCACACGCTTGTCTGTAAGCTCCAGGTCTGCCTCTAAGATCCCACAGCCTGGGGTACCCTGGCTACGTGAGGTAGGGTGCCTTCACCCCAACAGTGGGGAGCCAGCTAAGGAAAGCCTGAGAAAGAGGGCATGGCTTACACCTGGCCTTTCCCTGGCTTTCCTTGTGATCCTGAAAGCATGTCCCCATTCTCCAGTTCCCACTCAGGAGTGGCTTCCCTGGGATGCCTGTGAGCAGGGTTGTGAGGTACAGGTGGCCCCTGCATGGTTTGGGGGCATTTCTAAAGTAGCCAATTTACATTCCTTTTTAGTTGATGTTTTTATTTTGTGGATGCTGCACTCAGACACCTTTCACAAGACACTATGGACCAAGCCTAAAGCAGACTCATATATCCCTCCTTTAGTCCCTTGACTCTGAAAAATTCTTCACAGGAACAAACAGTCCATATTCCTCACAACTTTTCCCATAATTTTAATCAGGAATGATACATGTTTAGCTCAAGGTAGTGATGAGTATTTTTGAGCTTTCCTTGCTCATGGGTGGCTCCTAAAAAAGTTGAACCTAAAATTTGAGCACTTCCCTTTCTGATGTAATTTGAGAAAGTAAGTTTGTAAATAATTGGACTACATCTGCTGTTGATGACATTAACTGCAATATCTATCTTAACATACAATGTCTACCTTCAGTAACTCTGTACATAGCGATGTAGGAAGAGAGAGAGGTTTTATAATGAACAGCATCAGCCAGTCACTAAAAGCGTAGTTTATTGTCTCTAAATTAACTTAATTAATCTTTTTAAATGTTCTTCTATTACAGGCCAGAAAATAAATTAATCCCCAGCTTTGCCCAAGTACCACTTTAAAAGTTATCCACAAATTCTCCAAATCAAAGCTTGTCATACACACTCTTCAAAGTCGACACAAACATACAGTCTTTTAGGTTTAAAATTACTTACAGTTTCTTCTGTGAAAGAGCTTAATCACAGGTAATTCAACTCAACACAGATGCCACTTTAGAGTGAAGCTGAAGTACACTCTATAAACACAACCAAAGGAACACCTTGCACCAATATGTCTCACACTAAATTTAATTAAAGATTTCAGGTAAAGATCTTTTGCTTGTGATTAACTGATCACTTCAGACTTCAGCTTCCAGAAAAGTCCCAGACACTGATTCTGCTAAATATATGATTAACTCAACCTACAGCTAGTTTGGGTAGGAGTGCCCAAGCTGCAGGAGAACCAAGGAGCCCTGGAGGACCTGGAGGTCTTCCCACCCTCCAGTTCCAGCAGGCCCCAGCTGTGTGGAGGGAAAGTCCATTCCCAGGCCTCAGACAGAGAAATCTAGGGTGCATGAGTACAAGTGTCCCCAGATTCCCAATGTAGACATGCCCAATACAAGGAACGAGCATCACCCCAGGTACCCACCTTCATCTGTCAGAGCCCAGAGGACACCAGAAGGCTGGCTCTGCTTTACTGGCTGTGTGTAATCTCCTAATTTCACTCAAGTTTCCATTGCACTTTGGGAGATCTGGGCTGTAGCTGCAAGGTGGCAAAAAGACTCAAAAATTGTCTCATCACAAATTTACATCCCTGATGTTTTTGCCACACAAAAATCAAAGAGAAAAGCTTAGTGCAATAAGAGAAATTAGCAGTGAGCAGGATAGAGTAAAATCAAAAAGTATAGTTATTTTGTGTCAGAACAATAACCTGAAGAAGTTATATTTATAGATCTCCCCAAGGAATTTTTATTTCTGTAAATCAAGGACTCATATTCTCAGTAAAGCTGCCTGCAGGCTTTGACTATTTTATATGGCTAAATCACATTTGTCACAGACATTAAACTGAGGCACATGACCAAGTTTCCACCAGCAGTTATGGCAAAATAAGTACAAGACAAACTAGCTCCTTTTTACTATTTATCTGTCACTTCCAATGCATTTCATATTCACATCCAGATTTCTTAGTGGTTTGGAAAACAGGTCCTGAGCCTGAAGCCATTTCCTTTATTTTCTTTAAAAACATGACTTAAATTTAGGTATTAATATTTTATTAATCTGTACTCTGACACTGTCCTCCTCCACCTCCCCTGGATTGATATCTTTGCCCACAAATGCTGGGCCCGATGATGCTGCAGGTTACCCTCATCCCCCTAAAGCAGAGGACAATCCTTTTTCAGGTCAGAGACAGACTCCCCTTTGCAGAGCCTCCATCACAAGTTCCAATCTAGGTGTGTGTCAGAGACAGGAACTGCCAAGAAACAAAATAATTCAATGGAGACTGGTTTATAAAACCTGTTTGCCTCGTTGTGCTGCCTCTTTCTTTGACAATCAAAATATTGCATGGGAAAACAAACTGGTGGAATCCCCCTTCATGCCAGCACAAACCAGCCATAAATCCTCTCCATAACCACGCAGTAATAACAAAGATGCTAAGAGGACTTAAGACAGGCTAAGTTGGAACACCTCTGAGAAAACCACTTGAGAAAGCCTAAGCAGATATTAAAATGAGATTTCCAAACTAAAAACATGATAAAATCATCTCCTGTTCAAGCATCTCCTGTGTTTGGAGGTGGATTAAGCCCAGCCTACCCCACCATGCCCACTGTTACTGTCTGCATCTGGACAGACCACAGGGAAATTCTCTGCTGGGATGGTCAGTGCCCCGAGGACAAAAGTCCTTCCAGAAAGCCAGTCCTGACAGCAAAGCTGCCCCCTGGCCCACGGCAGTCTGTCAGCAGCCAGTCAGGGCTCAGCAGCACAATGGCCACAGGCTGCAGCATCATGGTCTCACTCTGTACTCATATCCTTCTGGAGCTTGAAGTGGGATACTGGCAGCCATCCTACAGAGCCAGTCCCACACTTCCACATGGTGGTTTTTCCTTAAACCCTGCATCTCTGCCAGTAAAGGCAACTCAGACTCGGTCTTTATCCAGCTGACACTCGGGTGACACAGCTGATGCGCTCATGTTAATTTCTGTACCACACACCACTTGGGCTCTCACTATCTCGACACACCAGACTGCTATCCCTCACTCCTGCAACCTCGGGCTCCCCTGGGTCCCTGCCCAAGCTTGTACCTCCCTTCACAGAAATCACTGAGGTAAAAGAGACTGCCCTTTTACAGTGGTAGTGAACAGACTCCTGAAACTAAGAAACAGGGAACTTCACAAACCTGGACCTAAGCCCACCAAGGCGGCATGGAGCCAGCTGGGTGGCAGGGTTGCAGTCTTGCAGGGTTCTGCAGGATCCTGTGATGCTCATCTGCCCCATCATGTGTGAGGAGCACAGGAAGAAGATGTTTCCCCAAAAATAAGTGTGACTTTTTGTATAAAAAATAGGAAGTCTGAAAATTCGGGCTGAAGAACTGTGACTCTACACTGTCCTCCACATGGCAATTTGAAGCATTTTTCCTGCCAGGCCTATAGACAGCCAAGCTCCCATTCATTTGCTGTCATTAAAGATGTAATTCTTTTTTTATATATTAATTTAAGCATTAACTTCAATGGCCAGGAAAGGAGGGTATCTTGCCCACCTCCTGAAAATCTCAGTATTTTCTGCATGTGCCAGAGACATCCCATCACAGGACTGCCAGCTTCCACTTAGCCCTTGGAGTACTCCCACGTGGCCATGCTATCTTTCCTATTTCCAGCACCTCCGAGATCATTCAGCACCAATATTTCATTGCACTGCCTCAGTGTTCCCACCTGCCATTGCAGGGGGGGTTACACACACCATCATTTCACAGAATCATAGAATCGTAGGGGTTGGAAGGGACCTCCAGAGATCGAGTCCAACCCCCCTGCCAGGTTCCCTAGGACAGATCACACAAGTAGGTGTCCAGACAGGTCTTGAATATCTCCAGAGAAGGAGACTCCACACCCGCCCTGGGCAGCCTATTCCAGGGCTCTGTCACCCTCACTGTGTAAAAGTTCTTCCACATGTTGGTGCGGAACTTCCTGTGCTCCAACTTGAAGCCACTGACCCTTGCCCTGTCTCTACAGACAACTGAAAAGAGGCTGGACATTTCCCTCTGTGTCCCACACCAGATATTTATAAACATTGATCAGATCCCCTCTTAGTCTTCTTTTCTCAAGTCTGAACACCCCCAGCTCACTCAGCCTTTCCTCACATGGGAGATGCTCCAGGCCCTTAATCATCTTTGTAGCCCTCTGCTGGACTCTCTCCAGGAGATCCCTGTCTTTTTTATACCAGGGAGCCCAGCACTGGATATGATACTCCAGGTGAGGCCTGACCAGGGCAGAGTAAAGGGGGAGGATTTCTAAAACAGGGAGAGCATAGATAGTGCAGGAGATGCTCTTTCTTACAGGACAAATCCCCGCTGAACATATCTGTAACCCCAAACTATTTGCTGACCGTCATGGCCAGAGCTGAGCTGTTATGAAAAGCTCTGGTGTGGTGTCAGGTTCACATCCAGTGCTGCCTTCCTTCAATCACTACCCAAGTCCAGACCAGGCTATTGAGTATACTGCTTTATTTCACCACTATGGTATCTCTACCTCTCAGGGAATTAAAATTCTTGTTCGATATACACCGTGGCAAAGCAGGTATTTGTACTATAGGTCACAACTGAATTATTATTTTTTTGTAATCCTCTAAATAAAAGGTGGTTTGGAAGCACTAATCAATCATTCACTTTCATTAGGATGAAGGAGTTATTTCTGCTTCATCCTAATGCTAAATTCTTAATAATTTTAATTATTCATTTAAAAGGACAAAGGAAGTGGAGACAAATTGTTTAAGCATCTAAAAAGATATTAGCAAAAGAATGTAAAGCAAAATCTCAACAATCAGATAGCTGGATTCCTTAAAATATTTTACTAGAAAATAGAGTGCACTTTTTCTTCTGATTGCAATTGTCTAATAAGAAAAGAAGTTATTAAAATTGTAATATCTAACAGGCTTTGTATCAAAACATTATTTTATATTACTTGGACCTTCTCAGCTATTGTAGTCTGGTCTGCTGGATTCTGTTCTGTTTATTTCTTGGCATTTTAGTCGACTGTCTATCTATGTGGTTGGATCAGAATTAAATCAGAGCACTAGAAAGGTTTGCAAAATACTTACCCTTGCAAACTGTTGGACCTTATTGAATATTATGAGGCAAAAATAGCTGCAAACATAAAAAATAATCTGTTGTGATAGGCAGCAGCATACAAATAGAAGCCTTATTTTTTAAATACTTAGTTTTGTGTGTTTGTGCCGAGTTCTCAGTTTCATAACACGTATTTACTTCTGCAACAAAACAAAAAAGAAGAAAAAACCCTCCTACTTTATAACTGCTCATTGTAGAAAATTAATTGGGTTTTGCCTTTTTTTTATCTGCAGCTACATACCTAGCATAAAATAGCTGAGACCTCCAAACAACTACTGCATTTTCCTGTGCGTCTGACAGCTTCCCCATCCCTGGTGCAGTTAAACAGCTTTGTCCGTTTTCTTGTAAAGTCGGTGTTGAAAGAAAATGTGAAATTACAGCCTGCAAGAAAAGTTCAGGGGAAAATAGAAAAAGAAGTTGGGAAGAAAGTATCTTACAAAGAAAATGTTTGCTTGTCCATTTCTAAATTCACGTTTACCATATGCAGAATAGTCATGAAACAACTCCTAGAAGTGATCTCTGCTGGCACTGGCAATTAAACTGGTTCCTGATTTGCAGTTCAAAGGCAAAAAAAACTCAAAAAAAAACCCCTTTTAGCTGTTTCCTGAATTCCTACCCAGTGAAAATTTCCAATTTTCCATAAGCCTAGCACTGATAGCCTGCTCTGTGCTTAATATTAACCAGGATTCAGAAGTGATTGCTCCTTCAGAATAATGTGCTCATGTGTTAGTTTATGGCAAATGACGCAGGTAAATGCACCAGAAACAGAGGCGACCCTGTGAAGCGCCAGCTCACCTGACTGCCACTGCAGTTAACAGCGTCAGGTTGTAAGGCTTGTCGGTAGGAAGAAGTCAGTGTGCACGATGAGATGCATCCTCATGCACAGCACACGGGCATCGCATCCCACATCAGGGCTTTCCAACCATCTAGGTGACTGTCTTGAACTGGAACCAAGACACAAACCTATGCTTCTGTATGAGGCCCAGGGAAAGAGGCACAAGGAAGGAGAGGTGTGTGGCAAACTTATGTGCGGGTGTGTGGTTAACTCAGAAGTCCTGGCTTGCTGACTGCTCTGACTAGCACTTGGTCAAAGGATGCTGTAACTCCTGCCTAGGAAATGCCACGTGCTACTTCTGCATGAAAACCAGGATGCATAAGAGTCAGAAGGGTCTGGCGTGCACCCAAGCACAAGAGGAGTTAGGCACAAGAAAGAGACATAAGCCACTGCCAAAGCTTACCCATCCCACCTTAGAAACAAGGAAGGGCTTCCTATACCCATACTACTATTTCTGAGCACGTACAGAAGATTGCCCACCCCACACATTGGCATTACACAATCTGCATCCAAAGCTCCACCTAAGCAAGCCCCATGTCTGACGGGAGCCAATGACAGATGCCTGTGGAAGCTGCAAAGATAAACTGAGACTCACTCAGCCTGCAGAAACCTCTGGGTTTCCTGGCCTAGCCTCAGTTCCTGTGAATCAAACAGCCTTCATGTTTGCCTACCATGAACCTGTCCAAGTACTTTTGGATTATATGCAAACTGCTACTGTCTTTTTACCAAACTCCAAAGCCTCACTATAGATTGTGTGCAGACAATTGCTTTTTGTTTATTTTGAACCTGCCACCTGCTGATTTTATTTGCTAGATCTTGGTTTGGAAGAAACACAACAGCTGTTCCCTCTTCAGCCTCTCCATGTCACTACAGACTCTATAGATCCCATTTATATTTCTTTTCTCCACAAGAGAGGCAACTTATTTAACAGTCTGTGTGAGCCGACAGAGGCAGGATGCAGGAGCAACCACAAAACCACGGGTGAAATGCAAAGACTACATTTATTTTCATTACCTCACCAATTACAGGATCCTCAAAGCAGCAGCCAGGCAGGGACATAAGCACTGCAGAGCTCAGTCTGTGCTTGAGGACCACCAAACCTGTATCTCAGGGATTCGTGCAATCACAGTTCACAGCTGTGCTGTGTTCTTTCCCACAGCAGGGCAGGAATCTCAAGCATGTTTGATAGGGTCCATCTAAGTGTGTCACAGGCCCATGTTATTGAAGCACAGATGTTCTACTTGTCAAGCACACATGGCTAAACAACAGTATATGTGCTTTTTTCTACACCTCAGCTGTGGGTCATTTGAGGGTGTTCCTAATCCTCCACTATTTTCCTACAGTCTTAATCTATTTACTTGCTGCTGCATGGAAGCCATTCCCTAGCTTGAATCATCTTCTTTCTTAGTATTTTCTTTATTCGTAGCTTATGTCAGCTCTGGTCCTACTATGTACTTGAGATGAACGTTGATGCTACAGGACTACATAGATCACAATGCTTCTCGCTGCCACACCACCCGGATCTTTGCTTCAGCTCCAAGAAAGTTTGGGAGTGACTTTACTGTTGGGGTTGTGGGGAGTGTGTCCAACCTCACCTGTCGGGTTGCCTACAGAGAGGATCATGGTTGTTTTCCCAGCCATTCCAGCCCTTGTCCCGAAGACTGGTGGCCCATCCAGAAGCAGGTAGCAGCCACAGCTGCCTCCGTGCTGTGCTGCTTCAGGATGAGCCCTGCGAAGGTGCCTCAGTGACTCTGGTTTCCACAGGTTGAACACCCTGGAATCATCTGGTGCAGCTACACTTGTACCCTGTGTTTTACTGTTTGACATTCCATGCCAGTGCTATGAGCAAAGATTTATGGACATGAGCCACTCTTCCCTTAGTGCTGAACACAAAATACCCCCGAAAGCATTCCATGGCACTGCACAGAGTAAATACAACATGCAAAAAATGGGAGATGCATGAAAACCACAGTGCATGGAAGCTCTAAGGGATGGCTCATGGTCCAGGGGCTTCCTCATGGGAAGCAAACACGGGGTCTGGGAAACTAGGGGCGCCCAGCACGGGCTGTGCCTCCTGCCCCTGAGCATCCTGGGCTGACACAATGTAGGTCCGTAACAACTGACGTCAAAGCAGGGGCATCCTGTGTGCAAAACAAGCTCAGGGGCAAAGAAAATACCTAAAATAATTTAAAAAAATTTTAAAAATTCCTTGGAAAGCAGCAGCTGTGAAGCTGGGATGTACTGGTCCCCGCCGTCGCCCCGAGGGAGCCCTGCCCTGTGTCTCACCGCCTTCCCAGGGAGGAGTCTGCCTGCGGGGTCCCGACGAGAGTCAGCGGGAGGCAGAGTGAGAAGGTGGGATGCAGCATCGGGTAGCGGGAGGCGGAGCGAGAGGGTGGGAGGCGGTGCCAGGCGGAGGTAGGCGGTGTGAGGCGGCGGGGGGCGGTGTGAGGCGGCGGGGGGCGGTGTGAGGCGGCGGGGGGCGGTGTGAGGCGGCGGGGGGCGGTGTGAGGCGGCGGGGGGCGGTGTCAGGTGCCGGGGGGCGGTGTGAGGCGGCGGGGGGCGGTGTCAGGCGGCGGGGGGCGGTGTCAGGCGGCGGGGGGCGGTGTCAGGCGGCGGGGGGCGGTGTCAGGCGGCGGGGGGCGGTGTCAGGTGCCGGGGGGCGGTGTCAGGCGGCGGGGGGCGGTGTCAGGCGGCGAGGGGCGGTGTCAGGCGGCGGGGGGCGGTGTCAGGCGGCCGGGGCAGCGCGAGGAGACCGCTCCGCGCCCGGCGCTTTGGCGGCCCCTGCCGGTCAGCCCGGAGCCGCCGCGGCGCCTGCGAGCGTCGGCCCCGCAGTACGCGTTACCAAGGCGACGAGGCAGCCAGCCCGCCCCCGCCGCGCCCGGGTCAGCGCCTCCGTGCCGTCCCGCCCGGGTGTGAGGGAGGGAGCGCGGCCCACGGGCCCGGCGGGGGAGCCGGGGCCTGACGGGGACCGACGCTCCCCGGGTTCTCAGGAGTTAAGTCCCGGAGGCCGGGCTGTGGGAGGGAGCCGGCGGCCCTTTGGCGGGCGGCCCCGACACCCGAGCCGCGCCCTTCCGCCTGTTTTGACTAAACCCTGAAACCCCCGGGTCAAAACCGGGCGAGCCTTCCGTGCCCTCCCGCTCCCGGGGTTGGAAATGAGCGGGATTTCAGCACTTGGCAGCCCTCCGCAGTTGAGGGAAGAAAGAGATGTGCCTGGCAAAACTCTTTACGTTTCGCGTGGTGCCTCACGGCAGGGCTTTGCTGGCCTCAGCGCTGAGCCCGGGGCTTGGCTCTGAGGGCTTGTGCCTGGGAGCCGTGTCCGGGAGCCACCTGCCTGCCGCGACCAAAGCCCAAACATGTCAGGCCGTGGGAGCCTCGGGAACAGCTCAGGCAGCGCAGGGGATCACCTGGAGGATAAATAGGTGTGCGTAAGCCTGTTCAGTGCTGGTCTTACCAGCCTTGTCTCTGAGAATTGCGTCAGAAATACGTCCCTGGGTGTCTCTGCTCACGCGTGGTTCCTGCACAGGCTCCCACAGGCACCAAGCTAACATTTCAAATGGTGGAGCAAAACAGTTTCATAGAATCATAGAATCGTAGGGGTTGGAAGGGACCTCAAGAGATCATCGGGTCCAACCCCCCTGCCAAAGCAGCTCCCCAGCTCATATCACTCAGATAGGCATCCAGACGGGTCTTGAATATCTCCAGAGATGGAGACTCCACCACCTCCCTGGGCAGCCTGTCCCAGGGCTCTGTCACCCTCACTGTGAAAAAGTTCTTCCGCATGTTGGTGCGGAACTTCCTGTGCTCCAACTTGCAGCCATTGCCCCTTGTCCTGTCCCCACAGACCACTGAAAAGGGGCTGGCTGATTCCCCCTGCATCCCCTGCTTCAGATAATTATAAACTTTAATTAGGTCCCCCCTTAGCCTTCTCTTCTCAAGGCTGAAGAGTCCCAACTACTCAGCCTATCCTCATACAGATGTTCCAGGCCCCTGATCATCTTCGTGGCCCTTCTTTGGACTCTCTCCAGGAGATCCCTGTCCTTTTTAAACCAAGGAGCCCAGAACTGGACACAATACTCCAGATGGGGCCTGACCAGGGCAGAGTAGAGGGGGAGGATCACCTCCTTTGACCTGCTGGCTATACTCCTCCGGAGTTTAGTGAAAGGAGTATTCCCTTCTTCACGTGGGTTATATCTACTGCACAGCACACTGTCCTTTGCACTGCTCCGTATAAACGTTTATTGGAGTGTGCTGTGAGGTAAGAACTTCTGGGTGATGAATGCAGCACATGCCAGCAAAACCTGTGTCCCTGAAAACCAAGGATGCCTCTCCTCAATTTTAATTCGCTTTACAATGAGCTGCAAATGAAGTGCAGGCTGCCCTTATAGGTGGGATCAATACCCAGCCTGGAGACGGGTGTGCATGCTTCCAGAACCCTTTTGTAAATAACTTCCACCCTCTGCACAGCACACAAAGAAAAATCCCACAAAGCAGCTCTCCCCTGCCAAAGGATGATCCCTGCTGGCTCCTGAGTGGGTAAGGAGGCTCCTGCAGGACGTGCTCCAAAGGGAGCAGCACAGAACAAAACTGAAGACACCAGAAAGGCTATTTTACACAGTAAAATAGCTCCTGTATTTCAGGTTTAGGTGTAATAAATATAAACCTAGTTGCAGTGGCTGCATTTAGAAAGGATCCAAGTCAGAAGTGGAATTGGTGTACAGCACTGGCAACATTTCAGTAACTCCCTGGTGCATACAGCTCAATGCAGTTTGCTAGGGGAACCTCATCTGCAGTTGCAATATCTAATACATCTATGACAAATACATTTCTGGTATGAACCACCACTGCAGAGACTGAGACACAACAGGTAACATCAGTGTGTATCTCACAAGACTAGGGGGGAAAGGGGGCAGTTTCACTCCCGCAGAGACATGTTTCATACTGGCTGGCCTGCCAAGGTGTCTCTGCCAAAGTTACTTCTATCTTTTCTGACAGACAGACAGACAGACAGACAGACAGACAGACCTCTCCTGTTGGGTGGCCAGGGAGATGGTTCTTGTAGCTCAGGCTATTGGAGGTGTCCTTGGGCACCTTGTCTGGCCTCCACTGCAGCTCCAGGGCAGGCAGTGTCTCCCACAGGACCATGTAAGATACCTCAGATGTGTCAGGGCATTTCCAAGGGTTCTGATGCCCCTGTAAAGACAAATTAATCCCTTGCTAAAGGTTCCCGTGCACTCAGGACTTCAAATTGCCCTTCCACACTCCAGACACCCTCCAGGGGAGCTCAGGGAAGAAGCGTAGGTTTCCTTTGCTCACTGCAATCAATAGAGGCAATTCGTCTTTCCTCAGAGCCCCTCTCTCACTTTCCTGTAGGACCCTTTAAGTACTGGTAGGCCACAATTAGGTCTCCCTGGAGCCTTCCCTTCTCCAGGTTGAACAAACTCAACTTTCTCATCCTGTCTTCATAGGAGAGGTGCTCCAGCCATCTCATCATCTTTTTGGCCTCCTCTGGACTTGCTCAAGGCAGCTCTATGTCTCTCCTGTACTGGGGACCCCAGAGCTGGATGCAGTACTCCAGGTACTGCATGTATTCCAGGTACTGCATGTACTCCAAGTACTCTCATGAGGGCACAGTATAGGGGCAGAATCACCTCCCTCAACCTGCTGGTCACACTTACTTTGATGCAGCCCAGGAGACAGTTTGCTTTCTGGGCTGCAAGCCCACATTGCCTGTTCATGTGAGCTTCTCATCCACTAACACCCCAAGTCCTTCTCCTCAGGGCTGCATATTCTTGGTAGTTTCAGATCAGGAATTTCACTTACTCCAAAGAAATGTTTGGCAGCATGGCTACCTACTTCTCCTTTTGGAATTTGAGTCTGCAAGATAGAAAGTAAGTCACTCTTACTATGCACTGAGCACCAAACCCCAACACAGTTCAGATATACCCAGGCACATATTCCATTTTAAACTCAGCCCACAGTGGGTATTTCAGATGCTTCAGGAATCAGTGTGAGATGAGAGCAGTTAAAGGGTGACTTCTTTCTTCTATCTTCCCACTTTCTGGAATTTTGATGTTTAGGAACTTCCTGAACCAGATCATCATGGGAATACCCAAAGAACCATTATGATGTCATTTGTTGAACACGTTTGCATTTTAGACCTTCATGATGGCAACAGGTCCACTACATGATGGCAATGACTCCTACAATTTAATCCCATTATGAAAACTGTTTCCAGTTTGTATTAAGCCAGCTGCTCACATACTACTCTGGGAGCCACTTAACCAATGAACAAGGATTCATCTTGTCCATGACATTAACAGTTAATCACAGATTTCCATGTTATATCCTTGTTTTTCTAACCTAGATAGTTTCTTTTCCTTTAGTTTACCTAATGTGTCGGTCATTCTTACCACACTTCTTTGTGCTTCTTGTCCTACTGTGACCCTTCATAGGTGCTGTGGCCAGAGCTGCATGCAGATGCAGTGTTCAAAATGCAGACACACCATTTATATCCACATTATTTCTTGGTCCCTTGAATTCTTTGGTAGGCTCCTTAGTAGGGGGGTGTTTGAGCTATTATTAGTTCTTTTATTTTTAACATGTTTGACCTGAAAGCTGCTTTTAAACATAAAGTTACAAAAGATCAAGCCAAGTCATTAGGGTTTGTATTCTACTAAATTATTTTTTCCATTGAAACACAACTTCAACCTACATTTTTTATTGGAGTGCCCTCTGAAATTTCTAAACAATTCAAAGGGAAGAAAACTGTCATGCACTTTACCTGCAACTGGAGCATGATTTCAGTAATGGAATTAATAGTGCCAAGTTATTAAACATTTGTAGTTTATGCCTATAGTCTATTTTGCAGCATCTAGAAAGTTCAAAACATGTTAAATAGATTAGTTTTTTCCACAGGACTCGTATCATGATTAAGACTAGCAAATGCTAACAGATAGCATTCCTTTTCACCTTCTCTTCTTTCTTTTTTTTCCCCACATATTCTAACACAGATGTATTTTTTGTTTTCCCAATGTCATCTTCAAAAATACGAGCTTTTTACACTGGCTTCATGTAAGTCTGAATGGAGTCCTTAAACAGAGCCAGCAGGACTGTCTGACCAGAGGAGTCACAAGGAGCTTCTAGGACTTCTTCAGGTGTCTGTTGAAGGAAAAGGCTGGTAAAAACCACTACCTATTGGGACTGGATGGCAAAACAGGATCAACATTTGCTTTGAAGTCCAGGACAAGTCAGGACTGACTCTGTTTTACTGGATCATCCTTGAACCCTGCTGGTATTTACTTTGTCCGGCCTAGGGGAAGCTGACAGATTTCTGTTGCAGAAGCCACCACGCCTGGAGACCACCCTCCTCCACCACAATCCCACCATGAAAACCACAACATTTGGTCAGGAAGAATGGGAGTTGATGCTTATTAGACCAACTATGGGATTAGCTTGTTTACTTTAAACCAGAAAACTAACCAGCTCTACACTGACCAGTCACTGAATGGAGTTTCCAGAAGCAGCTGTGGGCATTTACATGATGAGATACATGTTACTGATACTTAAGCCTTCATGGAAAGAACAGTGAGTTTGGACATTCAAAACAAGCAGCACTGGGGAAATCTTGAATGTTAATCATCTGCCATTGCTTTCTTGTCTTCAAAACAGAGTCCTGTACAAGTTAAACTATAGGCCCAGTCTCATCTCACCTTTCATTCTTCCTTCCTTCCTTGCTCACTACAATGTTGAGTCTCTGTTGAGTTCTGCATCCCAGCAAGCTACTATTTCCATCAAAACCACCTCAGGTTCTGTTCAAGGGAATCTCCAGAGATAAGGGTGAGGCTAAATGGAACTTTAACCCTTAGTGCATTTAGTGGTTTTGTATTGTATCTTTTATGTATCACGTGGACAGAAGGGAAACATAGATATTCCTCCTCTCTCAAAAACTTCTTCATACAGCTTTAAACTTTATTATTACATTGTGCTTTGGCAGCAGAGTAGCACAGTCTGCTTTAACCCACTGGAGACATACATCAGAATGTCTTGGTATCATGCTTTCCAGGTTGCAGCACCTTCATGTCAGTGATCATACTGCCAACGTTTGCAGAACATCCAACATAATAGATTTCAAGCAAGAGTGCTTCAGATAGTGGTTTAAATAATTGTCTGTTAATTGTGCATTAATTAGTTAATTTGAAAGACTTATGGAAGGAAACTGTTGCACACAACCAACTGAAATTTAGAGCCAAGCTATGCATCAAAGTTTCCTGCTTGTAACTTGGAGTACTGTACCATGCATATAAATATGCTACGTGTTTTGTAGTGGAGCATCAATTCAATGCAGTGTTAGAGTATTTCTTCATTTTCTTCACAAATATGTTCCAGAACAGAGACCAGTAATGGAGCCAAAACATCTTCTCTTGTTAATGAAACATTTTAAATACATGCCCGAATTTACAGTATTTAAAAAAAAATGTAATCTAAGTACTTTAGAGGATCTTTTTTATGCCCAATTAAGGATTCTCCAAGTGGAAAGTAAAATGCCTTTAGTTGTACTGTCTTGTTATTTCCAGATGTCTATTACACTGAACCCTGCACTGCCACGTCAGTAGTACTCAGGCTGTGGAAACCATGTTGTCATTTATTTATATTACTGTAGCATCATAAACTGGGTCAGATAATTTGAGTTCACCAAACTGAGACTGACAAATTGAAGACATACTCTTGGAAAAAGGAAACAAAAAACATCAAAATAAAAGAGAAATGCAGTTTCATAACATCAGAGATTACACATCCTTTAAAGACAACTTCTCATAGTTTGGAGTATCATTCCTGGAATAGACATCAAGTATAGTTTAACCAAGCTACTTTTGTCTGGAACACTCAATCAGTTTCTCTTAACAGGCTGCACCCTACATGTTCCTTCTTATTTATATGAAACAAGACTGGGCAATAACTGGCTGATTACCAGCCCTAAATATATGGCCATAAAAATCTTTATGGTGGTTGAGAACCAACAGCTGTAAATATAGAACATAGGCCCTTGGAATCACTTTAAGATCCTTGTAAATTCTCCATGTTTAACTAAAAAATCTTTTGCTTTCACAGTTGTTTTATTCTCAGAGAGGAAATGGAAGGAACCTTTGAAGACATTAGCCATCTATCACATGGAAAATGTTCTGTTGTCATTGCTGCATTTCAGATTTGCACCAGGCAAGCTGCCAACTAATCTCTGGCACTCTGCTTTTCTAAGCATATACTAAATTTTAAACCAAAAGAGGCTATACCAATACTCACATTTCAGGACATTCAAACTATGACAAAACTATAAGATTCCCACGCTTAAAAGCTTTTCAAAGAAAAATAATACAGCAAATGCAAGAGGAGAAATTCATACCAATCTCTCTTTTCATATACAGTTACTAATCTGAAAAAGGAATAAAGCATTGTCCATCTTTTGCGTAAGAACACTATACTGAAAACTCATACCTGAATGATTTAAAGGCCTTAAAACATGACTTGTGTTTGCAATTTTGACTTCATTCTGTTTGCAGTTCACACTGCAGATCCATCTCTTACAGCAGGACTAAGGTACTCTCAGGCCTGGGGCAAATGAATTAATTTAATCTACAAAGGGTAGGAACTCAAAGCCACAAGGGAACAAAGTATCTACCTGTGGCATTGCTAGCAGAGCAGTACTAAATGGCATTAAAGCATATGTATAGAGTTCAAAGCAGTCCCTGAATATAGTCCTGGAAATGTTTTTATCTGCCAAGGAGCAGTAAATATTCAAATCCACACACCCCCACACCCTCCTGCACTGATACTGACAATTCAAATATTTTTTGTACAGGTTTACAATTTGTCTTTAAGATCCAACATCCATTTGCAAAAGTGATGCTCCAGGCTTTAGTTACCTTTTCAGGCCCATCTCCTCTGTGATTTGTTACTGCCAGCTAATCTAACCAGCACTGACAAAGGAAATTAAAACCAGGTAATTAGATGTAGTAATATCTTCTAGCACAGATCCACAATCTACTTTTCCTGCCTTTGCTTTTAAGCAGGGATTCTAGTGAAGCCACGAAGAGCCTCAGGGTGTCTGTCTCTAGTTCTACGCTCAGCACCCAACTTCCCTACTTAGACTCTTCCTTTCCACTCACAGGCTTGGACCCGGTTGTCAGAGCAGAGGTGCCACCATCAATGTTTGAGGCTTTCATCAAAGCCATTAAATTTCCATAAAGTTTAGCCACTGGAATTCTCCAGTGGGGTTGCTGTACAGCAGCCTGGGGACTCTTTCTGACATAACAGCCCTAATACAGAGTGACAACATCCAAGCTTGCAGCCAAAATTAATAGTCTTCTAAGAATCACACGCTGCTCTAATGCCTTTTCATTTTAGTCTCTACCTTTATAGGTGTGCTGGTCCATGCTGCTGTTCAAAGGGTTTGAATTCCTAATAAGCCTGGAGTGAGAGGGAAGGCTACAGAGGGTGTACATTGTATCTGTACATACTCTCCACTTCTAATTCCAAAGACTAAAGGGTCTGACAACAAAATCTCACTGCACCCAGAGAATTCAATCTCCCCCAAAAGCATTAGCTACCCCCTCTCTCTCAATCCTCTACAGGGCCTGTGGAACTTGTCCTCAAATTACTTCTCACAATGCTTCTACCACAGGCCCTCACGATAAGGATACTCCTCAGGTTCCCTCTAGAAGAGAGGAACCTTCTGCTTTTAGCAACTTTTCACCTCCAATTTTTAAGAACTAGTCAAGTAGACAAAAAGAGAATTTTTTTCTCTCCCTTTAGCTTGTAACATACCCTATCAAAAACTTAATTTCCTCCTATAGCTAAGTATATTTTTGGGAAGAAAATATAAAATATGGTGCTTCAGAACTGATGATGGTTTCAACTCACTGTATTAACTCTTGGTCAAAGTGCAAGACAGCAAAGGAACCCATGGAGTTTTTAACATGTTTGATTCCACATTACTACAGAAGTGATCTGACACAGCTGGTTAGTGAGCCTACATGGGCAGGCGCCCTGCTAGACCTTCTGTTTGCAAACAGTGAAGGACTGGTGGGAGATGTGGTGGTCAGGAGCTGTCTTGGGCAGAGTGACCATGAAATGGTAGAGTTCTCTATTCTTGGTGAAGTCAGGAGGGGGTCAGTAACACTGCTACCTTGGACTTCCAGAAGGGCAGACTTCAAACTGTCCAGGACACTGGTAGGGAGGGTCCCTTAGGAGGCAGCCTTGAAGGGCAAAGGGGTCCAGGATGGCTGCATGCTTCTCAAGAGGGAAGTCTTAAAAGCACAGGAGCAGGCTGTTCCTGTGTGCCATAAGATGGGCCAGCAGGGAAGAAGATCGGTGTGGCTGAACAAGGAACTTTTGCCAAGTCTCTGGGAGAAAGAGAGTGTACTTCTGGTGGAAGAAGGGACAGGCAACTTGGGGAGACTTCAGCAAAGCCTTTGACAGTCTCCCAAAGTATTCTCCTGGAGAAGCTGGCAGCCCATGGCTAAGACAGGTATTTTGCTGGGCTAAAAACTAGCTAGATGGCTGGGCAGAGAGTGGTGGTGAATGTCATTAAATCCAACTGGCAACCAGTCACAAGAGGTGTTCCCCAAGGGTCAGTACTGGGGTCCATCCCCTTTAATATCTTTATTGATGATCTGGATGAGGGAATTGAGTGCACCTTTGGTAAGTTTGCAGATGACACCAAGTTGAGGGGAAGTGTCAATCTGCTGGAGGGTGGGAAGGCCCTCCAGAGGGACCTGGACAGGTTCAATCGATGGGCAAAGGCCAATGGGATTAAGTTCAACATGGTGATGTGGTGGTTTGACCCTGGCTGGAGGCTAGATGCCCACCAAAGCTGCTCTATCACTCCCCTTTTCAGCTGGACAGGGGAGAAAATAGATACTGAGAGGCTGAGGGGTCGAGATAAGGACAGGGAGAGATCATTCTGCAATGACTGGCATGGGCAAAAGAGACTCAACAAAGAATAAAGGAAAGAAAACTCTCCAATTTATGACACTGCCCTGCACAGCCAGTGACACCAGAGTCGTGTAATGAGAAGCGCGAGCCGGTCTTAAAACACTTCCCCCCCAACCCTCCCTTCTTAGCAGGGATGGGGGTTTTGGTCAGTTTGTCACAAGTTGTTTTCCTTCTTAGCCGGCGGGGCTAAGAAGGAAACCTTTCCCCTGCTGCACCATGGAGTCCCAGCCACAGGAGACAGTCCTTCATGAACTTCTCCAACATGAGTCCTTTCCCACAGAGCTTCAGCTCTTCACCAGCTGCCCCAGCGTGGGTCACTTCCATGGGGTGCAGTCATAGAATCATGGAATGTCTGTCAGTCTCTCAAGCCCAGACTGCCCCAGCCTGGTCTCCCTGCCAGAGTCACAAGCCTCTCCCCCACCAGCAAACCTGCTCCAGTGCACATATCTCTCTCTTGCTCATGTCTGTGTCTCTGTCTCTCTCCATGGGCCACAAGTACTGGCAGGGGCTTGCTCCAATGCGGGTCACAGCATCTCCTGTATGTTTCCACCTGCTCTAGCGTGGTGCCTTTCTATGGGCTGCAGGTGGGGACCCGGCCTTTTCCATGGGCTGCAGAGGGACACCTGCTCCACCATGGGTTTCTCCGTGGGCTGCAGGGGAATCTTTCTCTCTGGTGCCTGAAGCACCTCATTCCCCCCCTAATGCCCCCACTTCTACTCTGGCCTTGGTGTCTGCACAATTTCTTACATCTTCTCACTCCCTTCTCTGGTGGCAGAAAGCGGCTGCTTTCGGGTTTTGTTTGTCCTAAACATGATTCCCAGAGGCACTGTGACCATTGCTGATGGGTTCGGCCTTGGTCAGCAACGACTTCAGCCTTGAGCTGGCTGGTGTTTGCTCTTCAGCCTTGCTGAGAGCTTCTCGCTGTTTCTTGCAGAAGCCACCCCTGCAGCTCCCCCTCCTTCACAGAACCTAGCCATGCAAAACTACAACAGTGAGGTGCCAGGTATTGCACTTTGGTCACAATAACCCCAAGCAAGGCTACAGGCTTGGGGCAGGGTGACTGGAAAGCTGAATAGGCCCTGGGGATGTTGGTTGACAGCTGGCTGAACGTGAACAGCAGTGTACCCAGGTGGTCAAGAAGGCCAACGGCATCCTGGCCTGTATCAGGAATAACATAGTCAGCAGCACCAGGGAGGTGACCATCACCCTGTACTCAGCACTGGTGAGGCCGCACCTCAAGTACTGTGAGCTTCTGGGCCCCTCACTACAAGAAAGACATCGAGGCCCTGGAGTGTGTCCAGAGAAGGAAAACGAAGCTGGTGAAGGGTCTGGAACACAAATTTTTATGAAGAGCGGCTCAGGGAACAGAGACTGTTCAGCCTGGAGAAAAGGAGGCTCAGGGGAGACTTTATTGGTCTCTATATCTACCTGAAAGGAGGTTGTGGTGAGCTGGGGGTCACTCTCTTCTCGCAGGTAAGTAGAGATAGGACAAAGGGAAATGGGTCCAAGTTGCATTAGGGGAGGTTAAAGTTAGAAAATAGGAGAAATTTCTTCTCAGAAAGAGTGGTTAGCATTGGAACTGGTTGCCCAGAGAGGTAGTGGAGTCATCATCCCTTGGGGTGTTCAAGGGAAGGTTGGATGAGGTACTTAGGGACATGGTTTAGTGAGTAGTCTAGGTGGTAGGGGGGCAGTTGGACTAGATGATCTTGGAGGTTTCTTCCAACCTTCAGGATTCTATGATTCTACTCAAACAGAGGTAAGAAATGCCATGCCTAGTTGCTACAGAATGGGTTCTAGGTTCTACAAACACTGCTGAACTGATAATATTCACTGGTCTATTGGCATTATTTTTAGTAACAGAAATACAAACAATTCACACAATTTAAAATGTACTTATACAACTCAGCTCAGTTTGTTCATCACAACATGATCATTCACAAAGTGAATTCCAGTAAGAATGAAAAACAAAAGATCAGACCCATATATCCAAAAACTAAAACTCAAAATATTACATTAAATGTTACACATTTTCTTTGGAAAAAAAGCATTCATGTGTAATGAACTGTGAAATAGACAATGGTAGAATAAAAGTCTGATTATGAAATACATTTCTGTGAAAATTAAATACAAAACAGACCTTTGTTCTTGCATGTCAGTATCTACCTTACCTGTACAAAAATCAGGCCCTGAGAGTATACAGAACCTTACGTATGTGTTGAAATGTCGGTATTGCCTTGCCTGATAAGGACTATAGAAGGAAGAGCTGATTCTGGAAAATTGTCCTAAGGTGAAGAAAAGGTAACTTTCCAAAACATAACTATAGGTATATGGCTTTTTAAAAGAAAATGTGCTGAAATTTCTTGGCAATTCAGATATGTAGAGAGCACAGAAAAAACACATTCAAATGTCAGTATTACACTTCTTTTTATTACTTTTCCACTGACTCTGAGACTGTGTAAGAGGCAGTTGAATAAAAGCTGACAAACTAAGCTTCATCCTTCTTCTGAAAACCCTATTCTTCTCAGGGCCTTCTTACTCAAGTGAAAAAACACTCTAAATGCTGACATTTCATCATAAAAATCAGTAACTGTATTATGGAAACACAAAGTTTTAAGACTGAACCGTTCAAGTGAAAATGAAAGTTATTTATGATGCTGTGATACATTATTCCACATAACTGCAAGAAGACATACATTTCTGGTTTCATAGGTTAATGGAAATAGGGGTCATAGGTTCTCCGAATTTTCATTGAAGCTGATTTAATTTTGACTGGTTTATTGTTCATTGTCCATGTATCCCAGTGAATCCCAGTTGCAAGAAATCTACCTGTGTAGCGATGAACACCATTAAGATTTGCAAGGCCACACTGGTTGAACCACCATCCAGTGTTATCACTGAAGTTACTGCAGCTCTTTACAGGCTGTTCTTTGATAGTGCACATCGGCCTGCATCCATCATTATCAACATCAAATGTGCTAAAAGGCATTGAATTCTGGTTATCTTCTTTTCTGTGTCCTCTAAATGCATCACCTAAGAACAACAGATAAAGCAGAAGGATAAAAGAGTTCTTCATGGAGAAACATAACATTGCTTACTTGTTGCACACCTCACAAGCTTTTCTGAATTTATTAGAAAAATAGATTTCTTCAAAAGCAGCTCAAGAGCACCAAATAATGAGCTGGCAATGTGTTAAATGCATAGGAAAGAAAAAGTGTCAAATACTGAGAAGTATGGAAGAAGTTGAAATTCAGTGAAATGTCTTTATATTGTTGTTGCTTTTAGTGACACACACCAGCAATGAAGGTAAAGGCTTCTGTCCTCAAAGACAGTGGAAGAAAAGATAAAAGAAACAAAAAGCATTGTTAACTTCAGATTTTCCAGTGATGTGCCCAAAGCCCCAGAGTGAGTCATGAGATAAAATGGAATTGCTAAAACACAAAGGTTCTGTCTTCTTACTTAAGAAATAATGTTTCTTACAAGTGCAGGTAGAGTAAAGCACCAACACTTGTAGCGAGTAACTATTACGTTGGCGATAAGGAACATTCTTGCATATGGTAAATATGCAGAAAAAAGCAGTAAGACATGGTGCAATACTTCACAGAAACCTTTGACAATTGGTACAGCTATGACGTTAAGGGAGGGCTGGAACTGTAAATTTATTTGTGTCTATATATCAGCCCATACGTGTTACAGACCGTAGGCCTGATGTGTTCCAGTCGGTTTCTTTCTCTGTCCTTTGTACGATGCTGTCTGTGCACTTCCAGACTAACCAAAGCAACATCAGAAAAATTTCTACTAATACCAGCAAATTTGGGATGAGGTAATTGGACATCTAAAGATTTGGACCACTAGATAGATACACACAAACACACACAAAATCCCTTATTTATTTTATATATATATATGTGTTTGTGTGTGTATATATATTCTGTGGACTTGAATCCATTAAAGTTCCTTTATTTTCTTTATTCATTTTCTTTATTAGAATGTTCAGCAAATCATTCCATTAAAGACCTTGAAGCCATAGAAAAAATTGTTTCTTACTATGAAAAGATCAATGCTGGCATAACCGGCACCACATCATTAAGCATTTACTGTGTAAGTGTTAATTAAGCACCAAATAGAGAAATACGGTTAGGAAATAAACATTGTTAAAGTTATCTTAAGTATTACTCTGTCAAATGCATTTTTTCCCACTAAGAAAGGGAGCAGCTTTCTTTGAATCCTTTAAAGAGCTTCTTACCAGCGTTTCCTGAATAACGCCCCAAATGGATCTTAAAAGAACATGCTTCATCCTCTATCCAAAATCCATCATATGATGCATAGGCATGCTTGTCATTTTCTGATTCCAAATCCACATAAAGACTGAAACTAGTGGCTTTTTGATTTACTATGTGAAAAATCTTCTTCAGTCCAAGCCAAAATTCCCCTAAACCAGAAATATAATATAGAGTCAATAAATTTCTAGCAAGGAAAAATGTAAAAGAAAAAAATGGATTCTCCTAGTTTCTCTGCTTTTCTTCCTCAACCAAGTATAATAAAAGTTGGATGATAGACTTATATTCCTTTGAAAGACTAATAAAGGTACAGAGTAATCTTCCTACTTCTTTGGGAAATCCATGGAAAGAATTCCTGTCTGCACATCATCTTTTTTCTCTCTGACATTTATAGAAAATTGTCCACATAATAACTTGGAAGCACTCATTGTCAGTGTAACTTAAGAGACCACAAAAACTGGATGTGCTAAAGATCCACTTGATTCAACAGAATTCAGTAGCATTCCTAAGGGCAATACTGAGAAATTACAAATGTTAGCATTCTATGAAATGCAACCACATTCAAACCCTGTGCTTGAGATTTGCTGCCTCTGTAAATCACACTTTTTCAATGAAAGGCTGAGCCATACAAGCTGTGTGTTTTTGTATAGTTGAAAAGTTGTGTGCTTCTGTGTCCCCATAAACTCCTGAAAAAGCAACTGCTTTTAGATTTCCTGGATGAAAGGTGGCAGTAAAAAATAGTATCAAAGTTGTGTTGGTATTAGCTACTGAAATACTGCCATTCTGTTTCTAACTTTGCATGCCCTATGGTGAGATTTACTCATCTTTCTCTGCTTTAATGGAATTTTTTTAAAAATTTATTAGGACCAACTAAGTTGTTTTTATTTTTAATTTGAAAAAAAGAGAAGTGCAATTTATACAGTATTTCAGGAAGAAAATATCACATTTTAATTACCTCTTGTTACACTGCGTATGAGAAATGGCTAAAGATTCTAGCAGGATGATGATCATTATTGAGAAGATCACACAATACTTTTGATGAAATAAAACTCTTAATTCTAAATAAGACTTAAAACACCAAGAACTAAGTCTCACACGAGTTAGTTGCATGTAGCTCACATAAAGACAGCAGAAACAGTGCGTCCAAAGGACTTTACATTATCTAAAATTAGTACCAGAAAGGTCACCAAAACCCTCCATATATTCAGACCACGTTCTCTGAAATGGAATGATTCCATCAGTTCTTTTCTGAACCACAGTCCATCCACCTCCTTGAAAATCCATGTCACACAAAACCTAAAATAGATATAGATAGGATTAAGCATTATTGAAGCACCTGTTATGAAGACATTTTAATTAAATAAAGGTGAACTATTCAGAATTTTTCTAAGCAACACACCTTTCAAATGTCTTAACAAAAAGCTCAAAGAAAATAAAAAATGAAGCTGCAATATTTTCTTTATTCTTGTAGGACCACTTGATTTGGATATTTACTCAACCAGTAGAAACTGTTGGGTGCAAATGTCTGCTTATATCAGATATAACAAATTAACTTTGACAAATATTGCTGTGTATTAGGAATAGCACAAAGTCATGTATTAATTTTACAAAATATTACAGATACAGGCACTAACAGTGAATATATCTTTATTTCAGCAAAGCAAAACAGATGCAACTTCTAATGTGTTTCCTCTCACCATCACACCTTCTTCCCCAGAAATACTGTTTGTGATGCTGGAGAAATGTAGAGTTCTCCGTAAAGGCAAGGAAATGGAAAAAGTGATAGTGACAACCCACTATATAATAAGATATGCTTTAGCCATAGAAAACTCTACATAACAAGGAGCCCCAAATCCAGGGAAGTCCCAATGAGAACATTTAACAGCCTGCAACTGAGAAGTCCCACTGAATACATAAGATCAACTCTCAGATGATGCGTCTTCATGACTTTGCTCAACTGTGTCCCCAACGGCATGTCAAGTGGCAATGGTCCAGCTACCCTCTGCTCTGCTATGGAATACCACATTATGTGGCACATGTTCTCCTTAGCCCATTTAACCTTAGACATGTAATTGAGTTCCCTAAGCTAATCATCTTATTGCCCTTGTCTCCCCTTATACAAAGAAATGCACATTCATAGTCTGGCTCTGGGAAACCAAGACAGGAATTGCCTTTTGGAGATGTCAGTCACCTCCACTCTACACAGACCCTTGGCTGCTCCGTAGGGATTTCAGCTAAGTGCCTAAAGTTAAGTGGAATGTATCCGGGTCCTTCTGGGGATTTTCCAGGTGTGTCTTGAGGAAAACTTGACTAGTTCCAGCAGGGATTAGAAAATCTGGGCATCCTGGTGTAGAAAGCTGCATATCACATGTTTAGAACTGCACCACCTAAGCTGTTCAAAGTAGTTCTAGGGGATACTACACTTAAGTGTTTAAAAACAGAGGCTCATTTTTAAGTGTCTCCCAGTGTGAGTAATATCAGGGAAATTAACCTAGAAAATGCTTATAGCTATGAAGCCATTAATCTACTTGTGATAACCAAAGCAAGGTCAGAATATGATGTTGGCTGTCAGTAAATCATAGCAGTATGCAGATGCACAAGTGATGAAGTAGGAATTTTTTGTTCATCTTACAGGGAACGTACACAATGGAATATGCTTCAGAAAAACAAGATGTGCAATCTTAGCCAGTTGGTAAAAATAGATTCTAGACAGAAGTCAGTTTAGCCCTCAAAAACAATTGTGCCAGTCTAAGCTTTGTACATTGCACCCTCATTGCCTGAACCAGCCAGCTACTTTTCACAAAACCAGACACTTGCTCCTTGTCATGAACACATAAACTTCATATTCAAAACCTCTGTGACTTAACAATACCTTCTCTATGAATGACAAGAAAGCAACAGGACAGAGCTGCAATGTGATCTAATGCAACCTAGGGAATCTTAGCTCTTCGGGTGACCAATGCCACTGGCTGCTTTGAGCAATCTTTGCCACACAAATACTGAATGGTCATGTCCATGATAGAAAACTATGGGCTTTATTCCCTGGAAAAACACATGCTTATTTCAGTCACCCAAGGAGGGTAGGACTGGAATAAGAAGAAACACAGAAGATTCTAAAATGAATATTTAGATGCAGATACCTAAAACTCATTAAAAATAATCCTGCTGTCTCATCTACTGTCTTGAGAAGAAGACTGCATGCTTGGCTACTCCTCTTGCTATGATTCAGAAATACAAGGAGGATCCCACTTGCTGAAAACTTCAATGGGAGTGTTGATAATTTTCAGAAGGAGATTTGGTTCTACATGAAAGGTCACCAGCCAATTAGATGTGGCACCAACACAGACACCAGACAAGTAGAAATATGAGACAGATATACAAAAAACAGTCATTGCTGTGTAGTTTCTTAATCTTTTATATGCTGGAAATGATGCAATTTTCTTTTCTGATGAAAGTTAATCCACTTTACAGCTTGTTCTCTGTTTCATATCATGCAAGGTATCAGGGACGTGACTGTGCCACGTACAATTTAAATTAAATGAGCAGGAGGATGCTTCTACTGAATATTTTTTCCCTTTCTACCTTTAGTGTGTTTAAGAAGCATAATCCAAAAAGCTGTTTAGTTTGTCTGACCCACCTTAGAAATATCATTGATCTAAATTTATTCATTGAAAAATGTGATCATGATTCAATTTTCCAGAAGAGAAATTGGTTTTACTTGGTTCGTATTTGAAAGCTCAGACAAAAGCCCGTTTGGGACTAATTTTCTGAGATGACAAGAACATGCCAATACCACTGAAACTGGATATTCCTAAAGCTCCTAGAATTCAGGTTTTAATTCGGCCTAGTTAAGCATCAAAATCCACACTTGCTTTTGAAAACATGAGGATTGACATGTGAAAACATGAGAACTGGATCAAGTTGTCTATGTCACTTTTTTCATTTATCTGATACTTCTATGCAAATGATTCTAAAGACATTTTGGTTTAGTTTCCGTTACATGTAAAGGGCAGCTTATTGCTGAAAGGATCCTAATTGAAATAAATCATTTCATGCTGCCTTTGTTTGCTGGTTTTTTTTTGTTTCTTACTATGGTTTTCTGCCTCTCTGGATTTTTCTTATTCTGCCAGTCTACAGAACTTCCAGAGCTGTCAGCTATTAGCCCCTTAAAATGCATTACCATTTCTTGTTTATTTCTTTATTCATCTGTCATTTCTCTTGTCCCCTTTTTATGCTTCAACACATGGAATTATTTGCATTAAACAGTTTTCCTTAAAAAAAAAACATTTTTATGGAACACACATATTTTAGATAATTTTCTCTGATAACTTTTTGGCACTACCTTTTCCATTCTGTTTGACACCTACCAAGCAAGAAATGAGATATTTATTTAATGAGTGCAGATGCTTCTGCTCATGAATCATTGTTACCTTGTGCTTTTAAATCAAATTATGATTATTTTTCCTTTTGTTTCTTGTTCTCCTTAAGGAACCTTTCAATTCACATAACTATGGCTCAGATTCTGACAGTAAGCTTAAATGTGGAAAAGTGTTAAAATACTTTTGAAGTGAAAGGAACTTTATACTTTCAGATTTATTTGCCAAAAGCTGTAAGTGAACTGAGAAATCACTTTTCTCGGATAGATTTGTCATACCATCTCTCAGGAAAAGAAATCTGGGTGAGGTATGAATGCTTCCTCAGTGGAATAACCCTCAATCCAGAAGAAATTCTGAAGCAGATGTATTCTGTGCTGTGGTTCATCCTGGGGTGAGGCAGACAGACATTTTCTTCATACTATAAATATGGTTGTTCTGTGAACACTTCTACCTGTCTTTGACCTGGAAGGAACCTGCCAATGAGTTATGGGTCTTTTGCCCGTCCTTGCTGCACTGTATAGAGAGAATGACAGTTTTTTCTGTCAGGGGTCTGCAGAACCAGGTTAATTTTTTTCATGAGATCCCAGCATACTTCTGAAGGCTTTTCATAACCAGTTTGAACTCTTTTTTTTTTTTTTGTAGCATTTTGTAGGTTTCAGTTGGCTAGAGATAAAGGGATTTGTCTTTCCTTTGTTATATTTAAAGGAAGACTATAAAGTTAGATACTAATTTTTTCTATTTCTTAGCTGGCTTAAACTCCACATTTTTTCTCCAAAAACTAATACCTCCAGCTTATACCACAAAACTAAAGGCTTGAAAGTGACGTTATCTGTCTTCCCACTAGTGTAAGGACATCCCTAAGTGGAAGAGCCTGAAATGGAAATAAATAGGCAAAACGAAATATTCCTTGTGTTTGCATGGATCTGATACCCTGGCCCTGAGGAAATTAACCCGAAATTCTCTTCTCCCAGATGAGCACTCTAACTCTGAGCAATTACAGAAAATGCAGGTGGCGGTAGGAAGCATGACTACTGCAGTTCATGCTGAATTTCATCCTTTTTTGTCTTAAGAATGTATATCCTTTAAACTAGGTATGTAAACTAAAAATGTAGATGCTCCTCTGCCTTAAGACTGAATTATAATGACGATCAGACAAGAGTTAGGCACCTACTCCTCAAGGTAATGTCCATCAGCATCTATATTTAGATGCCTATACAATATCATGGTCAAAGCTATAGGCAGCAATGGTGTCATGTCCCAAAGCCAACAATATAGCCATCCAACAGAGGAACGCAAAAAGCCAAAGGTCAAATTTTAGGAGTCAAATGGATTGATCACTTGGCTCCTCAGCTCTCCATCTCTAAAACAGAGAAGAACAGCACTTCTCAATGTCCAAAAGAAGTGCTGGAAAATATCTCAGGTTTTCCACTTTGGTACATTTTTCTCTGTATATGAAAATTGATGATTGGATCTTATGACAGAGATTAAATTTCTTTGTAGAAAGTGAGAAACTCATCAAAATTATAGTAATTGCAAACACATTTGGATGATTTAATATATTTCTTATTCAACTGTTGAGAAACTGTCACAGGAAACACTTTAAATCTATTAAATATATTTCTAAGTGCATAAATTGTGACTATCCTGAGAGATAAATTTATTACCTCAAAAGGATAATTTGATCCTTCTGGATGGATAATGTAGAGACCAGTTGGAGTTTTTGAAACTGAACCAATGGTATCTTTAATATGAGTGCAATCCAACCCTAGAAAAGAAAGTATTTTATGAAGTTCCTTAGTAAAATGTGTTAAAAAACCCAAATACAGCTGAAGCACAGAGTATTAATTTCCTTGGCAACGTATGAGTGATCGCAAAAAGCCTTTTCTTGTCATGCAGACTTTAAAATCATGTTTCATCATTAATTTACCTTATAAATGAAAATTCTCTAAATTCCATTAAGCTCAGAAAGAAATGCCAGTTATAGTGTATAGAAAACTTCCCTTCTAATCTTAACAAGTATGATACAGAAATTAAAAATTATGCATCTGGGTCTTATTTTACATATTTTATATGAGTAATACTTGTACTGAGTAAAAAGACATATTATCTGGGGAAGGATGCCTTTTCCCTGCAAACATTTGTATTTCTACTTGTAAAAGCATTTATCACATGAGGTATACATTAAAAGCCCTTTGCTTTTAAGTGTTAAGCCAGGTTTGTGTTGCACGCACTCAAGTGAGTGGTTTCTGTGGCCAGTAGGACTGCTTAGAGGTAGTTTCCTTTAGTAAGGATGGACACTACAAAAAAGATTACCCAGTGTACAAGTGACTCCCATCTCATTTCAGGAAGGCTATTGCCAATGCTGAGCACACTTTATTTCATTACAAAAGAAAGTGCCATTTAGCAACATCAGACAGCTTACGAACAGGATGTCCAGAATTACTGGCTGCAAATGATTTAACAGAGTCTTTATGATGACATTCTTAAACAGTTCACAAATTGTCCACACTTTATATGTGCACACTAACACTGAATAAATGCTATAAATGTTCCAATTGTTTTACCTTTGCTTTAATTAGTTCTTTGTGAAGATGCAAAGATAAAAAGGGAAGAGGTCAAAACTAAATGCGGAAAACACTTACCATGAGACTGAACCGCTTTGTAAGGAAGGGGATCCAAATGCTTTCTCAACACTTCTGTGTTCAAAAGAAGTAGTCTGTTCATGAGCTCATTTAACTGCAAATTCAAATACAAGGCCTTTAAATAGGTTTCAGTGAGGTATTTCACATTCTAAAATTGTTCTTTTTGACTTGTAGGAAATACAATCTTAAGTTTTGTGATGTATCATTGATTCATACCTTCATTAGGTTAATTGGTCCATTTTTTTTTTTTACTTTTTGGGTAAAAAAAATCATTCTTGGGCACGATTATGTTTAATTTAAGAGAAGCCCTTCATTTTGTTTAAGGCTTTTACCTGTATTGAGTGCACGGTGCCTGTGCACTACTGTCAGAGTTAATGATAACGTGATACGTAACATAGCCAAATGTGACAGGACTGCAGATAGGAACTGATGTGGAGGGGTGGTTCCACACTGGCCCTGCTTGCCACGTAGGCGAGTAAGTGAGGGACCAGATGGTTCACATCACTCCTCCTACAAATGGAACTCACGCCTTACCCAAGGCACAAGGGACTGCAATTCTACAGTTTCAATGAGAATATAAATGCTTCATTTTCTTCAGTGAGACAATACCCATAGTACTAAATAATAAATAAAAATCTCTATGGTGAAGAAAAGAGTACCTGATTAGAGAGGTAATCCAAAGAAGACTGTTGATCATCCATCATGTTTCTTACCAGCTTTTTTGTACTTCTTGAGTATTCAACAAGAGAGTTCTGCAAATTTCCTTTAAAAGAAATATGTTTGCCCACTTCGTTATCATAAGTCTGGAAATATTGTTGATTCAATAATGACTTTATGATATCTCAGTGAATATTGAAGTTTTTTTAATCTGAGGGTACCTAAAAGTGAAATTAAAGTAGTACAGAGACCGCAGATTAAAGCCAAAGATGCTAAGTATCTCAGCCTCACTGGTTGCAGTGAGGACATCTTAAGAAAAGATGGGTCTTCTTAAGATTTTGAAGAATTTCATCTTATCCTTGGGCAACCTGGAGAACCAGTTGATGGCTACTACAGAAATACAAATGCATATGATAAAAGAGAAATACATAATGTTTCTTCTCATCCTGCATTTACTCATTCACTCTGCTCTTTACTCATGCTCCTGTTTTTTGCCAAAACGGAGGCAAAAATGCCAGAAATACAAAAATTAAACTTTTTGGTAATTAATAAATACATATTAAAAAACATACAAGAACATACAGATTTTTCTGAGGCTGATGACATCATTTGCTGTGTAGTTTGTCAAGGCAGAGAACACAGGTTATCTATAAAAGGTACAGGCATCTATAAAAGGTAAACTGAAATATAGACTTCCTCCCACTTAACTAACTCCCACACACCCAACCATGATGTTTAAATGAGGGACGGACACCCTACTCCTCCTCTGGGCTGAATTGCTCTCTGGATTTTCCTGTCCTCACCAATGATTATGAAGAGAGCCTTGCATCGTTATACTGTCACACCAACTGCACCCTAAAAATACAGCACCCCCGATTTTCTGAACACTATTCAGCCAGGGCAGCAGAGTCAGAGGCTGTCACATGTGCTCAAGAAGATTGAAAAATAAATTAGCACAGCATAGCATAGCATAGCAGAGGATTGCGTAGCGTGGCATCGCATAGCTTGTCGCTGAGAGGATTCTTTATGAATACATACTGCACATGTAATGTTTTTCCTCTCGTAAAATTTTAGCTTGAACATCACATGGTACAAGGCATTGTTTTTTTTGCTTTGAAATATCTGCAGATTTATTTTTCTCTTCTGCCTTGAGCGGTTCCTCCACAGCTCCAACATTCCTTGTGCCCTGTTGTACCAAACAATGGAGGGGGAAATGAATTGATCATAAAGCATATATAGAATAGTTCAGTCTGCCAAAATGAAGTAGATTACTCGCTGGATCTTCCTACAAACCCTGGGTTTGTAAAGCTTTATCAAGTGGTAATTGACAGAGCTGAGACAAAGGCCAGTTAAGTGTCTTCTGCTTAGCCATACCTCACAAGAGGAGAGTATCAGACATAAAGAATAACTTATATAAATTTAAAAAATACCACCAACATTTCTGGTAAAGTGTTCTACCTGAGAGCACTATGAAGGGGAGGCAAGAACTTGCAAATCTGGCATTTAAGAAGCTCACATGTTAGGAATCACCACAGTCCAGAGACATCTCAAGTGCTAGATCAGTATTTTCACTGGAAAGGAGCAGGCTCTTGGATTTACCACATATAAGCAAAACACTTTCACTCTTCAAAGCCCCTAAATTAATTACTTAGACTCTGATAGTGGAAATACTTGCACAAGTTACCAATCTAGGCACACAACCAGTCCCAAGCAGATCTGCAGACAAACCCAACACCAAAATAATATTTTAAATGCTCTTATAGAGGAAAGAATAAAGGGATACAATTCACAGGCACATGGTTATCTGAAATAGTAACAAAAGCATTGATAAAAGTAGTTACACCTATTAATGTTCTTTTAAGATAATATTTTCATATTTTTTTTCTTCCATGGAGCCATTTGACATAAAATAAGGGAAAGCCTCTGACTCATCACTTAAGGAAATGCTGAAAGTAATTCCTTAAGTATGAGTCATTGTAAAAAGACTAAGAAATGTTATTTTCATTTGAGTCTTTGTTTCTAGATTCCATTGTCTTGGCAAAGCATTGCAGTGTGTTCATATACTCCATTTTCAAATGTAAATAACACCCTCGGAAACTTAAAGATTTCAATGAAAACAAAGACATTTTTTAGGCTTGAATAAATCATCAACATAATTGTTCTCCTTTCATGGTTCAGGTTTCCCATTCTGGTATTGGCAGTAAACTGGCAAAGCACAAAATAGGGTTTTTTCCTGTATTTTTCTATTTAAAAGTAAAAGTAAAAATTACATAAAACATTGAACAAGAAGATTTTATTTTTTTATATAAAAAAGTTTTATGAATTATTTAATGTAATTGCATTACATTAATCACAAAGTACCTGGAGATAAATGTTAAAGAAGTAAAAGAATATGCTTCTTAAATTTTGAAATACACATAAAATAAAGGAAGAAATACATAGATCACTTGAAACTTATAAATAGATGACTTGAAGTTATGGTTTGTTCCAGGGCTTTATCACAGCCGCTCACCAGATGTTCAATTACTGTCAAGCAAATATTTTTAATCAATATTTATTTTTAACAAAAGCCAACACGAAACAGGCAATTAAATCTGACCTCAGCAATTCAAGCAAAAACTGCAGCTCTGCCAAAAACAATAGTTACTCTGCATTTACAGTCAGGCAGATGAGATTAAAAATATGGCCTAACAACTGAGCTGTGATGAGGACATTAAGACAAAAATGTTCTAATATACTGAACTCCTACAATTTCAGTGTAGCTTTTTTCCCTCCAACTGAAAATACCAGATTCTTCTGTATTTTTGTATCTATCCTGAACAAAGCAATCTAGATTTTAAAAATATCCAACGCTTTTCTGAGAAATCAGCTGCATTCATTATATTATCTAAGCAAAGTAATTGAAAGTCTTACCTTAGATGAACAAGGCTGGACATTACTTACAGCAGCCTCTCCTAAACTGAACAGAAAAATACTGAGACACACCAGTGAAGTTACCCTACAGCAGTTCATCTTCTCCTTGAAGAAATGCAAAGGTTTTGACGGGCTTCAAATTTCCGTGGAAAGGATTGTACACTGTGAAGTCCTGAGCTAACTATTTGGGAATGTCTACAGCACAGCCCAGAGAGCAGCCAACACACCACTCTTTTCATGCCTGGATCTAATAAACCACATTTCAGTTGCACGGTAGATCTTATATACTTCTGCTTGTATCCTGAGAGCAATGACTGCTTATTCACCTTTACATGACACATCAAACAAATAGATTTTAATTGCAATAAAACTGTGACAGGTTTGCCAACATACTGGTTTAGAATATTGGTATATATTTGGTATTGAGTAGTCTGAGCTACTGGAAAGAACAAGAGTTAACTGATGTTTTCATCTTTTAAAGAAGTTTTTTATCTTTAAAATGAAAGCATTTACATGGGTGATGTGATAGTGCACTAGAATAGTTGGTGGAAGCAATTTTAGAATATGACTTAGAAGCAAATTCTAAATACAAATAAAAAAATTACTTTAAAATAATACTTTATGTTACACTGAAAATTGTTTACTGGGAGGACAATCACATCTCTTGTCCTCACTGGTAGCCCATCCTTAGTAACAAAAATATTAAGGGGAGGACAATTACTCAAATACAGTAATTTTTACTGCTGAAAAATGTCAAAGTACAAGAGAATGTCCTGAAAAAGATTAAATGTAGTCAACAGTGATTTAATCCAAGCTATATTGTACTATCTTTGTATCTTAAAAAACTGGATCTGACATTTTAACCAAAAAGCATATTGTTTGGAAAGTTCATAAAGGTCCAGCAGATTTTCAACTCTGCGTGCACATTAGAGAATTTAAAATGTCTGGCCAAATAAATGAAGCCTCTGCTTCTAGCATTCTGCTGGGACATCCACTGCCTAAAGGATCATCAGAACACAGTGTTCAACATCACCTTCCACCAGTATAGCCCATGTTCCAAATTTATATCAGTACTGTAGTTCATCTCCATCTGCATCCAAAGCTGTAAACAACTGGAAATATACTGGAAATATCTTTTGGATTTGAGATTTGAAAGCGGTTGGGAAAGGGGGGGTTCATACATTTTTAAGTCCAGATTTTAAGCCATTTTTAAATCCAATGTTTTCTTTCTAAATTAAAAGCTACGGGTGCTAAGCACCTGCACATGGCCACTTCTTGAGAGGAGCACATTCAACTGCCTGAGAAATTTTTAACAAATTCACTTCTTCAGGTTCTCTCAAAATCAGATTTTTACTTTGTTCTAAAGGTTCTGCATGGCACACCATAGTTCTCCTAGATACTTAACTCGTGCACCAGTAGATCCTTTCTTAAAAAGATGTGGGTTGTGATCCTGCATCACAGGTGAAAACATTTTCATAGCTATCTGTATATGACATTAAGGGGAAAACAGCTTTTTTTCTTCTTCCTATACACAAAAATTGGAAGAGGAGACAAGTTTCAGGAAGAAATTATTAAAATGGCCAGAACCTTGACTGAACTCCTCCCGTGCAGTCACCTAGACAGTTAACTTGAAACTTGAAGGGCAAACAGGCATTAGCACATTAATCATCCCTGGAACGAGAAGGGAAAAAAAATGTGTTTCTGCTCAAGCCTTGAAATAAGATTTATAATAAACTCAGAATCTATCCCACAAAGATTTAAGAGCTGATGTTTATCCTTCACTGGAGTATCAGTCACTAGACCACAGTAAAAGTTATGTAACTTCTTTAAAATCTGCTGCCAGAGTGGGACCTTTCATATGGTAACCACTCGGGGTCAGGCTGCTTGCTGTCCCAGAGTAATCACACAGTCCTCAGCTAGTTGCCCTCTCATCCCACAGTCTGAACACCTGAGTTTGCTCACCAGGAGAAACACCTAATAACCTTAAAGAAGGGCTGTGAAGGAGTAAAAAAGGGAAACTTATCAACACTTATAAATATCTAAAGGGCAGATGTCTAGAGGATGGGGCCAGACTCTTTCCAGTGAAGCCCAGAGACAGGACAAGGGACAACAGGCACAAATCAGAATACAAAGTTCTACCTTAATATGAGAAATTGAGGGTGGAAGAGCTCTGCGACAGGCTGCCCACAGCAGTTGTGGAGTCTCATCCTCTGGAGATATTAAAAACCTGCCTGGACACAATCTTGTGCAACCTGCTGTAGGTGATGCTGTTTTAGCAGAGGGTTGGTCTAGATACTCTTGAGAGGTCCCTTCCAACCCCGACCATTCTGTGATTCTGTGTAAAAAAAAGGGAAAAACAGAAGGATGAGAAACACCGTTCTTAATTCTAAATTTCAGATGGTATCTGAGGTGAAGCTTTGCATTGCACTGTGTAAGATCCAAATTTGCAGTAAGTCTAAAGCAGATCAAATTCTGCCAGCATAAGTTGGCCATCAACTTGAATCTTCCTAGGTGTGATGGGTCAAATTCTGCAGCTCTTTCTCAGCTCTGCTTTGGTCCTGTTTGGGTAACTCAGCCCTCCATATTGATAAAGGATTCTTCTTCATCCAAAATGAAACACTGCATTTTACAGGGCAAACCGGGCTTTTAAAAGTGTACATAGGTTGAAAAGCACATGGTAGAAAAGTGACAACCAGTCTTCTACCTCCAACACAGAAGGCTTCAGAAGAGGTGGTGACTTTGGGGCTGGTATTCTCAACTAGAGATGAAAGACTTCCATTTTAGGGTCATGTTCTCAACTGTGGTAATGGATATTATACATCTTAAGCATATTTGGCAAGCTGGGCATCACTGGTCCTGAGTGTAAAACGGTAATAGTAACACCTACCTCACAAGCTGTGCTTCAAATACCCAGGGAGTTCTGTGGCAAAAAGTATTTTACAAACACCAAATACTATTTTTACCCTCCTAGTCAAAGACATAGAACAGCTGCACGCTGAAAAAAGCAAAGAATTGGTTTAAGCTCAAACACAACAGCCAAGGGCTGTCTCGCCAGGAAATCACCAAGGTATTTAGCCTTCTGCTGACAACTCATCCGAGACATGGCGGCATCCCAAAAAAACGCACTCTGCTTTGCCCAGAAAAAAAAGAAAAACACTGAGTTTTTCAGTCTTAAGAACGAATTACTCTTTCCTTTAACTTTATTTATTTAGTTTGTTATATTTTTGTATAAAAATGTATTGGTTTTGCATTGCGATTTCTGCACACTGTGGTTAAAAAGAATCACCTCGCTCCAGGTCTTTATGGTTGATGGATGCAAGAGGTATCTGCGGAGCTCTGCAAGCCCGTAAGCAGCAAATGGGCTCAAGGGGCCCTGCAAAACTCAGGAGAAATGGGTTTGTCCGGGTACCAGGTTGTTTTTTAAAAAACGGCCCGTTATGCACAGAAGCGCAAGGAGGACAGAAGGGCCGGTGAGAGGCAAGCACCAAGCACCGTGCCTAGGCACGGAGTGCGGCAGCGGTGTCCCTGAAGAGGCGAGGTGCCCAAGGCTGGCTTCAACACAGCCGCAGACCTCCGAGGCCGGCCCGGCCCCGGGCCGGAGAGGTGCTTGCTGAGCCCCATCTGCCCGGGCCCCCGCCCCTCTCGCCTGGTTTGAAGGCTACTAAAGGCAGAGAGAGACAGACCGCCGCTTCCCCGCCATCGCCTCGGCCCTGGCCCGCGGTCCGCCAGCCCCTGAGCCGCTCCCCAGCTCCCCTCAGCCGCTCCCCTGCTCCACTCAGCCGCGGCCCCGCCCCGTTGCGAAGGACACCGCGTCTCTTGTTGCTACGGTAGCGGCCGGTCTGAGCTGAGGAGCGTTCGGCGGCCGGTACTGACCGCGGCGCAGTCCGGTATAAGGAATGCTGAATGGCGCCCGGCGTGAAGGGCGGTGGGGCGGCGTGGGGCCAAAACATCCCCGGCGGCCTGCAGGCCTGCTCGGGTGAGAGGAGGCGCGCTCCTGTGTATCCTTCCGTCTATCGGGCGAGGGGCTGGGGCGGGCTGTCGGGCCGAGTGGCGAGGCGGTCCGCGGGGCGGCCCTGAGGCGGCCCGTCTCGGGAATGGCTTCCCCGCGGAGAGGCAGGGTTGGCGGGGGTCCTCCTGCGCCCTGCGAAGGGGAAACGGGGCCGCGGGGTGGCGGGGCCCGTGTGGGGCGCGGGGGCGGTGGGGCAGGGGCGGTGGGTAGGGGCAAAGCCCCGCCCTGCCCCCGTCAGCGGCCGCCTCAGGGGCGGCATGAAAATAGCTTGTTCGTTGAGTGGTTTAAAGCGGTGCAGAGAAGTTTGCTTCTCAGGCTCCTGCGGTGGCTTCTTGTTTTCCCTCTTGGAGGGAGATACTGCCCCTGGGAGTTGTATTTCCCATCCTTACTTTCTTGAATTCAAGCAGTAAGAAATGCAGGTGCAAGCTCTGAGCTGCACCTGTACAGTGCTATTTAAATCACGAAGTGAGGCAGGGCTGGCCTTGCACTGCAGAGAGCTTTTACCTCACTCTGTGGAGAGCTTTAATCTGGCTATATTAATGAATTTCAGTGCAAACAGTTCTTTAGATTGGGGGGGGGGGCTGTTTTTATCTATTTTTCCTATAGTAAAATGTTTTTACTATTGAAACTGTTTTTCCCTGTGATAAATGTTTCCATGTGTTACGTATTTAGACAATGACAGAAAGATGTATCTCCCAATAGACATAATGAGAGGTGAGTCTTTTCATTTGCTGATGCCATGGAAGATGAGTGCAAATCCTCTACCAAAATGACTATAAACAGTAAAATGCAATTACATTATTTTGTGGATAAAGTTAGGTGTGACCATAATATACATTTGTGGGACCAACTATTGTATAGTCAGTCAGAAAGCATGTCAGTATTTTGTATCTCGTTCATAAAGTTTGTTCTTTCTTTAAAAGGTATGTAAAGTTAGTCACACAGGCATTAGCCTGTTAATGAGCTGTTTGGTGGGGTTTCCACTGTCCTTAACACAGTGCTAGTGACAGAGCTTTAACGTTTCATTTTGCCTGTGATATTGAAGAAGAACGTCAGGCGCTGAAAGAAGACCAAAAAATGTGTCGGAGTAGGGCACAGAAATATTTAATAGAGACAAGCAGAAGAATGAGGTAAGTAACCAGGGTTCCTTTGGTTGGAGATTGTAAAAAGATTGAAAACCTTGTAAAAGGTCAATATATTTCTGTTTGCACATTCACATAGATAAATAGCCTCACTGTTTTGTTCAAGATGAATCTAGGAGGCTGGAAAGTTTCACCAGTCTGGTTTCTTGCTGTAGGACAAATAAAATACTAAAAAAAATCCCTAATATTCTGAGTTACTACTTTTTGGAAACTCACTATGGTCACCTTTTATAGTGCAAAGTAAAGGTAAGAAGCACTTTCCTTTCATGGATCTGCATTTCTAGTACTGTTCTGTTTTTTATTACCTTCAGTGGCTGTGTGAAGAATGCATTCAGATGTACCATACTGGTCAGCAGGAAGGCAGTTGTCATTGCCTTCTGAAGTGTATGTTTTTCCATCTGCACAGCCTCTCCTACATGGTGTGGCTTTGTGCTCCCATTTCCCACTAAACACAACTCAAAAGTCTTTCTAGTCCAAGATTATATTTATAATAAAGTTATTCTGCATTGACATTTTAAATGGAGCTTTGAATATTCTGCCTTTCTGCATACATGACAATGCAAAGTCATGAAATATTCAGTTAATGTGAGTTAACGCTCATCCCCACAGTTCCCATATCAGATTATTTCTGTTGTACCATGGTCACTTATTGAAGGGTGTTGATAACTCACAAGAGAGGCTGTGGATGTTGTTTATACTGCCATTTAGCTTGACAGTATGTCCTGTCAGTGTATGTTTTGAAATATAAAGAAAAATGGAAGAGGAACTGTAATCACCTGGGAGTGACTAAAGACAGTGTGCGACCCACAACCTCTGTAGATAATAAACTGAGTCTCAGCTGAAAGATTAAATATCTTACTTAGTTTTCTGGAACACAACCACTGGAACACTATGCCTCTCAGATGAGCACTGTTTATTGTATTACTGGTCTGGAAATATTATACCCCAATATAAAAACAAATGCCAGACAACCTCCGTATTTATAATAGATGGGTGTAGTTAAACTACCACTCTTTGATACATAAATACATTCCCATATGAGTTTCATTGCAGCCTTAAGAAACTCAGTATCAATCCAAGTTACTCAGGTGAGCCAGTTAAAAAATTAGGTATGGTATTTGTAAGACTGATAATGGAATTGTTTCCATTCATTGTAATTGAGAGTGACATAACTGTAAGCATCATAAGCAGTTCAAATGATAGTATTGTGGTGACAAGTCTTCCCCTAATAACTGAAAAGGACTTAGTTGTTTAATGTTAGAAAGGTACCAAGTGCATACAGTATCAGTAAGGTGTGGAGTATAATTCAAAATTAAGTGTCATTGCATATGCAGAGGAAAGTAATTTGGAAATAAAAAGTTCCTTGAAATTGATTTTTTTTTTTCCTGACAGCTATGCAGGTAGAAAATTATTTCTCTTCTCATGGATCAGCCATCAGATCATGGCTCAAATCTCTCTAAGAGCCAAGATCCATTAGCTTTGTAACATATGTAAAGGTGTTGGCTATGATGGTTTCTCAAGGGTAGTATGACCTCCACATAAGGTCCACATTTTCACCTGGCAGCCCCCTAAATTCTCCCTGACAGGGCTTACAGGCACATATCAGAAGTTATTCTTGGCACTGCTGTTTTACAATTTCAGAATCAGATTAAGAATTAAATATGCTCAGGGGCAGTATCTGACAGATATTTTGTTTAAATAACAGTATTCTGGACAGCAGAGCTACTGAATAAACACCTCTTTGATGTAAATGAATAGGATGTCATATTTTGTGTTTGTATACCACAGTCCTTTTTAAATACCAGTTGCTGATTTGCAGCCATCCCACTGTCACTGCTGCATGCAAAATGTGTATCTCATTTTACTGTGATGTTACTGGCTGTGGGTAGTTGGTTCATTCTGGAAATGCAGCTGGTTTATGTGCATTTTTAAATAAACCTTGCAGTCAGCTATCTTGGTTCAGCATTTTGAATTACCTTGAAATCTGAATAGTTGATCCATCTGTTGTAATTGGGGAAGGAAACACTTTCTCAGATTATACCATTTTCTAATCTATTCACATTACTGCTGTTTTTTTATTCCAAAATAGTTTATTTTCAACATATGCACAAGCTTTGTGCTCCACCTACTGGCTGATTATCATTGATTATTTAATAAAAGCTTTTTGAATTGTTCATCAGTGGTGTTGATGCAGAGTAAAAAGCAGTCTGGTGCCAGAAATGGGAGAAAAATGGTAGCACTTGGTACAGACAGCAAAGTGTTGAGAATATAGTATTGCTTTCTACATCAGAATGAAACCATGAGAAGCAGTGGTCACTGTAACTGCATAGACTTGTAATCCAGTATTGCCATTCCTGGTAATGGGCCACAGGATTGCTCTGAATTTGCAAGGGCTCAGGACTGATGCTTGCTAAGCTTGCCCTCTCTGAACTTTTCTTGACCTGCCCACAGCTTTGTTTTGCTTGATTTAGCTGCAACAGCAATTTCTCTAACTGACCAGGTGTCTGGTCAGTTAATTTATTATTAATATTATTATATTATTAATTTATTTTGCCTCTGTTTATCTTTTTATGGTCTGACTATAGTTTTATATGGATGGCAGTGACAAGCAGTTATTCTATGTAGAATGTGATATTTATGACTCTAACACAATGATGGAGTATAGGGAAATACAGCCCTGGTATGACAGCAGATGCCTTAAGAACCAGAGGTGCTGCATGTGCCGTAGAGGAATACAGGCAGAGGGTGATAAGAGATGGCACACAGGCTTGGCACTGGAGACTCCATGGCCATAAACAACTCGACAATACTCAGTTAAAGAAATGCAAACCTAGGTCTGGCTTTAGAGTTTACAGAGAACAAAGAAATTGTATGTAATGTATGTAAAAGGCACCACGTATGAAATATTTGTCAATACTGTGAAGCTGAAGAGCAAAGAAGAAAGAACAAAGGTCTAAAAGCATCTTAGCAAATATAAAAATGATTCCAAGTCAATCCTGAGGAAGAAGAAAGCACTAACATGAGAATCATATTGCTGCTGGTGAAAGGGCTCCAGATCCAGACAGCTCACTGTAACACCCCAGGACCACCAGAATGAAACAACCAGCCTTGGGACACAGAAGAGCAATTAAAGTGTGAGCATCAGGACAAGGGGTAGAAACTCTGTGTGAAAAACAGTTAAAGCTGTCTTATCACTGTTACTGCAGCTTTCTCTGTATTCTAATTGTATATTTTGTGACAATTATATCTGGATTTATAGTAATTAGACTCTTAAGATTTTAATTATGCTAATGAAAAAAATTCTTGGTTATATATAAAGTGTGCTTACATTTTGCCCATAAATAATATTTAGAGTGTAACAACTGGTGAACAGCATGGGCAGTCCTCCTGTGAACCTTCAGGGCATTTTGGAGGACCACTCTCTGTAAGCCCTTATGGCATTATAAGAGTCAGTCCTTTGAAGCCTCTATGATAATCAGAGAAGATGAGGGAATAGATTTAATATGCATCCCTATGGTCCTGGCAAGTATCCCCCTTAAACAAAAATAAATTTATGGACAACCTCTGCAGATCCCTTTAAGGATATACAGTGTGCTTCCTGCTTGCCCATGAAAGGGGTTTTGGATGGGATTTCTCTTGACAAGCACCCTCCTACCTCAGTTTTAAAGTTGTTGTACACTGGTTTGCAAACATGACATGGCAATCAATTAACAGTATCAACTCCTTATCAAAAGGTTCATTTCATAGCATTCCATATCGTCCCACTACACTCCAACTGAAAAAGAGGTACTGGCAGCACATGAAGGGGTCTGAGCTGCTTCAGAAGTGATTGGAACCAAAGCCCAGCTCCTCCTGGCACCCTGACTGCCAGTGCTGGGAAGTTGTGGACATTCAACAGGAGGGTCCCCTCTACACATCATGTGACTGATGCTACATGGAGTGAGTTGCACTGATCATACAGTGGGCTTGAATAGGAAAACCCAATCGCCCAGGAATTCTGGAATTGAACTGGCAAAAAGCTGAAGACTTTTGGAATATCACCAGAAGAGGAGTTGACATGCCTAAAAGGCCATGTTGTATAATAAACTAGCAGAAAATGAGAAACAATATGCTCTGTTCACTGATGGGTCCTGTTACTTTGTGGGAAAGCATCAGAGGTGGAAGGCTATTGTATGAAGTGCTACACAATGAGTTGCAGAAGCCACTGAAGGAGAAGGTGAATCGAGCCAGTTTGCAGAGGTGAAAGCCATCCAGCTACCTCTGGACATTGCCAAAAGAGAAAAGTGGCCAATGCTCTACCTCTGTACTGACTCATGGATGGTGACAAATGCCCAGTGAGGGTGGATACAGCAGTGGAAGCAGAGCAGCTGGCAGTGAAGAGGAAAATCCATCTGGGCTGCCACAGAGTGGTAAAAATATTGCTGCCCAGCTAGAGAGTCACATAGGTGCCGATGTACCCAAGAGTCAGGCCAGAGAGGAACATCAAAACAACCAGCAGATGGATCAGGCTGCTTGGATTGGAGTGGCCTGGGTAGATCTTGACTGGCAACATAAGGGTGACTTATTTATAGCTTGTTGGGCACATGACGCCTCAGGCCATCAGGGAAGAGATGCAACATGCAGATGAGCTCGTGATCGAGGGGTAGACTTGACCATGGATGTTATCTCACAGGTTGCCCATGAATGTGTAATGTACTGCAATCAGATGAGCTCAGCAGTGGGTTAAAGCCTCTGTAGTATGGAGGACGATGGCTGAAATATAAATATGGAGAGGCCTGGCAGACTGATTACATCACACTCCCACAAACCTGCCAAGGCAGATGCTATATGCTTACAATGGCTGGAAACATATCCTGTGCCCCATGCCACTGCCTGGAATACTATCCTGGGACATGGAAAACAAGTCTGACATGGCACCCCAGAAAGAACTGAGCGAGACCATGTGAGTCATTTCTGGAACAATCTCATAGACACCTGGGCCAAAGAGTATGGAATTGAGTGGGTGTATCACTCACTCTGGCAAGATCAAACAACACAATGGGCTGCTAAAAATTACACTGAGAGCAGTGGGTGGTGGGACCTTCGAACATTTGGATATGCACTTAGCAAAGCCCAGCTGGTTAGTTAGCACGAGGGGGTCTACTAATGGAGCCGGCCCTGCCCAATCAAAACTTTTACATACTGCAGAAGGAGATAAAGTTCCTGCAGTGCACATAAGAGACAGAGTCTGGTTTACTCCTGCCTCAGGCAAAGGCAAATGGTATTTCTTTTGCTCGAGGACCTGTGTGTATGTGGGGAGTAATGTGGCAGGATGGGGCAGTTCCACATAATACCCCAAGGCAACTGTTTTTTTGTGAGAATAGTCAATGAATTAAATTTTATTATGTCGATTGCTACATACTATTGCATGTCATCACCACTGTGATCTCAGTATGCCATAACAACACTAAGAATCACCCAGACTATTGAATAATGAACTTTCATGAAACCAATTAAGGTGCAGAGTGATGAAACCAGAACAATGAACACCCAGCAACTTCCTCAGGGTTCCTTGAGACCATGCCAGATACATGCCAACTACAAGCTCCGGATGCAATATGTGACAATCCAACATGACACATCATCTCCCTTGCCCTGAGAGACTGTTATGACAGAAGGATCCTGAAAGTCACAGACTAACTGAACTCAATGGACATTTTAGAGGGATGGCCTGTAGAATGAGGGAATTATATCTGTGTGTACATATCAAAGACGGAAAGGGAATTGGAATGTATTGGGAAGTATAAGACCTGGACATGATGTAGATGGTATGGAATAAGGAGTGGACACTGTTGTGATTTTGGCTGAGATAGAGTTAAGTTCCTTTCTAGTAGCCGTTACAGAGCTGTGGTTTGGATTTAGCATGAGAATAACATTGATAACACACTGATGTTTTCAATTGTTGCTAGGTAGTTGTGGTGTCTACACTAAGTCAAGGACTTTTCAGCTTCTCACACCCTGCCAGGTGCAGAAGAAGACGGGAGAGCATGGCCAGGACAGCTGACCCAGGCTGGCCAAAGGGATATTTTCTGCCATGCAATGCCATGCTCTGGATGTAACTGGGGAAGCAAGCCAGAAGGCTTATTCACAGCTCAGAAACAGACTGGGCATCAGATTGTTTTATTTTCCTTTTACATGTGGTGAGCAATTGTATTTGTGCATTACTCATTATTATTATTATTATTATTATTATTACTCTCTTCCTTTGTTATCTTATTGAACTGCCTTTATCTTAATGTAGGAGTTGTTTTTTCATTCTCCTCCCCATCCCCTTGTTGGGGGAGGAGTGAGGGAGCAGCTGCGTGGTGTTTAGTTACCAGCTGGGGTTAAACCATGACACATATGCTCTGTATATATTCCTTTTTTAATTTTCAGCCAAGGTAGTAGTAAGCATTTAGTCCACCTGAGAACATAGCATCCATCACTTCACTGTGAAGATAATTTAATAAAATTAACCAGGAAATAGTTCCACCATCTGGTCATACTGTTTTTAACATAAAAATGCCTTCCACATAATGTCTGTATATGTGAAACTGCTAAATATTTTAGGTTTCGTATTCCAAATTCACTATAAACATTTTGGCAGCCATTTCAAAAATTGCTGCACTGCTGCCTTGTTTATAATAGACAGAAAAACTGGGTTAAAAAAACACCGGTCAGGAAATTCTTCTGCTAACTCTCCATCTTTAAGCCATACTCTTTTGCCAATGTTACATCTGTGATATGAACCTAAGCTGGTGGCTTAAGGAGAGTAGATGAACAAACATTTTCTTTAACTGCTTTTCTGTAAGATGTCAATGTGCATTTGTAAAATTATTTATTTGACATCATGCACCTGGGTGTCACAATTTACATTCTGTGAGGTCAAGAAGTTAATGATACAGGGTTCAATGAATTTCTTTAATGCTTTTCCTTACATTTAAAATAAGATCTTTTTTCTACTTCATGTCTTAATCCAAACTAAATAATGGTCTTGATGAGCGTTGGTGAAAAATACTTATTGCATCAGCATTTGGATTTGCCCACTTCCAGCTATATGGAACGACAGTCTTTTTTTCATGCCAGTTATTAGGAATGTGGAAGAGTACAGCTAAGTTATACTCCAAAACCGTTTAAAAAATGAATAAATACAGACTCTGCCAGAATTCACTCTTTCCTTTTTGAAGCTATATGCTGGAATTACTCCAGGTGCAAAGTTGAAGAATTTCACACATGTCTGAATTTAACAACTACAGTTCAACTAAAGGCCTTTTTGAGCAGCTTCTAGGAGTATTAAGAGGATCAATAAGAATATATTTAAAGTACTTACTAAGATAACCAAGTCTGTTTCCTCTGTTGTGATTTTCCCATTTCTTTAGTGAGGATAAGATGTAAATATATTGCAGATTTCTGTATCAGATTTTAATGTGAGTGAAATATGGTAATACTGAAAGATGAAGTCTAATTCTACTTTTTGTAGTTCTAATTGCTGTATTATATGAACAATTAAAGTTCCTGTGACATTTTAACCAGTGAGACATTTTATGTGGATAGAGATCTCTGCAGGTTTTTTCTATTTTTGTATAACTGCTTGTCTGGTTTCCTCACACCTCAAGTGAAGCCATTCCTGCTTGCTGAAAAACTAAAGTTTGCAAAGGAAAATTGCAGTGTTGGGATCAAATTTTAATTTGTTTTTCTTTACATAAGTCAATCTTCTCTCTTGCCATTCATTTGAAGCTGTAGAGTTTTGTGACTTCATCTCTAGAAGAGTTACCTTGAATTGTAGAAATGCACTTGGTTTTTTGAAAGTGTAACTATTATGTGTCCTTTGCAATAAACATGTTGTTAAAATAAACCATAAGCTACCATCTGTATACATTACAGGATGTAGCCTCAGCAGTTCTTGTGATCCAAGACAATTGGGAGAAATACAGCTCCTGGAAGATCTGGGGAATGTACTTCCAAAGTAGAAGCTGTAATTGCCTATGGTTCTTCACTGGCATTTTGATTTCTTACCTTGGAGAACATTAATCCAGAGTGCTACATACATGAGGAGAAGCAGTGGGTCCTTTTGCACATGTTCCTCTTCTTGCTTTTGGCTTTTCATATGTTGCACCGATGTCCTTCTTGAGATTAACACTGGTAGCACTGGAGGTGCAGTAATGAAGAAAGGAAGATGAGATGTAACACAGTTTCCAGTTTTCCCTTATGTTGTGGGGAGGAGTTTTAAGGTGCACTCACAACGATGGCAGGAATGCAAGTGCATAGTCTTTGTGATTTAGGGTTTGAAGAGCTGTGTGGAGTCTATTTGCAGTGCATTCACACTTCAAAAAAATCTATTTTGTCTTCAGTTTCTATTAATGAAATGGAATCATTTGTCCATAAAATTGAGAAATCTTCAGTCATTGGTTTCAGTATGTTTTGACAACTATGCATGTCTGAACTTCCACAATAGTCAAAGCTCCTTATGTCTCTGTCTGCTATGCTTTGGCTTCCAAGTGGATTAAAGCAAATATTCCTCTAAAAGTGTGTACTTGGGAACTCACTGCCAGTTCTCCTGTTTTTAACTATTGTGCAATTAGTTTACAGACTTTATAAAAAAAAAAAATCTCAAATTATTTTTCTGTTTGTTTTCACAGGTGATCAGTCAGCACTTTGAAGGGACACTGGGGAGGGTCATGTTGAGTACTTCAGTTTGAACTTTTTCCCTGAAAAGCAAAGGGAAGAATAATTAAAAATAGCTTGAGTTAAGGAGCAGTCCTGTTAAGTAGCAGCTTTGCTCCATTAAGTAAGAAGATCTGTGAGGCAACTATAAATTATTAAAGTTATGGGAATGTGTCATTGTGATGAAAGAAACAAAAACCAAACATGTAGCTAAATATTACTACCTTTTTTCCACTAATAATGGCTGGGAATGAGACCCTCTTTAGTGTACTAGTGACGTGTCAAATGATGCTTCTAACACACAGAGAACTTTGAAGATGGAGATTCACAGTCATAGTGATCATTCCATGTCAGGCTTTAGAAGTTTCACTTGAAGAGTATTACTTTTACAGTATTGCTGTATTTTAGTATGACTTGCCTGCATCAGCACTGTGCCAATAGATTTACTGGGTATATTTCACCCAAGGAACTATTTTAAGTTTTTCAGTAAGAGCTGATGGTGTTGAAAGCAGGAATAAAAATTCCACATAACTTCATCAAGCTTGTTCCTACCAAAGGAAAGAAGCTTTGTGATGATGCTTGTTTACTGCTTTGCTTTCCAGACAGTAGAAGGACACATTTGACATATTTAATATTAACAATTGATTCTAGCAATCATAATTTCCCATTACTGTTTTATCCCATTTTGTGCAACGAGTCTGATTGTCTTTCAGGGAACTTCTCAACAACTAGAAGCTGTTACTAACTCTTAACATATTTATAGGTAAAAGCTGTAGTTTCTTTGTGTTATTTCTGAATAACAACTTTCAAACTGCTATTGTTTTTCCAGCAGTCCATGAAAGGCCCACAGACAGCATTTGCAGGTCACCTTCCTTTTGATCTGCCCACTGAGACACATTTCCACAGTAATGTAAAGACTGGCATAGTCACATTGGGGTCAAGACTTGGCTGAGTTTGTCTCTTAATTCATGTAAAAGAAGGAATCAAATCTCTGGTTGAGGCCAAAAACTAAAGAGGTTATGGTGTATCTCTTCTTCATCACCTGCAGCCACACTTACATTCAGGCAGACCAGAAAAATCCAGATGTACTAAAGTTTATAGCATTTAATTTATGGACAAGTAAGATTTTGTACTAAAATTGCAAATTGATAAGCAAGTTACCAATATTTTGGTAAATGTAACTAGGTAACATAGGGATTATCTACTTTTGCTTTTTAACTGCAGAGCCTTTGAAGAAAGACGGAAGCAAGAAGCAGAAAAGGAACAAAGACTTAGAGAACGAGTTCTAAAGCAGAGGAAAAAGAAAGTTCAGGAAGCAACTGAAAAGTTCCTGCGTACTCATCTCCCTTTTTCTCAGGACAAGCAAATAGGTTTGTAGATTAAAATTTAACCATTATTCACAATGCAAGCATTTTTCTATTAATGGGATATAATTGAGACAAACCACAATTAACTTCACTAGATTTAATTCATTAGTATAAGCAAAACATAACTGACAAGAAGCTCAAATCTGATACATATGATAAAAGAGGGTGAGGAAATTTTTAAAAAGCAGCTTTTTCTTAAAGTTGTGTAATGAGATGTTTCATTATGTTATTCTGATCACAGTAGGTACATCACCTCCTTGGGATGTTCTGGCTTTTCCCCACCTTTTTCACTGCAGGGTGCTTATTGCTTTTAGTAGATGAGAAACTTAACATGAGCCAGCAGTGTGCTCTTGCAGATCGCAAGGCCATGGTATCCTGGGCTCCATCAGAAGAGGGGTGGCCAGCAGGGACAGGGAGGTGATTGTCCCTCTCTACTCTGCCCTCGTGAGGTCCCATCTGGAGTAATGTGTCCAGATCTGGGGCCCCCAGTACAAGAAAGATGTGGAACTGTTGGAGAGGGTCCAGAGGAGGCCACGAAGATGATTAGAGGGCTGGAGCACCTCCCCTACGAAGAGAGGCTGAGGGAGCTGCGCTTGTTCAGCCTGGAGAAGAGAAGGCTGCAGGGGGACCTCACTGCAGCCTTCCAGTACCTGAAGGGAGCTTATAAGCAGAAGGGGGTTCGACTTTTTAAAAGAGCAAATAATGGCAGGACAAGGGGGAATGGACTAAAGCTAAAGAAGGGAAGGTTTAGATTAGATATTAGGGGGAAGGTTTTTACAGAGAGAGTGGTGAGGTGCTGGAACAGGCTGCCCAGAGAGGTGGTGTATGCCCCATGCCTGGAGGTGTTCAAGGCCAGGTTGGATGGGACCCTGGGCAGCCTTGTGTAGATCCAGGCCTGTAGGTTGTTGGCCCTGCCTGTGGCAGATCCTTGGGGTCTTCTCCAACCCAGACCATTCTATGATTCTATAATACTGTGCTGTCACAGCTGGGTGTAAAGCATTACAAGGCCACTGGAAGTTACTAGGATAATATACTGATCCCCTTTTTGGACCCCTGAAGAGGAACTATTCCAGAATGTGCATTTTGTTTATGATTAAGTAAAAACAGTCCTAGAATATATTAATGCATTACATAACTTCTGCTGAATTAGTCAGCTTTATAAGCTGTTCTCTCGCTGCTGGGAAGTAATGATCACTTCAGCTCGGTTCCTGCTTTCTTGGAATCAGTGCAAATTGGCAAGAGCTTTTAACAGCATCAGCCAAGTCTGATTTCCAGTCAACTTTCCAGTGTTGAAACTCTTAAGATACGGTATATTACTTAAGTATTCTTTAACAGATTTACTCTCCCAATTGCAGTTGAGCCAACTGTGAGGTAATGTCTCTGACTTCAAGATCAAATGTCAGATTAAAATAACAAAATAGAACAGTACTGGTTTAGGGCTTCTTCATAGCTCTACTGACAGCCCAGACTGTGTAGCAATATAATTAATCACAATTTTTGTTTTGTTTTGGTTTATTTTCCTTTATAGAAATTCTACCTCTGCCACTTTCTACCCTACTTTTGCTTACTTGAAAGAGGCAACACCTTATGTCTGTCTGGACTCTTTCTTTTTCCACTGATTTGATTAGTAAGTCACAATCAGGCCTGTATAAAATATCTGCAAGCCACACGTTTGGCTTAGTTCATTAGTGGAATAATCATGATGTAAAAACAAAGTTAGTGCTGGATTTTTTAACCTGCTATTTTTTCAGCAGTGCAGTCTGAAAATAAACAGCAAATCAGTTGAATACATGTGCTACTGGAAACACCTGTATAGACTGGGGCTTTGTTTCAGAGGAATGAGAGGTGCTCCAGCACATCTAATGGTGCTAAACTACTCAGTTCATTGTAACAGTCTGGATTTAGGCTTGCAAACTTAAGAAACTGAACCAAACCATTCCAAATTTTAAAAACTTTTCTCCATCTGTTTCTTTTTTTTAACTTAAATCCCTCTAGTCCAGGAAAAAGCAGCTTTTCAGTTAGAAGACGCTATTGAACAAATTAAAGGATCAGTTTTAACACCAGAGTTGTGTTTGCCCAACGGAAACAAAAACAATTTCAGGTAAGCATTTCTGTGTACTCTTATGATTAAAGGAAGTAAAATGCTTAATGTATTCAACAAGCATTGTTCTTTAAGAAATTGTAGGCTGCTTCTCTAGTGGGAAAGAAAGCATTTCTGTGAACTGTTCCAATGAAACATTATGAAACATCCTTGAGTTGTTTGTGTCCGTTTGGTAAAACAGCAGAGATGGTGACACAAACCTTTCCCCTTCAGCAGAATTCTGGGAATAGTCAGAGCTAACCCAGGCCCCATTCAGCCTGAATCAGACTTCCACGGTCATCAAACCAGCTGCTGTTCTATGAAGTATAAAGTATTCTCTGTAGATGATTTCTTATTCTCAACCAGACTTTTTTCTTTTTGACACTCACGAATACTCTAGTTTGTATATCCATGCTGGGATCTTCTTTCCAGCTGTCATTCATTTAAATGTCCTGTTGTTTATAAATATCTTGAGCATCCTGATAACAGTTTCACCTGCAATTTCATTTTATATCACATACAATTTGAATCACATCCTTTTCACTCTCCCCAAGATACTTTGGCTTATCATAGAATGTATCTTCATGCATAGTTTATCTGCTGTATTTGATACTACTTCCACTCCCAACTGCAATTGCTGGGACAAAGTATCATGATATAATGATACAATTTGTAATCACTGAGGAGTACCGCTGTGGAGTACCACAAAAGCTTGATCCTAAAATAGCAAGACATAAGCTTGGCTTTCTAATCATTTGTAAGAGTTATGGCTCTATTGAGCAGATGTGAGAACTCAAAGCATGGACCTGATGAGAGAGTCCTGTTAAGTGCCACTTTGGTTAGGCCAGACTAGGGGCGTTTAGGGCCAGTGTGGAGCCAAAAGACAGGATCAGTGCCCACAGCTAAACTCTTCCACCTAGGCAGTCAAGCATAGCTGGCAACCCACTAAAAGTTGCATTTCCAGACGACTAAACCTTTATTGACCTGGTGGGTTTTGGTGTGTGGGTTAGTTTTGTTTGGGGTTTCTTGGGATTTTTTACAACTACCTTTCTTACCTGTTAAAGGCAATTGATTCTTGGTTTTGTCATTATTAATTTCTGTATAGTTCTTGCTTCTTGTTTTCAAGGCTTGGTTTCTATTCCTAATGTTCTTACCCAGCCTTGTTCCAGTTTCATCTGCTTTTCTTTCTTAAATGTATCTTGTTACATGCTCCCTGCCTTCCTAGTCTCTTGTTGCACGCTGTCCTTGTCATTTGACTTCACATGCCATTTGGCTTCAGATGCCTTTTCTTTAATTCCTGGGTAGCAACCAGCCCCATGGTTATTGCTAATTCTCATCCTGTAGAAACCTATGGTTTCCTCTACCTTAATTTGGGTGCTCCCTGACCACAGTACCCAGCCACACCAGCTACTCCAAAGATATTTATATTCTTTTCTCAGTTAGCAAATAGAATTTTTTTAATGTACCACATTACTGATGTCACACGTCATCAGTAGAGTTGGGCTCTCTAGATACTACAATGCATTCTTGCTATTTGAAGTAAGGGAATATCTGACAGCATGAGTATCCTCTGTATAAACCAACCTTATGGAAAAATAAGGACCATTTTCTTGGTTTAAAAAAAAAATCAAAAAAACTCCCAAAAAACCCAAACAAAAAACCCCACAACCCTCCATGTTCCATTTTTGCCAATGACCAAACAGTTGGCTGACATTTTCCAGATTAATTCAGCCTGAGGCAGTCACCCAACAACCCAATCAGAAAAATCTGTCTATTTATAAATAACAGAGGAAAAGCTTTAAAATGGGAAGTGTTGGACCGTTTTAGGGAGTACTAACAGCACCACCTGTAGTTACATATAGTACAGCTGTCCTTCACTTGCCAGGCATTTATTGGTGAAGTATATTTTTGGAAAAGTGCATGTTTAAAAGTGTACAATTGACACACAGAAATAAGCCAAAATTACTTGCTTGCATCAAGAACCACAGATGAGAATTCACCCTTGTGAGCATCTAGAAATGGTTCTTTCTATCATCAGAAGCAGATTTCAGCAATGGTTGATTGGGATAAAACAATACAAGAAAGCAGTAGAACAAGTTTGGATAGTAACTAACTTCTCTTACAGAAAAAATCTGAGAGACATAGAACAACTTGAAAAGCAGAGTCTCAGCAACTTGGAGGTATGTATTTTTATGTGATTCATTAAATGATGCCTCTTAATTGTAATGGAAATTTCTTGAATGTGGTAAAAAGGAAAGGTCTGTTAAGCACAGTGAGCTTTACTGATTATTTATAGTACAATTGTACATATTTTTAGATAAGAAGTCAGATCTTTAAAAATGTCTGTAAGAATATTTTTCACAAATTCTTCAAACATCTGTCACGTCTTTCTGTGGGCATAAGGTTTATGTCAGACTTCTTGGCTCTGAAGTAGTTAGCCATCACTCTATCAGAGCAGTCTTGTGCTTGTTTCAAACTTAAATTGGTGGGTTGCAATTTACACTTAATTTTCTGCTTTGGTGATTGCTACAACTGAGCATAAAATGCTCTAACTGTATAATTATTGTGGGTCAAATATTGGGGGGGGGAGGGGGAGGAACACACAGGGATTGTGGGGGGGTTTGGGGGTTTCTTGCCAATGTGTAGTGAATTCTCAGGGATTGACTTCAAGTGTCCTGAGATCCATTTTTGTCATCTTTGGTACAGATGAAGGTGTTCCAGTAACAAGCCAAGCAACTTTCTGACTAAACTAATTTTTGGACTCAAAATCAGTTTCAAAAGTCACCTTTTCACACAGTGAAAATCAAGAACTGAACTTTAAAGTGATTTCTGCTCTTTAGAGTATGATTTTAGGTCTGTCAGTGTTGTCTTTGGTTTTGGAAACAACTTCAATATTACATTGTTTATAAAAAACCCAAACCACGTAATTTGGTCCTCATTCTTTCATGATAGTATCTACTGATGTCTGGACTCGTAGTGTCTGAAATGACCTTGACACTGTGAAGCACCATCCTGTTATATTTGTCATGGCTAGAGGCACAGGATCATTGGTGGTAACAGAGCAAGGGCTTTTCCTTTAAATATACGTCTGTGGATAACTTTTGAAAGACTGTATACAGTTCAGATATCCTTTTAGTTCTTTGATATTGATCTTTTCAGACACGTTCATATCTCTTTGTGTACCTACTTTGTGCTGATGGGTCTTCATAAGGATCTTGAGCAGCTGATGCCTAATGCAGGAAATCTCACTCAACTGGAGTAAGATTCTAAAAGGTTCAAAAGAGGGAAAACACAGTTCATACTGGCAAGGCTGTTGACTAGTGTTCATTCTTCTTTGCAAGCATAAAAGAAGGAAAGGCAAATGGCAATTTATAGAAGGGAGATGATAAAATGGAAATCTAGCTAATCTCTTTCAAACAAAATACAAACAGGTCTATTGCTTTTTTTTTCTTGCTTTTTTTTAATACCACATTGTGCATTTTCTTGGCATAGTGTTTGCAAACCCTTCCTGAAATGATTGTGCTAAACTTGTCAGTAGCCACATAAGGACATCTTAGAATTAGAAAAAAAAAAAAAAAAAACAACAATATTTTTGAGAAAAATATAGAAAAATATTCTTCTTAATGTATTGTTAGACAATTATTTGTAGTATTATTTTATCAAATACAATTATCACGTTCTAATCGTATCCTAGAAAAAACTGCTGTGAGTCTTGCATAATTTTTCTATTTACAGTTTTTTTCTAAATGTTATCATCAGCTTTGGGCACTGCATATAAAATAAGAATTCATGTTTACGAATTAAAGTGGGTTTGAAAATGTTTTGGTCCTTTAAAAGATTTTGTTTTTTCCAGAATGTATTTTTCTGCTACCACTAGGGGTTGCTCCGCTTCTTCCCTCTGATAAATAGTTTAAAACTGTAAATATTTATTCTTTAAACATTTGGACTTTCTTTCTTGAAATTGCATGCTTTGGACTTCGATTAGAAAGATAGTTAAGAAGGCTGTTGTCATTGTTTTAAAGCCTGAGTTTTGGATGTTTAAGACTTGGATTGTGCTAGAGTGCATGTGCATTGTGATTTGCTGTGATGTGAAACAGTTTTATAATGCTTTTACTATCAATTTATAATTATTTGTAATACTCTTATTGGCATGAATTGTCTTTGGTAGTCTTGTTACTATCTGTTGTCCAAAGTAATTTCAACAGTGGTTGCCTGTCTGAACCTAACGTCAAAGTATTTCACTGTGCACATGGTTTGCAATCTAACCATCCATTGAGATCCTTTGACCTCTCTTTGTGTCTGTTTTTACAGGCCCAGCAGGATTATAAAGATTCCTAAAATTCTTTTCTTTCCTACAGGGCAATAAAGTTCTATGTGGACCCATACCAGTAGATTTGGTATTTGGTGTTCCCTGCTTTCCATCCCTAAAGATTTATATCGTTTCAGCAGTAAGCCAAAGCTTTTAGTGACCTTTCTACCATTGTCCAAAATTATTTAGTGTACAATATTGAAAGCAGTAGACTTTATTTTGTGCAACACTTACATCTGAGTTGGTACATCAAATTATTTGTTATATGTCCATAAGTATGTTCTGTTGTGAAGAAATTAATATTTTTAATTTCATTCTCAAAGGTTTTGTTGTACAGTCCTTTCCTTGTTGCAGGCATAAATAAATTTTTTCAGATGGAGCTGGTAGAACAGTCTTTAGCTAAAGCTGCACGTAACTTTTCACCAAAAGACATTATTTCCAAGTTCTTACTGTTTTTCCAAATGATAACTGTTTATGTTGAAATCTTCCATTCCTGGCACCTGCCTTGAACTGAATAACTTAGAAAATTTCCATTAAAATGGCTCAACTGTGACAAGAATAGTATTATTCAGATATCTTTTGTCTTTTTCTTTCCATCACCTCTTTAATTTGGAGACTGTACAAAATTCTTTTGGCCAGTAGAATATTTTTATGCTCTTTTATGCCAACAAAATACATTTTCCTCTGTTGTTTCACTTTTTAAAGAAAAGACTTGGAAGTAAGAGCTAATTCACAGACAAAACAGGTATAGATTACAACATGGAGCTTGTATGTTCCTCTTCCTTCCTTTAGATGACCTTAGGAGGTTATTCAAGTGGTATCAGTGAAACCCAAAATTAAATTCCTTTCTGAATGATTGGAAGCATGAATTTTACCTTGGCTCTGCTTTTTTTTTTCCCCCAAGCATACTGTGGAGCCACTGAAGTACTCAGTGTCAGTCTTTCCATGGATACTGTTCCCCTTCAGTATTTATTGAAATAGGTACTGGAACACAGGTATCATTTCTCAGAATTTGTAACCCAAACCAAGAGGTCAGAGGTTTATTCTGTATATTATCTCTCATACAATAAAATTTTGTGTCCTTTTCTACTGTGAGTGTGTTTATATATGTTAGAATTAAGTAAGTCTCTGAGAAATAATGAAGGATATTTTCTAGTGGTGTTTCACAGAATGAAAGCAGCAGATGCTGCAGACACAGAGGTGTGGACATCTCTTTACTTGCATGGGCTGACCTGTAGGATGGTTACCTGTTTGTGTTACTATGCTTTTGATGTTGGGCTGGGTCTATGAAATGGAGGTGTTTCAAGTAACTGACAGAAAAACTGAATTAATTTCTAAGTGCAGTTGTAGTATGACTGGGTTCCTTCTGCCAGGTATATTTTATCAGTCTAACTCTTCAGAAGCATTCACAAGACCAGCATGGAAAAAAGGAGTGTCCATGTATAGAGTGTCTCAAGTGTCAAGAACTTGCAGAATGCTCAGGGTTAGTTAGTGGGAAAACAGACTCTTAAGGGTTGCATTAGGATAAATCAGCATTGGAACTGAAGTCAGACTTGATTTTGAAAAGAACATTCAAAGACTTGAAATAGGTTTCTGTGGTCCCATTAGAAATGCTGACTGCTTTTTATTTACAACTGTCAATGGTAACATCTTTTTTGTTGATTACTTAAATTATATGAGAAACTCAAGTGATTTCCCTACTCATTTTCTTTTTGGTGAGATTTGGGGTGGGGGCAGGTAGTGTTGCAGTATTGGTTGGAGGCCAATACAAACCATCTTCCACGTTATTTCACTAATCCAGTACGTACACTTGCAACAAAGGAAAATTGAAATGTACCTCTGGACTAAATTATTTTGCCCAAATACTTGAATTGATTTTGATTGTGTATTGAAGAATAAGTTTTTTTAAATGTAAAATAGTGTTTTTTTCCAAGCCTGTGCTGTATAAAATGACAATACAGTCTTCGTATCTGACACACTGAATGCTTGGTCATTTAAATGATGTCATTGCATTTTGTATGTAACGTTAAAATTTTTAGTTAAGCAGTTAAGAACGACTAGAATTAGTATTGCATATGTAAGCCCAATTTTTCTCCATGTCTATTGGCCTTGATGATGGTTTTCAAGCATGATGCCATACTACTTTTACATCTCTTGAATTTGCAGGGTAGATGGTGAATGTGAAGTGTAACATTCTATGTACGCACATACAGTAGAATCATAGAAACACCTGGGTTGGAAGAGACCTTTAAGATCACTGAGTCCAACCACACCCTAACCCTGCCTAGTCCACCTCTAGACCATGCCCCCAACCACAACATCTACACGCCTTTTAAATACCTCCAGGGATGGTGACACCACCACCTCCCTGGGCAGCCTGTTCCAATACTTGACTATCCTGTCAGTAAAGAAACTCTTCCTGGTATCTAACCTAAATCTCCCCTGGTGCAATTTGGAACCATTTCCCCTCATCCTATCACTTGTTACCTGAGAGAAGAGACCAGCCCCTGCAATAAAACACACAAAGAACTGTAAATAAACCAGTCAAAATTATCAAAAGTAGCGAGCAGTGTGAGAGGCAGGGGCTGGCTTTTCAGAGTAGGTAGCATTTTTCCAGCATTTACCTTCCAGTCTTCCCTTTCATGTCTTGGAATTGTGAACAGTCAGAACTTGTTTTGCAGAAAATGTCCAATACACATATAGCAGCTCTTAGTGTAATAGTGTCCCTTGGCAGAGGAGTCACTTGTCGGGTTCCCTGAGGATTTTCCTTGCTGCAACGTGGTTCTTTCACTGGCCTCAAGAAATATTTCTTAGGCTCATGTTTTCTCTTTGTTTCAGTGCTTTACTGAAATGAAATTGCTTGACACAGCTGTTCGAAGTCTTAAGACACACAAGTGACCTCTTTAACTCCTCGGAAGTGTTCCCTTTCCTAAAATACCAAGTATGTGGGCAGGCTGGGTATAGATTTCATGCATTAGAACATAAGATAATGCAGGCAACAGGCAATACAATAAATCATATAACAGAAACAATATAAAAATCCAGAAAATAAAAAGATAGTACACTCTATTAACATTTTTGTTTCCATATCACCCTATGATATTAATTTAAATCTAATTAAATCATTGAGATTTCCAGGTTTATTTCCCTGTAGCTACTGAACACTGACAAGGAAGAATCATTGAATTTTTTTTTTAAGTCTACAGAAGTAGTTCTGGTTATGCATTCTTACATGAAAAGGTGACATTACATTTTTATTACAGAGTGGGCTATGAAGGGAAATAAAATATGTACATAGTTTAATAAGAGTGATGAGCATCCCTAATATGTGAAATTATAAATTGCATGATGCAACAAAATAAAGGTAAATTAACTAAATTTGCATGAACTAAGTAAAAGTGAGCATGTGTTTAAATGAGGAATCCTTTATTCTATAGTTCCTAACTTATTTCTTATTTTCTCCACTGAGATTTTGTGTTCCCATGAGAGGTGTTTGGGTTGGGTTTTTTCAACCAGGAGAGTAAAATTGTATGTAATGCAGAATCAAGAATATTGTCAAACTCTGGAGCATATAGATTTTAAAGTTGCAGCTTTTCCTGCACCCTCCAGATTTACCAGTTTGCCTGCTATTGGAACAGGATTTTTAAAATCAATCCTTACAAAACCTTTCCTCTGTTTAACTTAGTCATTTTAGAAACACATGCTCTAGCCTTACAGGTGCAATTTCCAAATTAGACAAGAGGTAAGCCTGACACCTAGAAGTTCTTTCTACTGTTTTGTTTGGTAGGGTTTCTGTGGGGGTTTTCTGTGGGTTTGCTTTGCTTTGGTTTGTTTTATTCCTATCTGAAATTTTCTAAGTTAGTTCTTAAATTTGGCCTGGTACAGAAAACTGAGCATATGCTTTTTCCTTATTTGAAGAAGTTCAAGCAGAGGTTAACTATATAATTTAGCCAAACATAAAGGTTAACAAATAACTAATGAAGCATTATTTATTTTTTTTCAATTAGAAGGACACTGGTTTGTATTTTAGTTTGAAAATGTTCCCTAAAGGAATCTTTCCATACACTTGGTTCTTTGTTTTAGTTTCCTTATCTCAAATCATAACTAAAATGGAAGACCACACTGACCTTACTGCAGGATTAGATTTAATTCAGTCATTGATAGTCTTTTAGGCCTCACTAAGCTTTTTATTCTACAATTTAAAATATTTGTGCAGCTATAAACTATACAATATTATGATATCACAATTTTATTATAATACACAAAGGTTTATTAGAAAAATAGTTCTAATTCAACAATTAATTGTATGCATTCTTTAGTAACTTTTCAAAATGTTAATTCTGTTGTAATTGCCAGGGAATATGCAACCATGTATCTAGGTTAACAGATTCTGCTACTTGAAACATTTTCCATTTTGGGGCACTGATCACAAATGTTTGGGTTGGAACAGTCTCAGAGACCATCCAGTTCCAATCCCCCTACCGTGGGCAGGGGCACCCTCCACTAGACCAGGTTGCCCAAAGCCCCATCCAACCTGGCCTTGAACACTGCCAGGGAGGGGGCAGCCACAGCTTCTCTGGGCAGCCTGTGCCAGGGCCTCACCACCCTCACAGGGAAGAATTTCTTCCTAAATCTAATATACACCTATCCTCCTTCATCTTAAGGCCATTATCCCTTGCCCTATCACTGCACTCCCTGATGAATAGCCCCTCTCCCACTTTCCTGTAGGACCCCTTTAAGTAGTGATATGCTGCAAATTGGGTCTTCCCAGAGCCTCCCCTTCTCCAGGCTCAACAAGCCCAAATTTCTCAGCCTGTCTTCATAGGACACATCCTCCAGCCTTCTGGTCATCTTCATGGCCTCCTCTGGACTTGCTGAAAAAAACCAAACAAACAAAAAAACACCTCAAACAAACAAAGTCAGCATTGCATACAATTGCATTTTTAATGCATCTTCGTTTTTCAGCAGATTTTTTTCCAACATACGGTATAAAATCACTTTGTTGCTCAGTTGTGTGAAAGCAGCAGAGGGAGTGGAGTATACAGGAGTGTGAAAATAGTTATGTCCATGTTTTCCCTGAGGTTTATGAGTTTTGTCAAATACTGACATTTTTTCCTAGAAGCATGTATTTATAACTATGTTGGGCATCTCAGTGTTTAAATGACAGATTAGTAAAGAAAATGCCTACATGGTACATACATAAAATGTCTTACTGGCAATTCTTACAGCACCTGTTGTTCTTATTCATCACATTAGTGTTTAATGAAGAAGTTGGGGGAGTAGATGAAGTGTCATTGAGGGACATGGTTTAGTGGGAGCTAGTAGTAATAGGTGAATGGTTGGACTGGATGATCTTTTAGGTCTTTTCCAACCTTGATAATTCTGTGATTCTGTAATTCTGTCTGTGTGCCCCTTCGTCTGATCTGTCCTCAAAGATCAGATTGTATTTTCTTCTTTCCTAAAGATGAGAAGAGGGGGTTTGACTGGGGGGGTGTTACTTGACAGCTGAGAGGTGTTGTCCATGTTTGACATGACAAGGTTTAAATCCTCATTGCTTACTGCACTTTGTATGAAAATATTCAGTGTAGTATTATGGAAAAATTCCAGTTTGGGGCACATCCACTGTCAAACCTGCATTTTAATGGGTTCTCTTTCATTTTGCAAACTCCTTTACGCATTACAGTACAACAACCATCCTGTGCCATAAAGCAATCCAGAAAGAGTAGTGATGTTTGGACAAATCTTGTTCCTGCTTTCACAGATAGAATAGATACAAAATTTAGGATTTAATTTGTTGCAGCTCTTTCCTCTGATTTTCATGTTCGAGCCACATCATTTCCTTTAGCAATTGAATGCAGGTAAATTTTGGCTTGATGGAAACACTCATGGTACTATGAAACCAAGCTGTAAAAACACCAGGCTCAATATTGCTTGTATTTTAGCCTACGATGTCATTCATACAAAGTTAGTAGCAGCAAAATAACATTTCTGATAAATGAAATGGTCTGGGTTTATGCCTGTATTTCAGAATGTGCATCAAGAAGTCAAGAAATCAGATGATTCAGAAAGCTTGTCAAGCCTTGACAGTCTTGAGGTTGGAGCCCAAAGTGGAAATTACACAACATCGAGTGAATCATCTTTGACTGTGCAGTGTGACTGTGCCCTGAACAATCCAGAAAAATCACTGACTAGGAAGAATGGTTTGCTTTATACAGCTGAAAGTACTTCTTCTAAAAATATGCATCTAAATAATTGCCTGAGAAATGCAGATTTGCAAAACAACCACAACTCACCTATTCATGATCTTTCAGCTAAACATAATGTTCTAACTCTTGCTGAACACGTAAACAGTTCAGAAGAGGAATCATCTGCTTCTCACAGATCTGGAAAAAAACCTGCAGAGTGTTCTACTTCTGGCAAGCAGGAAAGCTCTGTAAGTAATGCATTTAGATTTCTACAAAACATACACCAGAGAAGGGAGCAATCTTCTAGAACGGCTAGCACATTAGCCACTGGTCATCCTGTTTTCAATCCTAGCAAAGCCTGTGCCAGCCCTGACTCTATTCCAGGAGAAAAAGTTCAGAATCTGATACAAGATCAGAGTTTTAAGATGACCCCACAGAAAAGAACTGTGTCTGTTCAAACCTCCAGTCAACCTATTGCAACATCTATCATCTTATTTCCTAATCAGGGATGTTCCACTGGCATTCCCAGCACAGCTGATACATTACTGAAGGACAAGAACATCAGTAGGGACTTTGTAAAAAGTACCTCAGGAAAAATGCCTGAAACAAAAGAAGAAAATATTAAATGTATTGAAGACATTAATCCAGGATTGTCTTCATTTCACAACACACCAAATGCCTCTGTACTGCACAACATTAAGCAGCAGAATAACAAAGAGGAAAAAAAGGGAAATATTGTAGAAACTGTGTCACTGGTGTCTGATACAGATTTAAGTTCTCACATTCCTGCACAGCATAGAACCATGAAAAACAATATTCTTGAAAGAAAAAGAGCAATTTTATTCACAAGTATCTTAAAGAAGGAATCTAAATATGAACCCAGTCAGTTTAAAGCTGTGGTTATGAACCACAAGATCAGTTTTGGAATTCGACCCATATCTTCTATCAGAGACAGTTTAGAATTGGCAAAACTAAAAAAGAAAAGCAAGGAAAATGAAAAAAACAATAGAAAGCTAACATGGTGTGATCAAGTTAACCAGATAATAATAGAAAATAATGACGAATGCTATGAAAAAAACACCAGTGAAATATCTTCTGCACAGCTGCAATATGTTCAAACTACAAATAATGCTCCTAAGACTAATTTAAGTATTGTTCCTCAAACTTCAAACCCCATGTTCATAACAAATCATCAGGAAGAGTCTCATATATCAAAACCAAATGTTAATACTGAGGAATCAAGTGAAGAATGCACGCCTCTGAACATATTTATGCCTACTGGATCCTTTTCTGCTGAAAAAGCTTGGATAGTATCAAAAGATGAAGAAAGTAAACCCCCAGTATGTAGCAATATTTCTAAAATTAATGAAGTTAATCAACTCCAAAATAAGGAAAAAATAACCAGAAGACCAAGATCTGAAAGAGCCCAGCCAAATTTTGTGCCCAAGAAGAGAGCAGGCACTCTAATCCAACCACAGTCAGCCTCTGAAGCCAACAAAACTCTAAAAGCTCCATGGAAATTTCTAGCACCTCACCCACCATCCGCACCTCTGCTGGGAAACAGAAGTGGCAAAAAAGCAGCCAGCCCTGGGCATCAGTCCCTGCTGCCTTCATGTCTTCAAGCTACCACTACAGACAGGAATTACTTAAAAGAACAACATGCTTTGTTAGCAGATGGGGTTTTAAATAGAAACGGCCCAGAAAACAGTCCCAGTGTTACTTGTTGTTCAGACTTGGCCACCATAATGCCTACACCTGGCTGCAGCACGGCCAGACACGAACCTTGGGCAAAAAATACTTCTTCCATAAATAGTGCCGGGAGAAGCGCCTGTCGAGATCGTTCCGTGGCCGGCCCTGAACGAAGACCTGCTAATGCAGCGCACGGAGTACATCTCTGCCACATCCCAGCAACTGGAAAAACAAGTACCTTCTGGCAAGGAGTGCATACTGCCCCAGCTCCAAAAGTCTCTGCTGCTGGTAAGAGCCCCCCGTGTCTGGGTTTGGGGTGGGGGGATGTTGGGAAGAAAGTCTTTTTCAATTACATCGCAAATTTGTTTTCAGTTAAACCACGCAGCCTTTCATCCCTTCACACAATACAGCCAGTTTTAACAAGTTTTCACCATCTGTCACTGTCATTCCTATTCTAGCGGTAACCAGAGGCCTCTCAGTTGTCCATCCCCATTTTTAATAGCTCTCTGCAGAACTGAATGAAAAGGAAGTATTTTCCCTGTCATTATTTTCCTGATCAATGAGCAGGTGTGTCAAGCGGTCAAAATAATGATACAGGGGGAAGTGACTAAGTTCATGTGAGCAGGTTTTACCAGGTAACTGGGCGTCACAGGTTGTTGTCCGACAGCCACTGCCACCTGAGTGTGAAAGAAGTGTAGGTCTGCCGTGTTTGTAAAGTGATGACACTGTAAATGTAGAAAATTACTACATTTACTCCCACTAATACAATTAATGCTCAAAGAATTAAATTTAAATTTTAACAGAAAGAGTTTCTACTGGCCAAATTTTGCTGTGCTGCAAAACATGTCTGATTCATAAAGAGTTTAAAGAAATGTGAAGACCTTCCCTTCATTTTATTAAAAATTAACTTTGGGAACAATATGATGGTAAAATAGAGGAAAGATGTGTAAGAAATTTGGGGACAATAAACTTGAATTTCATGGGGTTTACATTTCAAAACAGGTTTCCTCCTTCCCGATGTGCCTTGTTCCTCCTCTGCAGCCTCCTTGTGCTTGTCATTTGTATGTCCCATGCTGGTTTGCTGCCTTCTGAGGGTTGCTGCTGGAGGCAGGTCCTGAAGCTGCAGACCCTGCTTCAGGTGCCCACAGCGCTCAAACTGCTTCAGAGGCTGGGACCACCCAGAGGACTGGCCATGCACCTCAAAGATACTTTCTAGAAAAAGGTGTCATGCCCATAACTTTAAAACGCCCACAGCAGAACGCAGAACCACCACATCCCGTTCCCAGCTTTAGCTGCAGTGACACGCAGCTTTTACTGTGGAGTGACTCAGGAGACCTCTGTTGTGTAAGAGCAGAGGGAGCTGAATATTCTTGGCCCGAAGCAAGGGTGGCAAATGAGAAATGTTATCTGCCTGTCCACTCCTGTTCAAAGCCAAGCAGATGAGCCTAATGACCCTAAGATGCATGTGACTTGAGTGAGCCTCTTCGATTGTGCATTGGAAATGAATGAAGTCTTGCATTACCTAAATGCTTTGCCTCCAGCAGACACTTGCCTCTTAATGTCCTCCTTTGCACATCACATGACATATGCTGGGTCAGAGTTGTGAGTGCTCCTCATCCATCTGCACTCCAGCTTTAAACACTCCCTGTTGCACAGATACAGCTCTTCTGGAGGCAGAGCTGAGCTCAGTGACCTCCTTTTGCCATGTGGGTGGGTAGGCCTCTCTCAGTAGCTGCTTAGGTTTTGTGTTTTGAAAGTCATCTTTATTTTAAATTCTCCAGATAACTCTTAATGACTTGCTGTCAGTTGTTCTGTTGCTTACAAGTGCACGTAGATCCCCAGAGTCTTTGTCCTGCAGTGCTTGCTGTGAGAGACTGAGCCCTGCCTTGCCCTTCAGTAAAATATCTAGGGAGGCTCTATTACAGGGTCCAGGAGGTCTGTAGGACACTGTAGGAAATGCAACCTCAAATGTACAGAAAGAATAACTGAGAACAAGATGAATAAATATATGTGTGTCAGTGAGGATCTTCCTTTAATTGGTCTTCCAGGCTTCAAGTGGTACATCTTCTGGCTGTCACACATCATCCTGTATGTGGATATTAGAATTATTTTAAGTCCTTTGGTGTTCAGTCAGTAAAATGCTGTAAAATTGTGTTTAACGTTTCGCCTGTGACAAATACGGGATGAATTCACGTGCTTGTAATTAAACTCCTGAGTGCCTCTTGCCCTTAAAGATATTATTGCTTATTATATCTTTGTCTCACATTCCTCAAAGGAGTCTTTTCCGTGGCATAGATGTCTCACAAACCAATTAAATGGTGTTGATGCATATCAACAGAGCAGCTCTGGATTTTAGTTTTCAGGGAAACATTCATGCAATTGTTAATATAACAAGGGGGGTTCTTCTTTTCAAACAAAACATGATCACAGTTCCTTTTGGAATGCTATTCAGCACCGCATGGCACATTACAACCTTCAGGTCCTAAACCCATGGTAGGAACTACTGACGGCAGCAGGCAGATGACTAGTTTCAAATCTGCTTCTAGGATCAAGGAATTGCTTTCTTCTTCTGCAAATTGTTAAGAATTCTGCTTTGATAAATATCACTGTAACACCAACAAAAGAAAATTCTATTAAAATCACTAGAAGACTTCTCAGTCTAATAATGAACATTGAACTGCACATGTAAATACTGATTATGCAAATAAGCGGGTAATTTATCTTCCCAAGTATGAATCAAGAGACTGTGTTTACAAACAGGAATATAAAATCTCCTTGGAGATTCCTGACTTGTGCTTAAAAATGCGTATTTGCTTCTCTAGCTTCTTAATTAAGAACGTAATTTTCATTTTGAAATCTGATGCTCTAATTTTGAAAATCTTTTGTTATACCAAACAAAGCTGAGATAAATATGAGGCCCCTCTAACCAAGGGAAATTCTAGACATCAGTACTGTCATTAAAATTAATATACCGGTGTATAAATTAGTAAGATTAACTACAAAATCCCAAGCTGTAGAACTAAGGTTTTAAACCACAACTTTGCAGTTGAATCACAACTGTGAGGCCACATCTGGAAGACTGTGGTCAGGTCTGGGCTCCTCAGCACAGGAGACACATGGGCAGACTGGAGGGTGTCCAGCGAAGGAGCACAATGATGATAAAGGGACTGGAGCATCTGATGAATGTTCCACATTAAAAATGTCCACAGATGATCCACATCTCTACCTTACAGCCCTATGCTAACGTGAAATTAAATAGGCTTTAGAAGTGCCTGCTTCTTTCTTTTCATGATAAGACAAGACATTTAGCAAGGTCAGATGTGACCATACACAAGGTGAACATCTAAAACTGGGCAGAGACATTTATACACCATTATTAGTTTTGCCACTACTATGTTTATCATGCTTTTACACATTTTGGTGTTTTTTTTGTTTGCATGTCATTTAAGGTGGTGCTCCTGTTTCAAGACAAAAGCAGGTTGTTAACAACCATGAAAATAAACACAGACTTTTTTCAGAACAAAGAAAACAAAGCCTGGCCTCTAAAAGATGGAAGTGTACTCATCATACACAGGTAAATATGAAAAGCTAAAAAAAATAAAAAGCATCTTTGTCTTCAAAATGGAAAGAGTTTCAGCAGTGTGTAAGATTTGTTCAGTGTCACACAGCTTTGGATCAATGTACTTAGTCAGCTTGCTGTCACTGCTGATGGAAAGAACAAAACCAACTAGAACAGATGACCGTATTGGTATACACTAATATTTTTGCACTTGAAAACATTTATTAATACAAATCCATAAATAAAAATGTTCAGAAAGTATTACTGTTACTTTAAATTGCACTTAAAATATTTTGATAATTTTTTTTTGTAGAATTCGCTCTGTGCTGTCCAGCTGAGTCCTGTTCAATCTCCATTTGATCCAGCACAAAATAGGAGTAACACCTATAAGTCTGCTGAAGGTACAGTAACACATCTCACCTCAGTTCTTTCTTATACGTAAAGTAGTGACCTAATTTATCCACTGTGTAACATCAATTGTGTCTTTTGGCATCAGTGACTCTAAGTAAGAAAGAGAGGTTTGTTGTCTAGACCTATTTTTTCTCACAGAAATGTAAGATATAACAGCACATGTCATGGTATGGACAGCTTTATAAATGCATTGCAAGGTACATTCCAGTTTCATTCCATTCCTGTGTGTATGGAACTCTGTGATGGCTGTATGTATCCTCCACAACTGGATGGTACAGACTCCAAAGTCAGTAGAACTTGCTCTGGTGCCAATTGTAAGATGCATTAGTGATCTTAATTATTTTCTACTGTATCTTCCTTCTTGACTTTGCCACCTTTTTCACCTTTTAGGGCAAATTTTGTGTGTTTCACAGAGCTACAGTCATGAAAACAAGCAGTGTGTTTAAATGTCATGAACTCTTTTCATCTGAAGTTGCCCCTCTAATCTCTTCAGTTTCAGAAAGCACTCTTCAGTTTCTTGTGGCAGAAAAACTAGCAGTAGCAGGTGCTGCAGAGGATGAAATCCTGGCAGCTATGAAGAGTGTGCAACCAGCCAGAGAGCCCTTACTGCTTAACAGAACACCATGTCCAGGCATGAGTACACTTTCAGTGGAAGAAGAGAAGATTTTCCAGTCTATTGATCAACTCAATCAAAGGCTAGAAAGTAAGTTTGATTACAAATAGGAACCTCCATCAAGTGATTAAATAACTTTATGAGTTGTTGTCATGGATTAATTTGAATTAAAAACCTGAGTCCTGTGATACAAACATTTTTCTTCTATTTTCCTCTTATTCTTTACTAAATGTAGCAAACAGTAGATCAAAATGATGAAACCTTTCTTAAAGTCAATGAAATTAATTTAAAATAATGGTGACCTAGCCATGGTCAAAAAAGAAATTACTCAAAATGTGACTGGAGGACACCTTCAGAAATTGTTTCTGCCCAACTGTAGCTGTTGTCTCAAACATATGTTTGTCAAACACATTACTATAATCTTTAAATTATTTTAGATATTTTTTTAAAGAATTTGTCAGCCTCACTTGGGGATCTGTTCCAATGTTTATCCATCATAAATGTTTCCAACTATTTTTGTGAATATCTGCCCATGATAGTATATATGCTGTGTTTTTGCAAATGTAGCCCTTTCTAAAGAACAGCTTTTCCTTTTCTGTCTTCTAGCCTTTCAGTCTTATTCTGTGAATTCTTAAAGATCACAAATACAGAGTTCTGAGGTTGCTGCAGCCAAATCTGAATGTTTTGGTGGCTATCACTTGGTCAGCTATTTAAAAAATGCCACGCTCAGCTAGGTGTTCTCTAACATGTTCTTTCTCTATGCAGGTTGATGTCTTCCCCACTTTATAGTGGTGCCTTTAACAGGAGCACCCCAATCACAGCTTCCTTTTTGCTGAAGAATGTGGGGGGGGGGGGGGAAGTGTACTAGTTCTTGGTATTTGTGTCTGTACTGATTAGTTTGTTAACACTTCTGGAGAAGAGAAGGCTCCAGTGAGGTCTAATTGCGGCGTACCAATACTTCAAGGTGTCCTACAGGAAAGTGGGAGAGGGGCTGTTCAGCCTGTGTAGTGAAGGAACAAGGGGCAATGGCTTTAAGCTGAAAGAGGGCAGGTTTAGGTTAGACGTTAAGAAGAAATTCTTCTCTGTGAGGGTGGTGAGGCCCTGGCACAGGCTGCCCAAAAAAGCTGTGTCTGTCCCCACTCTGGCAGTGTTCAAGGCCAGGTTGGATGGGGCTTTGGGCAACCTGGGCTAGTGAGGGTGTCCCTGTCCATGGCAGGGGAGTGGAGCTAGATGATCACTGAGGTCACTTCCAACCCAAAGCATTCTATCATTCTATGAACACTTTCATCCATCATCCTATTATAACCATGATACTCATATAGGAAATTTATTTCTTGGGACTCTTGCTACTGTTTCAAATGTTTAGTTAATGTGCTTTGAGCTACAAGAACATACAAGTCTCTCCTAAAAATTATCATTAGGTTGACATAGTTTTGGTGTTTTGTGTGCTCCATCCTGTATTGGAAACTAGGGGGGACAAACCTTGTTACTTAGTCCACGTGGTCTCTTCAACAGCCTGCTTGGCTTTTGATATCATTTGAATAACTTCTGCTTGCTTTTCTTGCTGTTTATGGAACTGCCAATTCTCTTGTATTTTTCATTTTCCTTGGACTTTTTTCAAACAAAATTTTACATGCCAATTATTTGAGTTTTTAAGAGTCTGCTTTCTTGAAGTATGTTGATTTTATTTTACCATGCCACTACTTTTGCTTCTAGAAAACACCATTTCATGGTCAGATTACCCAAGATCACCCCCTTTCTTGACTGGAATCAAACTAAACCAGGGCTAATTAAGCTCTGCACACTATCCTTAAGTATCTACATCAAGTGGTGGATTACTTGACTTTAAGGGAAAAGGCTTCAGTTTCCCATAAACTGCAACAGCAAAATACAAGATGTTTGCAGCTGCTTCGAAACTTCCTGCAGCTGGAACGTACAGTTCCTGCTCCCATCAAACAGCAGTTCAGAATTTCATTATATCATTCCTTGTGCCTATTGCTTCCAAGCAAAGAGGTCGAGTATGATCTGCTCAGGTTAAGAAAGTAGATATGAAAAGAAAGATACAAGAAAATATAAAATAAATTGTTATAGAAATAACAGAGAGATGACAAAGAAATAGAGGCAAAGGTAAATGCAGCAAAAGAACTGAGAGCAAGAATGCTGAGGTTTACAAAGTGTGAAGACTCTTTCATGGCCTCAAGTTGGAGCACAGGAAGTTCCTCACCAACATGCAGAAGAACTTTTACACAGTGAGGATGACAGAGCCCTGGGACAGGCTGCCCAGGGGGGTGGTGGAGTCTCCTTATCTGGAGATATTCAAGACCCGTCTGGAGATCTACCTGTGTGATCTGTCCCAGGGAACCTGCTTTGGCAGGGGGGTTGGACTCAATGATCTCTGGAGGTCCCTTCCAACCCCTATGATTCTGTGAATCTGTGAAAACTATGAGAACTGTAAGAAAAGTACATACAGACTGTGAAAGAAACAATGAAAGAATTATGAGTTAAGTGACTGCGAACCAAGTGACTGAAAAGTAATGTTATTTATATATATCTTAGAAATTTAATTAGCTTGCCTAATTAGGGATTAAAATTGGTAATAAGAAGCCAGGCAATTTTACAGGCAGACTCATAGGACATGTAGGTACATGTAAGTATGTACCTGTAAGTAAGTAAAGTGTTATAAGTACATGTAAGTACACTGCTTTTTTAAACCACAGCCTTTTTCTACCCCTTTTTTGGCTTTGTTTTCACATGTTACTAAATTAAGAGACTAAAACTGCACCTCCAGAGTGGTGGTTTTAATAAGTAACAGTTGGCCAGTAACCAACCTAAGTCTGGAGTTTTTGTTGCCAGCATTCTCTTCTCTTCTCTTGCTTTAGATTTCTTATTGACCCTATTTTTTTTCTTCAGATAATAAAACCTGGCTGCAAATTTTAAAAATACAGATACAGCATGTACTTCAGCAGCTGTTGGTAGAGGAAAAAAGAACATATCCACAGTCTTCAAGAAGTTTTGTGTTGATTATTTGACTGTGAATCATATTTCTATTGTATCATTTCATTTACATAATATTTATTATATACTTTTATGCTATTTTTAGATGTTCAAGTAGCCGTTACCAGGAACACAACTGCTTCAAATGTTTTGCAGATAATCACCCCTTTAGTAAGTATTTAATTTGAATATGCTCAGCTTTAATTTATGGCTTACTTCCTAGTAAAAATATAATTGAAAATATTGACATAATCTGTTCAACTGGCTTGCCAAATCTTCAGATTTCTATTGATGTGAAACCCCAAAATCCCAGATAGGAACTTTACAGTACTGTAATCAGGCTTTACCAGCTTATACCAGACTGCCTCTGGCTTCATTTTCCTTTCAGAATCTGAAGATACTGGCAAAGTCCAGGAAGGTACAAGAACTTTTAAGGAGCAGTAATTTAGCAGGGTCTATGTGAACTGTACATAGCTCCTAATTGCTTTGTAATTTTAGTAAATTAGAGAGGAAGGGGGGAATGATGTCTGGTAGCACATAAAATAATTGGGCAATGCAACGATTTCTTACTTCCACCTGCAGATATTCCATGTGCTGTAAGCGATGGGTATTGCCTTTCTTCTCCCTTTCTTCCATTAGTGTTTGTCCTTTTTTTTTCATATGTTCTTGACCTTGCCAGCTTGAGACGAAGTATTTATGACACCTGGAATATAAAGAACTGAATAGGCAGATGAGTGTCCAAAGTACAAAATTTCTGTTTCAAACAGTTTATAGTGCAGGAGTTCGTATTTGTAACTCTGATACCTGCCTCCTCCTTTACTATACATTTGTACTGAGGAAGAAATATAAACAGAGGACTGTATACTTCATGTATTTTTTCACATACTTCATATAGTGTAGGATTGCCTGATTTTGAAGTAGAGGTGTGGAAAGAGCACAGAGCACATCTTTGCCTCTCTCCTTGTGAGTCCTGGTAGTAGGTGTGACTTGGAACTTCAGCTTCCCCTCTTCTGCCTCCTGTCTTACAAACTTAATTCTTTATAGCTAAACAATTTGTAAATTTTGTATTTTTCATCAATTAGTGTGGCATAGCTACCTTTATTGAATCTATCTGGGTTTTACTAAAGCATTTTTGAGCTGGGGGTTTCTTCATAGCCTATCCTACTTTAAAGAAGAAAAAGACAAACCTGTTCCCCTACCAAGGCATTTTCCTGGCTTTCAGCAGTCAGACTTGGCCGTCTGGTCTGTGACAAAGCTTTCTCCCACTAATTCTTCACCTACAAGATTTTTGTTTCACAAATGAGATATAAAGACCAGACATTACTCATGCTGTCCAGTCTCTGGAGCTGTAAGTTCTCTCATGGACATTTAAGACCCTTCTTTCCTGTTCATGAGAGCATGTAGCAATAAGATGAGAGGTAATGGTTTTAGACTAGAAAAGGGGAGATTTAGGTTGGCTATTAGGAAAAAGTTCTTCAATGTAAGGGTGGTGGATCAGTGGAACAGGCTGCCCAGAGAGGTGGCGGAGGCCCTAACCTTGGAGATATTCAAGGTCAGGCTTGATGGGGCTCTGAGTGACCTGATGTTGTTAAAGGTGTCCCTGCTCACTGCAGGGGAGGGTTGGACTCAATGGCCTTTAAAGGTCCCTTCCAACCTAATGCACTCTATGCTGATATGATTCTTTGATTCCCTACAAGTATATACTTAAGCATTTAAAATGGTGTCCAGCTGTAGATATATATTCATATCTCAGGCACTGGCTTGGACTTCTTGATGGTAAGAGTGCAGAACTGTCATACTGTTCCCAGCTGCAGAAAAAGTATAGGTGACTGAGATTTCATCAGATCTTCTCTTATGAGAAGTGATGGTATTTTAACTTCACCAAGAGAACAACCTGCTTCAGCTCTCCGAGTTTCAGAGCATCCAAATAAAGTCTGGATATTCAGTCAGTACTTCATAGGAATGACACTGTACCCTGCAATACCAACCTCCAAATCAGATGAAAGTGCACAGTTGTTTGTCTAATGGAAAACAGATCACATGATATAAAATGATGTTCCTTGAATGTTATACCGAATCACATTTCTGTTTCTATATGTGTATATCTAATTTTTCTCCATTTTATTGTATTCAGCAATCTAAATCCTCTCCTTTGGTGAACACTGCAGTGGGCTCCCAGCAGTACCAGAATGCCTCAGCTGGCAATCGATTGCGATTGCACAGGAGATACTGACGTTACCAGCCCCAACATCTTACAGCTTTATGTACTTCACATGCAATATGTATAGTACTCAACACTGCAAAATGAGCAACAAATGAAAGACAGAAGCAGTAACTCAAATAATGACTGTTGACTGGTAAGCATTTTTAGGATAATTAGGTCTATTTTATTACACACTTTATTATAAAACTAAAAGAATGAAAATACCTCACATTTTTATTGTTTGTATTGTTTGTGTAAATTCCCTTAAAGTGAAAGGAAGACAAGTACTTCTGTATTTGTCTATATTTATTCTGCTACTGTAGATTTTGTGTAAATTACTTCCCTAACTTCTCAAGCTTTCAACAATTTGCTAATGGATTCTATTACAATTGTCAAATAAATATTTTTTTTAATAATACATGGAGTTTCACCTTTTATCTTTATATTGGTGGCTGTGTGCAGATTTCTGCAGACTGTGAGTTCTTATTCAGTAGCTACCATTAATGGGTCTAAAGCTGACTGTGCCCCCACCATCGTATTTCTAGCATCTGCTCCTGCAGGCCTTGCTAATTCCTTGGAGATTACAGTTCTCCAGATTTTCCCAACAACATTTATCAACACTTGCACTTAAAGAGGAATTCTTCCTCAGCTCCTCATGTAAAGAACCCCAGGCTGAAACTGTCAGGAAATGAGAAGGAAAGGGAACTAGTGGTATGCAGATGCACTTTCACTGGAGCAAGGAGTGAAAACTCGCCACATCCATGTCAGCTTTAGGCTAAAACACCTGTTCTAGAAACACAGAGCCATAAGCACCCAGCTAGCTCATGAGCAAAAGCTGGGGTTTGTTCTTCCTGGTTGGCTTTTCCTTTGTAACCCATATTACAATGTGTCTACCTAGCCCAGACAGGAGGGCCAACCATATCCTGGGGTGCATCAAGCACGGCATTGCAGCCAGTCCAGGGAGGGGATTGTCCCGCTCTGCACTGTGCTGCTGTGGCCTCACCTTGAGTACTGGGTGCAGTTTGGGGGCCACAGTACAAGAGGGACACAAAACTATTGGAGAGTGTCTAGAGGAGGGCAATGAGGATGAGGAAGGGTCTGGAGGGGAAGTCTTATGAGGAGAGACTGAAGTCCCTCAGTTTGTTCAGCCTGAAGAAAAGGAGACTGAGGGGAGAGCTCATCGTGGTCTGTGGCTTCCTGATGAGGGGGAGCAACAGGACACGTACTGATCTCCTCTCTTTGGTGACCAGTGATAAAACCCAAAGGAACAGTATGGAGCTGTGACAGGGGAGGTTTAGGTTGGATATTAGGAAGAGGTTCTGTATTGAGAGGGGGGTCAGGCTCTGGAACAGGCTCCCCAGGGAAGTGGTCACAGCGCCAAGCTGGACTGAGTTCAAGAATCACCTGGATGATGCCTTCAGTCCCATGCTCTGACTTGTCTGGCCCTGTGTTGGACTTGATGATCCTTATGGGTCCCTTCCAATGCAGGATACTCTATGATACTGTAAGGACTCAATTCCTGTGTTTGAAATACCCAGATGGAACCAAATATTAGTATGTTCTCCTTGGAAGCGTGTATAGTCTAAGAACATGTCTGAGTGTCTCTGCAGTGCCACATGCACTTGCAGGTTTTTTTGCCAGTGGTTGTGTGGGAGGGACAGAGTGATTCGGGCAGCCTTGGATTAGCAGATTACACAGTGATCCCTGACTTTTAATTTATCTGTAGCACGGCATTAACATGTCAATAGATCCGATGTGTTTGATGATAAACCTGTCTGCATTGTTATGTCAGTGCCGATTAAAGGCCTTTTCTTAGTTAAGGGCATGATACCTAAAGCTGTGAAGTGAGTGATTGCTAAGGGGTGGGGACTTTTGAGCTTCCTCTTCTTGTTTTCCTCTGCTGTTTCAGTGCAGAGGAGACAGACAGTTCAAACAAGCTGTAGAAGGTATATAGAATGCATGGAATTGGACAACAAATCTAGGCTGGTAATTAGCTGCAAGAAGAAATGAAAGCAATTTAGTAAATCTCTGGATTTACAACTGCCTATTAGATGACCGGCTTTCCGTTCCTGTCTATAAAAACCATGGGGTTTGTCTGGGGACTTCAGCGTGTTCCCAGCAGTGATGTGCCTGAACCCCACCCAGAGTCATTGCTGATCTTTGATAAGGGGGTGGCAGTTTAGGAGATCTGTATTTCAAGAGTGGGCTCAGGGCTGAACCAGTGCAACACACACCCAGAGGGCCACCAGCATTTCTCCGAAGGGACTGCTCCTTCCCAAAACCAGCAAATAAATGATTATTTGGCAAAAGTATTATTAAAACTTTGATATTCCCCATTGTATTGAGATCATCATGCCTTTATCTTTAATAAGAGCTGCCATTTCTTAGGACAGAACCAGCCTGTAAAAAGGAGAGACGAAGAAACCAAATGTGTGCTCACCATAAGAGTGGGCAGTTTATCAGGGAACAAGAACTACCTGCTGGTGTGGCTGTCAGCTTTGTATGTAGCAGATAGCCAGCCCCTGAAAAGATCAATTGTTTTCAAAACAATGTTTTGAGGAATGGAATAACACTACCTTTCTCCTCCAGCTAAGTGAGGAATAATCTGATAGGCGTAAAGGGGCTGATTTCAGTCAGTTAAAATAAACTGTATTTAAACATCAAGACTGCAGAAACCTAGTGTCTTATGATCGCTGGTGCTGTCTGTCCTGACTCTGCTGCCAGAAAAGGGAAACTAGACCTGCCGTCCACATGCCTAAAGGATTCCAGTGTGTGGCAGTACTCATTGATTCTCTGGTGCTCAAATACATGCAAAATTCCAAGCAAAAGACATGCCTGTATCCTCAGAGCACTTGAACAAAGGCCTTCTGATCTGGAACTCGGATTGGTTTGCCCTGAAAATACAGAGCCCCTACATCTCTGTTTGTGTGCAGCACACTGCAACATTCCAGTATGGCCAGGATCTCATATTTAAATCGCAAAGGAAAGTGTCCCCACAGAGATTAAGGGAAAGCAAATAATCCAAATACCAGAGGCCGTGTCGGCCGTGTCTTGAAAACAGCCCTGCTAGTCAGCAAGCCAGAGCAGCAGCTTAACCTGGGCTCTTCTGCTAATCGGTTTAGGTGGCAAAGGCAAAGCCCATGAGTCAGCTTCCTCAGTTACAGGGAGATTTCTTTTTGGAAAAACAAGTGTCTACATTTACGTTTCTAGGAAAATATTTTCAAATTAATTATTTGATTTAGGGTTACAGGCTTCAGCTCACAGATAATAACCTGGTTTCCTTGTTCACTTTGGCTCTTTTGACAGTACTGAAGTATAGTTTTTCTTTGTTTGTCCAAGCAGTGTGACTCTAGGGCATCAGGAATGTTGCACTACCAGAGTGGACCCAGAGGCAGTTGCTGGGTTCTGAGCACTTCTGAAGAGCCAACAAGGTCTTTTGTTCTCATTAGTTGATGATTGGTAGTCTGGTTGATGTTTCCAGGCTTTTCTATTAATCACATAGAAAATTTTTTACAAATTAAAAGCTTAATTTTTTGTCAGGTATGAAGAAAAGTAACTATATTCTAATCAACAAGATTGGTTTAGACATGATCATGCTAAACTTTGCATACCTTAGATTTCTTTCAAAACCTCTTCACTCTGCCTACCATTTTGCTGCTCTTTAATCAGTCCATATTCTTTCTACAATAAAATTTTAGTGTGAAAACATGAAAATAGTTTCCAGTACAAGACTAAATACAAAGCACACACAAAGCTTCTTCAAGCTGTGTGTGTCCCTGATTTTCAACTTGATTGAACACCTGTAGGGGTTCTGACAGAGAATGACATGCAAATGGTCCCCAAAAATAACCACATGTCCACAGCATATATCCTCTCCCATGTGACAAATACTAATTTAAGCAAAAGGCTGAAGACCAACAGGTCGCAGGACGTTGTACAGAGGAGCCAGGGCACAAAATTAAGTTTTCATTGGTAAGATTCAACTTTCACATTTCAGAGAAAGCAAACATCTTCTTCTTCTTCTTGGAAAGAAATGTGCTGCATTATACTCAGCTTCCCTCTTAGTCTAATTTGCTTGTTGAGTCACAACACTGAGTAACTTTGCCCATCCATAAATCATGGAGTTATAAGGGAAATCAATTTGGGGCGTAATGTTTTATTTATACTACTGCAACACCCAGGAAAACTTGATTGTGATGAACACTGTACACATCTGAGGCCTGCACGCATGCAGTAAGGCTCTGGGGTCAAATGAAGGCAAGATTTCAGCATGAGATGGCAGCTCCACAGCCCCTCTGTGGCAATCTGGGGTGTGTCATGATAAACCTATCCAGCCTTACTCAGGAAAAGTTACAACAGCAGTGTAGACTCAGTGTCATCTTTAATCCAACAGCTAATAGAAGGCAGCAGCCAGGGAGAATATCCCAAATGCATTGCAACCAGCAGTGGGACAGAGCCAGCTGAAGGTGTCATTGACAAGCAGCCTCTGGAGACAGACACAGCCAGGAAGAGGCCGGGGTTAGAAGAAAGAGGCTGATGTTGATACAATCTTTATGCCCCATCAGGGGTTTGCAGAGTGTGAAAGCATCCCTGCCAAGGTCTACCCTCTCCTCCATCACCTATCCAGTAGCCTTCTCTGCCAGGAAGATTATCTACCTCTACATCTGGGAGGGCACCACAGCCACCACCATCTAGCACTTGCAGCTAGGTTTTAGGGTGGCAGGAGGCCACGGACATGAGGCCTCCTGAGGAGGGTAGGAAGGGCCTCTGCCTGCTGGAGGCAGTGGTGACAGCCACAAAAGTGCTGTGGATGTAAGGAATGGGTGAAACTGCAGCCACATGGGACTATGCCACTTCCTCAGTGCTGGCATCAACCAGCTCGGAGACAGGGCCTAGTTGGTCTGCAGCTGGAGCGGCCACAGCAGCCCAGGGTTTCTGAATAAGACTGATTCTTACAGAATCACAGAACACTTGGGGTTGGAAGGGAGCTCTGGAGATCATCTAGTCCACCCCCCTGCTAAAGCAGCAGCACATACAGCAGGTTGCACAGAATCACATCCAGGCAGGTTTTGAATGCCTCCAGAGAAGGAGGCTCCACAACCTCTCTGGGCAGCCTGTCCCAGAGCTCTGTCACCCTCACAGTGAAGTTTTTCTTCACATTCAGATGGAACTGCCTGTGTTTGTGCCTGTTGTCCCTTGTCCTGTTGCTGGGCACCACTGAAGAGTCTGGCCCTATGCTCTTGACATTTACCCTTTAGATGTTTATAAGCATTGATCAGATCCCCTCCCAGTCTCCTCCAGACTAACCAGACCCAGCTATCTCAGCTCTTCCTCATACGAGAGATGTTCCAGTGTCCTCATCATCTTTGTAGCTCTCCTCTGGACTCTCTCCAGTAGTTCCTTGTCTTCCCTGAACTGGGGAGCCCAGAAATGGACACAGTTCTCCAGATGAGGCCTCATCAAGACAGAGTAGAAGGGAAGGATAAGCTCCCTTGACCTGCTGGCCATGCTCTTGACACTGTTGGCCTTCTTGGCCCTGAGAGCACACTGTTGGCACACTGATAACACAGCTATCTTCCAGTCAGGAGCATCAGGCAGCAGGGGTCCTTGCCTATACTCATTGATAAGGTCTTGATGGTGGTGAAAACTGTAGTGGTAATGGGAGGGAAGAGGGGGGCTGGGACAGGCCAGAGACCTTCCTCCTCCAGGTTCACAGAGAACTGCAGCCCTGTGAAAGGATGAAGGCCTTTGCAGAGCCACTGTGGACAGCTGTACTCCATGTTTCAAACATCTTAAACTATGCTTTGCAGCCAAAAGGGGCACAATGAAATCTTTACTTTGTGTTTGGGGGTCACCAACATGTGTGTAAAATGACAGCAAACACTGTGTTCCCTATAACCCCCAGCCATTCGGGCTGACAGTGCCTCAGAGCGTGTGAGACTGAAGGGCACCCCTGAAATCTGCATTTACCTGTACTAGGCCAGTGTAGCACACAAGTCTTGAGCTGTGTGGCAGAAGCCGTGGCAAAACCTGACTGATGCCGTCAAATTCTGCAGGCAAAAGAGGAATGGCAATGCATGTTAGAAAAGAAATTGGCAAACTGTGGGCTGGGTGAATACAGGGAGTGTATCTAAAACATCTAAAAGCTGTTGCTGTGTGGGAATAATCACACTTGCTTGTCATCAAATACACTGAAACACTTAAATCTGCCCAGTCAAGTAGAGAGGAGGTTCCATATCCTTTAATCATCTGCATCATAATATTCATAATAGTCTGGCTCATAATGATTCCTGCTCTCTTTTATAAAAGAGATTCACCCAGACTGAATCTGACCCCACATAACCAGAGATGACTCCACAATGCTTTCAGAATTCTATTTCAAATCATAGCCGCAGGATTCCTTCAATATTGAATATAAATCCCAAGCCAGCAACAATGGTGGCAATGATCCAGGTGACAGAAGTGGCTGTGGGTGACACAAATCTGAATAGAAAGTCTCCATTATTGTATATATAAATTTTTTGTTTGTTTTGAGAAGGAAGGAATTGCTCAATGTTTTTATTTAATCTGTATCCAATAGAGCATGGTCTTTCAGTGTAAAGGGAGGAAGGAAGGTAAGGGGGCAGGGAAGGAAGGAAGGAAGGAAGGAAGGAAGGAAGGAAGGAAGGAAGGAAGGAAGGAAGGAAGGAAGGAAGGAAGGAAGGAAGGAAGGAAGGAAGGAAGGAAGGAAGGAAGGAAGGAAGGAAGGAAGGAAGGAAGGAAGGAAGGAAGGAAGGAAGGAAGGAAGGAAGGAAGGAAGGAAGGAAGGAAGGAAGGAAGGAAGGAGGGAGGGAGGGAGGGAGGGAGGGAGGGAGGGAGGGAGGGAGGGAGGGAGGGAGGGAGGGAGGGAGGGAGGGAGGGAGGGAGGGAGGAAGGAAGGAAGGAAGGAAGGAAGGAAGGAAGGAAGGAAGGAAGGAAGGAAGGAAGGAAGGAAGGAAGGAAGGAAGGAAGGGAGGGAGGGAGGGAGGGAGGGAGGGAGGGAGGGAGGGAGGGAGGGAGGGAGGGAGGGAGGGAGGGAGGGAGGGAGGGAGGAAGGAAGGAAGGAAGGAAGGAAGGAAGGAAGGAAGGAAGGAAGGAAGGAAGGAAGGAAGGAAGGAAGGAAGGAAGGAAGGAAGGAAGGAAGGAAGGAAGGAAGGAAGGAAGGAAGGAAGGAAGGAAGGAAGGAAGGAAGGAAGGAAGGAAGGAAGGAAGGAAGGAAGGAAGGAAGGAAGGAAGGAAGGAAGGAAGGAAGGAAGGAAAGCTATGTGAAATGTTTAGATTCACATCTATTTGAATATTTTGGTCATTTCTAACCACTGGAAATTATTTCCCCTTCTTGTTTCCCAGTTTTGCCATCTAATTAAAACCAAAACTTATTTCCAAACATATTCAAGAGGTTTGACCTCTGTTCTGACCTTCAGGCAAAGGGTTTGGTGCTGGAGAACATGGCCTTCAGAGCCCATATGGTTGGTTTGCTGGAGTTACTTTCTCTTAGTTATTCACATTGCAACACTTACCTCTGTTTTCTTGTCAGCCCATACACATAACCTCCCCTTAGAGAGCAGAGCTGTACGGTGCTCCTACATACAGCTGCTGTGGTGGTACCAACATGGACATTCTCAGTAGTTGAGACAGGATGGTGAGGTTTCAGCTAGCAGGGATCTGGAGGAAGGACGAGTATTTACACATAGCTTTCCTGATACTGCTCCTAACAGTGGACAGAACTAGGGAGACAAGCTCCAGGTTTCTATGGGTGAACATCTTTCCCTTTGGAGAGGGCCTTCTCACAGCCTGAGTCCTACCAAAAAAGACAGGTCACTAGGCTGACCAGAAATAGCCGACATTCGGTGGAGCTGCAGAGCAAGCTTGGGATTTCCTAGACAGCTCCTAAATCAATAACAAATAGTCAGTCTTTCCCCCTTTTCCTTGGATTGTTAGAAAGCTCTATGAAAACATGATAGCAATTATGTCCTTCAGACCTCCTGAAATTACTGCGCCATCCACACCCCGTGATTGCATCCGTCTCACAGACTGCCTGAGATGGTCAGAAGGGATCCGCTTCCCGAAGCAGAATGTGCTCTGAGCTCTTGTGGGATGGCAGAGGCTTTGCACACATGATGTGACTTTGCAGGCACAACTATACCTCCTCATTCAGTCTTATTACACCTATATGGGTTTGTTTTCTGGAGTGACAGACATATATAGGGCAAATACAAACAGATTCTAACCCTTAGTAATTAGCACTGCTTCTGAGAGTGACAGACTTCGTTAACTTTGTTCTTTTGAGTTCAGATCCCAGGATGTGGCACACTATGCTGCGTGCTTCAGTGTCGCTGCTACAAAAATACCCTGCTGCAAGGGGGGGGTGTCTTCATCTGGGGGTGGGGGGTGTTGTAGACCAAATATGGCCCAAGCCTGTTTGATAGTTCTCTCGTAAATGAAATGATGACAATCCTCTTGTGACTAGGAAACATTCCAGAGCCGGGGTGTAGGGTTACACAATGGTACAGTGTCTTGCCCCTGATTTATAATTTGAGAAGCAGATTGCGTTCAGACAGAATGTGAGCTGAACAATGAGGTTTCTAGTCCTGATCTCATTAACAGAGATTTATACCAAGAGGCTATTGTATCTTGTTCTTTTGGTTTGCCATGCCAGCAAACATTCATAAAGTTATTTTAAAAAGAAAGCTTCTGTCACACACTTAGGTCAGAGAGTTCTCAGGAAAACAGCTAGTCAAGTATAGAGCGGTCTCAGTCTGCGCTTACTATGGCTTATGCTTCTGGCCTTAATAAGTCTCAGAGTGATTACTGGATCAAACGTCACCCTCGAGCTTGTTACATGTAAAGTTTTGTGGAGACACAGCTTAAAATGCCTTTTCACAGATCTATGTTTGTTCACAGTTGAGTCACTCTAAAATAGCTGATTATTTGCAAATCATACCTAATCACCAAAAGAATGTTCTTCTGGTGCAGAAGAACCATTAGTAGGTGGAAAAACAGTAGTATCCTGAGAGTAGCTTTCCATCCTGCTGGCCTCAGAGCCCCTCTGCTGAATGAAAGGTCGTAAAGGCATAGCCTGGAACCTGCTTTTCACTGGGAGCTGTGTAGTCACTGTGTGCGCAGAGGAGGATGCGCAGCACGGTAATTAATGTTTCAGTAATGCTGCCAGACAACCCGGCCCGACCACCAGGAAAAAGAAAATGGAGGTCCTTTTCCAGTGGCAGCTCGAGAAAATAGCCCAGCCCAGCCACATGTGTTGACAAGACAGCTCTGAAGCCTGCAGAGCAATTCTGCTACCTCAGCAGGAGGCTGTCTCGGAGTGTCACGGCAAGAGATGAAGTCACACAGAGCGCAGCAAAATCCAGCATGGCCCTGAAGAGATTAAAGAACAGTGTATCTGGAACACAGGAGGCATCTGGCTTCAAAGTAAGTGTCACCCAGCTGTCATCACCACTTTTTCAAACTCCTCTGAAACATGGACAGTTTATCATTATCAAGGCATGTGACTTCCCAGTTCCACCTGCAGTGACTTTTGTGCTGCTGCCGGTATAAATAAGCACACAGTGCAATTAGCCCATTATTCACAGCCCTGTCACATATCCAGTGCTACAGTAATACTCCTGTAAGCTATGTTCTCCCTGACAGCTGATGCACGTGTCAGATGAGAGGTCACTCAAGCCCAAAATCAATGCCCAGTCTACATATATTAAACAGCTGAGAGAAGGTGAGGAGAGGGCATGGCAGAAACATGTTAGGCAAAGCTTCAGATGGCAGCCAGCTCCACATCATGGAAAATTATTGCTACATACTATCTATTGTTGCAAAGGACATCCATCAGCCACATCACGCCTAGAAAGAGAGTAACACTAGGCAGTGCAGGGGCATGGGGGGAAGTGGGCATTGCGAAGGTCCACAGCAACGTCTTTTGTATGCTCAGTTAGTACTGTGAAGTAGGAGGCACTTACCCCCAGTAAAGGTCCAACAGCTGATTCTTTGCACATTGAATTACCAACAGCAACGGAGATCACCCTTACAGTCTATTGCAGGACTGCAGCTAGACCTTCCTCTTGGCCTCCTCTGCCTGAACTCCAAGCAGAGATTAAAAGAAACAATGCCCCATCCTCCTGCTCAGCTCCTGCTGTAGAAGAGTTGCTCGGTATTTTTAACCTTCCTTTTCCAAACAGATTTTGAAATGGATTCAGGTAATCTCTGTTTCATATCACCTACCTTTGCTCTCTGGGGAGCCCAAGGAAATAACATCATGGGCACTTTTTCAGTGCCATTCATTGTTTTGCAAGCTTTTTGCAGAAGAGTTCAGACTGTACTGCAGAAGCAGCTTTTCTGTCTTGCCAGTGACTTGTCACTGAATGGCAGACAGCCCAAGTATGGAACAATTAGGATAGCAATGGATGATATTTTCTAGGCAATATGTGAATGACAAGGTTTAACTACTCAGCAGTCTTCCACTTCATCTGTACCTTTGTTGTTTGGTGTTAAGTGACAGAAAAATGTGAAGTTTTCCTGCTTCCCTTCCCCCCACCCCCTCCCAAAACTTGTTAACTATTCTTTATCTCCTACAATAGTCACACTTCCCATATATCTTATTTTCTATCAAGGAAAATCTCAGTTTCCTGGGCAAGTGCAATTGATTTCTAGCATTTCACAGTTCTTTTAGTATGAAGAGCTGGGAGAGACAATCTGGAGTTTATTCTACTCCAGCTACTAAAGCTCTGTCAAAGTGCAAAGATCTGACAAGGCAATGCTTAAAGCAGCAAATCCTACCTCCATCTGTGTTTCCCTTAGAAAACTCTCAGCACCATTTGCACCTTCCTACTGCAGTACTTCCAGCAGATCACCCAGCCTCCCCTCTGGCAACTGCACTTTGGATGTTTCTGAGGAAGGAGCCCCAGAGTGGGAAAGGCAGGGCAGAGTTTATGCAGGAGGACGCTATGCAAAAGCTTCTGGCCTCAGTTTTGGATTCAAGCTCTGCTATGTGTTTTCTTAAATGGTATTTTGTACTCATTCAGCATTACAAGACCCGTGTTATTAGATCCACATACTTTGATTTTGGAAAAGATAAACATGGCAGAAAGACAGTGAATTAGAAACCTATCTGAGATATCACATATCTGTGACCATTAGACCCCTATGTGACAGGCAATCAATCAGGACCACCTCCTCCACCTTGCTCTGATATGTGCTCCATGTTACCTGCATCTCTAAGGTGTACTTCAAGGGTACCTCATTTTTGAGAGCACATATACTGAGGGACAAGTAGATTTGGGCTTTCAAATGTCTTAGACCTAGGACTGATACCCAGGTATCTGTTAACCTGAGGTAATAGCATTCTTCTGCACAGTTGGGAACCAAATTTTGGGTATGGATTAGACATTGGACCTGTGTCCTGATTTGACTTACCCACTTAGGTGCATGTCATTCTGAATCATCTCAGAGGCTAATAACCTTCAGAGAACTGAATAAATGTTCCTGACTTCTAGTCAGTCTAATATATATATATATATATATATACACACAGACACACACACATCATAGCAGCTGTGCTATCTCATTATTTCAACGACTGAGGACAGAGAAGAGGAACATAAAAAAACTTCTCCAACCTTACTGAAGTTACAACCTACTCTAATAACAAACAGGTGTCTCCAGAGTTTTTGTCATGGTCCAACTGCATGGGACAATCTCAGCACTGTTGAACGCCTAGCAGACCCCATGCTCACAAGCTCTGACAGCTCATGTTCGAATCATAAACTCATAGAATCATTGTGGTTTGAAAAGACCCTTAAGATCATCAAATCCAGCTATGGCCTAATGTTGGGACACTTAAAGTCACAGACATCATCTGTCCATCCTCCCTACCCCTGGAAATTCTTGTCCCCATGGCTCAGCTCTACTTTACAGCACAGAACATGTTAGTTACCACCCAGGGCTGGAACCTGGGGCATCTTGGGGCTCTGACTCACAAACCTTGCCAGACACAGCACTGAAAGTAAAACCACTTAGACCAGTGCTGTTTGCCAGGCTATCTCAATGCGCTGCTAGACAGGGGACATTCAAAGAAGAAGGAATTGGATAGCAAAAGAGAGACCCTCTGCATGCTGACAATACCCACGCTCCTTGCCCTCTTTTCAGGAACCCAGTAGATGTTAGATCCTCTTTCTGGATGTGAACACATGACAGGAAAGGAGAGGAGACAGCACTGTAAAAAACACTGCACAGGGACCATTTCCAACAAGGAAACTGCACCTGGAACTGCATGTCAAGACTGGCTACACAGATGGTGGCTACATAGATCAATATCTTGAGGATTTCAGATTGCAGTTAAAATAATCTTGTTTTCTGTTTAGCTATTCCCTTCCCTCCCCTTCCCTTCCCTCTTTAAATTCATTGTCAGATCAATACCTAAGCAGAATGGTTGCAGGGCCAGAGGCAGAGACTTCTGGATCCAAGCTTCAGCAAGCAGGGAAGGAGAAGAGGAAAGGGGGTGTTGCAAACTGAGCTGTGGGCAGCAGTGTTCCCAGGAGACCCTGCAGCAAAGTGCAGAACTTGCCAAAAGCCATTTGGGCACACGTGGTAATTTCAACAGCCAGATCTGCTGAACTGCCTCCAGCACAGCTGTGGCCTAGATGTATTGCTTTATTGACCAGGTAGGGTCCAACACAACTGCCCTTCATGCGTACTCATTGGAGAGAGAGCAAAGTGCCCCTAGCTGTGTGATACATTTTATTGGCATTTATGGCAGACTCAGCCTCATCTCTTCTTTCACCTGATTCCTGAGAACGTTGTGGGGTAGATATTGTTTGAGAGGTTCTGCAGAAATACAATTGCACAGTGTTACATTATAGCAACCCAATTGATGAGCACATCATCAGGGCAAACTTTGCAAGAATAACATCCAGAAAACCCTGTTGAAATAACAGAGTGGCTTATCTTCATCCTCCAGCCAATAGAAAAAGAGCTTTGAGAGCAGTCCTATGTTGTTTTGCATCTGCTGTTAATGGGGGAACAGAGACCCCACATAGAAGAAAAATCCATACTTTTGACCCGACACCAGAACAGCAGGAAGGAAAGTCATACCATCCCTCCACAGAATGCCTTGATGGTCTATATTCTGAGGTCCTATCCCCTGGGCTCAGATATCCCAACAAAAGCAGCAAATCTCACATTCTTTCACCTCTCTTTGCAAGTGACCTTGTTGGCTCACAACATGTACACAAACAGGCTGCTCCAGGAAAGCACTTTTCAAGTTCTCTGTTGGTCATATCAAAGATTTTTAACTGAAGCTGTCGACAGGACAAAATCTCTAGATTAAAAGTTTAGGTGAAGGAGGTTATTGGGAGACACTAAATCCAAATGGCCATTTGTTAAGTATGACTATAATCTAGAATAAGTCAGGTAGAATTGATCAGATGCCATTTGGGGAGTCAGATGCTCCCAGTAACCCAGCATGCTGAGAGCTCTGTGTCTGTTACTCACAGATTTTAAAAGTGTTGAGGGCTCCTTAGTTTAAAAAGGACAGGGATCTCCTGGAGAGAGTCCAAAGAAGGGCCACGAAGATGATTAGGGGCCTGGAACATCTCCCCTGTGAGGATAGGCTGAGTAAGTTGGGACTGTTCAGCCTTGAGAAGAGAAGACTAAGGGGGGACCTAATTAAAGTCTATAATTATCTGAAGCAGGGGATGCAGGGGGAATTGGCCAGCCCCTTTTCAGTGGTCTGTGGGGACAGGACAAGGGGCAATGGCTGCAAGTTGGAGCACAGGAAGTTCCGCACCAACATGTGGAAGAACTTTTACACAGTGAGGGTGCCAGAGCCCTGGGACAGGCTGCCCAGGGAGGTGGTGGAGTCTCCATCTCTGGAGATATTCAAGACCCGTCTGGACGCCTATCTGAGTGATATGGCCTAGGGAGCTGCTTTGGCAGGGGGGTTGGACCCGATGATCTCTTGAGGTCCCTTCCAACCCCTACAATTCTATGATTCTATGATTCTATGATCTACACTGCAAGGAGGGGGGAGCATTATACTGTGCAAAATTCTTACTATCTAAAAAGATGTGTAAGAAGTATTATAGCACATATGTTGTATACATATATTATTGTATGCTGATAATAATGTCATTATATATTTGTTTTTATATTGGTGTCTTCTAAAAAAAAGCATGAATTCTATGGCTTACTGAATGAAGACTGTAATATAAACAAGATACTCTTCTTTTGAATGAAAAAGGGCACTAGCCTCTGCAAAATACCTTCATTTGGCTTTGGTGTAATTGATAAATATCCAAATTCAAGACAAACATGTTGCTACTGAAATCATCAAAATAAGTGTGGTGGGTTTTGGGGGAGTTTTGGTTTGTTTGGGTTGTTTTGGAAGGAGAGAAATAAAGTATTCAGCATACTGAAATGAACAAGTATTTGTACAATGTTATAATAGTCTACAGTTTTAGTGGTTTTAGTGATGCCTGAAGGGACAGGGTTCAGAGTTCCCATTGATCTGAATGGAAATTGGGAGTCTGCATTTTTTGAAAGGTTTAAAAATCTCATGTATATTTTATAAACCAAGCACAAACATAGCATTTGAACAACACCCAAAAAGAGCAATAAATGTACAGAGCACATTGCAGCAAATCAAGGTGAATCCAGTGGAAATGCCTAGTTCAGTTCCTGGATACCAAAGTGTAAATCCTTTCCAGAAGTCATGTAGAAGAGACTTTAAAAAAATAACATAATTCTTAAAATCATACAGATTTTCCCTGTCTGCCTGTGTCAAAATTCTCTTTCAGTGGTACGGAGCTGCCAGCCATGTTATCCTTCCCCTGAGAGCTGACTACAAACTTTGTGGCACAGCAATTATAGCTCTGAACAGGCCTATCAATTTAACTTGGCACTGCATGCAACATCTGGCCCATAATTAATACAGCATTTTAAGATCCTTCTGGTACTATTAAATGTGAGATATATTAAACCAAATGAGTCTAAACCTTACTCTGTTTCTGGGGAAGAAAAAAACCTGAAGGGTTGAGGAAGATGGAGTTACTGACATGTTTTAAAAAGCAGGAGTACTAGATTTCACATCTCTGCCTGTTCCTCAGATCTCTTTTGTCCTTAATAAGACAGTACTCGCACATTAGCATGTGGGGCATCACACGGCCCTTTTGTGCTTATTCAGTTCCTATAAAGAACAAAACTACCGTGATGGTTCATGTTTCCTTTGGCAGATGAGTAGCCAGAGGTTTAATGCGCTGTAAATCTGCAGCTGTAGCAAAGCCCAAGTCCCACCAGGTCCATGGCTGCTGCGTTTTCTGTACGCTGAGGAGGGCTCCCAAGCTCCCCCCAGGTCACTGTGGGGACTGGACATGAGCTGAAAGCTGCCCTTTAGTAGCCTACTGCTGCTGTTTATGGATTTATTCAGAAAGGTTGAAGAAAATGTTAAAATTAATTGTATGGTACCACTGTAGACTGGGGAACTGAAAGTTTTGTGTCTGCTGCAGATGTGTAGAAACTATGGGTGTGAGATAGGTGTGAGATAACTGCCATGTGCTTCATATATAACTCGAGAGAAACAGACAATTTTAATGTATGATTCATCTGCCCCTATATATCTAAAATAAGTCAGACAAATCAATCCCTACAAGTATCAGTTTGTCTCTGATTTCAAAAAGAGCTTAGAGACTACCTCCAACATAAGCGTTGTGTTAAAGGTGGATGTTATGCATGTCATTATAGACAGACTCAGTAGAGATCTACTGACTTCTTCACTTTCTCTTTTGGCACGTTGTGTTTGGGTTTTTTCAGACTAGATCCCAAGATGAGATTACCAAAATTAGTGACAAAAGGATGTGTAACCTGAAAAACTGACGATCACCAATGCATATGTACCTGTGGCATATCCTGGCCAAGCTGGTCATGTCCCTGTAGATACAACTTTGTTCAGTTAGAGTAAATTCTCCTTTATCCAACTGAAGCATTGGGATCCCACAAGTAAATGAAAAAATGTGTTTCCAAAGCTAAACTGAGGAATTTTTAAATCTCTACATCTTAATTTCTAATATGTTCAGTGCAACTGGTACACTGGGTATAGAGAAGCTAAGTTGACTCTGCATAGATTAGTTTGGCTGTATCTCTATCAATAAATAAAATGGTCCAGAGCCAATTCTCTAGCTCCTAATGTAAGTGGCATGGTGCAGTTTGAAACCACACAGCTAAACTCTCTTCACCTTAAGCAGGTGACTTTGCTCAGATTGCATTTGGGAGGAGTCCCAGGACTGATCTGTGCTTGGACATTGTCTAGGAAAGCGCTGGCCAGCACAGACCATACCATGCCAGGGACTGTGCTGCCAGTTAAACTGTATAGATCATTAACAGTGCCTAAACCCATTCCCTGCATTAGGACATGCTTCCAGTGTAGCTATAGAGGTGGTTTAAGGGTCTAATAAAATACACTAGCTTATAGTTTCCATCAGGCAGACAGATCAGATGTCTCTGTGCCTAGGACATGGTTTAAATACAACAAAGATAATCTGGCCATTAGTCCTGGAGAGTTGGCTGGGTTTTTGATATGTTGCATTGTGAGTGTATCAAGGGGAAAGAATATATTGCAGTAGCATGCTCAACATTAAACTGGAGTGGAGTTTTGGTATTACACCTTCCTAGTCTCTAGACTCAATCTTTCAAAGCAGAATTTTCAATGTTACCTAAATAATTTTCCCAATCCAACATGACCAACTGTGCTATAAAGGTTTGATTTACACTAGATGGAAGAATGAAGATATAGGAAAAAAGCTATTTGAAATTTACTAAACAAAAGTACATCTATACTGTCTTCTTAGTGCCTGCTAGAGTTCTGTGCTCAAGTCTTATCTCCTGAATGCCGGTGCTGCCTGTGTTAGTTCACCATCAAGCTCCATTCTGGAGCAAGCTCTGTTGTGTCTGGGCTGGGAAGAGCTCGGCAGAGTTGAAGAGATGGCATGTACCAGTGTCCCACCACCACCCTGTGTGAAGATACAGTGGGAGTGCAACTCGTGTTGGATTTGGCTTCTCCCGCCTAACCAGTTATTTCAGTGGGCCTCTCCATGGCCTCATGTCCTAAGCCACCCTTGCTGTTACACAACAAAAAGACCTATCTGGCAGCCTGTGAAGCAGCTTCCCAACAACACCCCAGGGCAATGTCTTAAAAAGACTATACTCAAATCAGTGGCTCCATTGTTGGGAAGATTTCTTAGGAGCAATTTAAAATTATGCTGAGTGCCATAGCACAAGCTGGTTTTACACAAACTGGAGGGCAGTGCTCGTTCTATTTCATGTCTCTATCTGTTTATCTATGTATATGCATATGAAATTTGTCTCCCACATGTGTGTCTGTGTGTGTGTGTACACACATACATGCAGGAGGGGTAACCTGCCCCTGGGTGCAGGCAAGCATAGCTACCTATCCTCTAACAGCGCACGTGTGATCGCTATAAGCACGTCTGCAGCACAGTTCTTTGTAAGCCGTGGCTATGTGACCATGATCTTCAGAAGCAGGTCTCTGCTTTGCTTCTCCAGATGCAAATATCATTGAGAATCCTAGGGAGGAGCCCACTTCCTAAGCTGTGACATATATCCCTATAGACTCACACATACAATGGATTCATTGGAATCCCATACAGACTGGGAGAAGAGCTCCCTCCTTGAGAGTAGCCCTGCTGAGAAGGACCTGGGTGTCAGGGTGGATGAGAAACTTAACATGAGCCAGCAGTGTGCTGTTGCATCTCAGAAGGCCAATGGTATCCTGGGCTCCATCAGAAGAGGGGTGGCCAGCAGGGACAGGGAGGTGATTCTCCCTCTCTACTCTGCCCTCATGAGGCACCATCTGGAGTCCTGTGTCCAGATCTGGGGCCCCCAATACAAGAAAGATGTGGAACTGTTGGAGAGGGCTCAGAGGAGGCCACAAAGATGATTAGAGGGCTGGAGCACCTCCCCTGTGAAGAGCAGTGGAAAAAGCTGGGCTTTTTCAGCCGAGAGAAGAGATGGCTGTGGAGGGACCTCATTGCAGCCTTCCAGTACCTGAAGGGAGCAGAGAAACAGCAGGGAATCAACTTTTACAAAGGATAGACAGTGGCAAGACAAGAGGGAATGGATTAGATCTAAAGGAAGGAAGGTTTAGATTAAATATTAGGGGGAAGGTTTTTACAGAGAGAGTGGTAAGGTGCTGGAACAGGCTGCCCAGAGAAGTGGTGGATGCCCCATCCCTGGTGGTGTTCAAGGCCAGGTTGGACGGGGCCCTGGGCAACCTTATCTAGATCATGCCTGGAGGTTGGTGGCCCTGCCTGTGGCAGGGGTTTGGAGCTCTATGATCCCTGGGATCCCTTCCAACCCAGACCATTCTATGATTCTATGGTTGTTACTGTTGCTCTGATCGCTCAATTTTAAGTTTTCACAGCACCTGGTATTTTTTTCTTTAGGGTGTCTCTATACTGCTAAACCAAGGAAGACCAGGTGACAAGCTCAGGCATTCACACTTACTGTCACACTACTTATTTCTCTCTTGATTCTGTTTCTCCCTTGATTCTGTGCTCTCCTTGATTCTGTTTCCAAGCACTTCAGTTGTCACTAAGAGAAGTCAGTTCTAGAGGGAGTTGATCTGTGGAGCATGGACACAAGCCAGCCAGTGCTGTTCAGCCTGAGGTTTGAATCAACTCAGCAGTATAAATACAGCCAAACAGTCTGTATGTTCAATGAGATGAAAAGGAACAAACAATTCTGATTCCATTTAACGCCAATTTAGGGCTTTTAACACCACCTTTCCCACAAATCAAAATGTTGTATTGTCTGGTTAAGGGCTTTTGGCCAATGATAGGATATGAGTTTGAGAAATCTCTCTGTTCTGATAATGTTGCAAAGGTCTACTATCAGTGCTTCCCTAACAGGTAGTTGACATGTTGATATTGGTAAAATAAAAGTCCGGGACAAGGAAGACATTCAAAATAAACGGGATCCTAGGAAGGGCAGTCACTTGAATTTTATGTTTATTTTTCCCCAGAGAGGAAGAGGTACAGCTTGCCAGCTTTATAAGTTGCTTGCTAACTGCATAATGAATGGGGATAAGTTAACTGACAATGGTTTTGATTTTCTTAGGGAGCTATATAGGGGTCACCACACATATCTAACATCACTTCCAGTGCTTCCAACATAAGCAAATTTGTCTTATAGCCAAATGATTTGCTAGAATTAAAGTTAGCAGGATATCTGGCATCATTGATCTAATTTATGACAAATAAGAGGATATAGGTATAAAAATTGCTTCCTGAGACCTCTTGCTCATTCCTTGAATAGTCTGCTGTTCCCTTATTAATTTTCAATGTGTGTTCTAAATCTAACTTTCTAAAGTGTGATCTTTAAAATTATGTATGAAGATTGAAAACCTTTTTATCCACAAAAGTGGTATGTTTGCATCTTGAGATACTCACATATGAATAATATGTATGACTCCAGTTCTCCTGCTGTTGAATGAAAAGGCAGAACTCAATAACTGTAGTGGAAATAGCATCTGATACGTTTTCAGGGACCTGAAATGGAGAAGACAAATGGCTAGCAAGAAAAAAAAACACTCAAAAACTCCCACAAGAGAACCAAACAGAAAAAAACCCACAGTAGCAATCCTTTTTTATGAATTAACTTAAATTTACCTTTCAGAAGGAGGAAAAAAAAAAAACAAAAAGAAAAAAAAATGCAATCATGTATCCAATTCCAGGCTTGTCAGGCATAATAAATTCTGTTAGAACAGTCTTTTGGAAAAATCTTTGCATCTCTTTCATAAAGAAATGCTTACAAGCTATCCAGAAAAGCAAAACATTGTGTACCAATTTGAATGCATCCAGAAGATGATTTTTTAAACTCTGAAGGAAGTTATGGGTTTATTAAGAGCAACTTATCCTTTCCCTACTTGTTGTGTCTTGGATACAGGCTTGAAAACCCTTCAGATTACAAACTCTTTGACTGTACACACATGTCTGGCACATCTAGTCTATATTTTGACAAAGATCTCCTGGTCTATTGTTATATAAATAATTTCTCTAAATGTTGCTTCCCTGATTTTTTTTTCCTAAGAGGGTCTTAATACCCAAACATTTACCACTCTAGTCTAAATATCCCTCAGCTGAACTACAGCACGGTTAGAAAGACAACTGCAACTTAAGAAAACATGGCAAGAATCCCCATTGTTCCCTCTGGGAGCCAGACCAGGCACTGTAAATCATGTATTCTTCAGAAGAAAAAGACTGCACATCCTTCTGTCAGGACATCTGATTCTGAAAATTGCAAGTCGAAACCATTAGCAATCACTTCTTAGCTCAAGCTCTAGCAAGAATAATTTTAATTTACACATTTAAATACAGGAAGTGTTAAAATAAGAGATAAAATGTTGCCACATCTCTTTCAGACTCGTTGCTAAGGAACAAAAGCAGATCACCATGTCAGCTGAACAGGAAGGACATTCCTGTTTCTTTTGCAGGGGATGGAACCTATCATTTTCCATCAATTTTCCTAGTTTGTGGCTCTATTCAGCTTCTTGTTATTCCAAGTTAAAGGTGTTTATTTTTGGAAAGGTTTTAAGAAAGGATTTGCATATCATTTTATTCAAATGATACCGTGCAGAATAACAAACAAGTGAAACTCTTACCTGGCCTGTACCTTGCAATGAGTCTGGCATTTCCTCATCAGGACAGCACTCCTTTAGTAACTGAGCCACATGCACTCATTTGGAAGGCTGAGAGGAAGCTCATCTCTTTTACACTGATTCTTCCAGAGCAGAGTCAAAGGGGAGATGGGATCAATGCTGATGCATCTTCAGTGTACAGATGGCTGTGGAGGGATCTTACTGCAGCCTTCCAGTACCTGAAGGGAGCAGAGAAACAGGAGGGGAATCAACTTTTTAAATGGCTAGACAATGGCAGGACAGGGGGAGTGGATTAAAGCTAAAGGAGGGAAGGTTTAAATTAGATATTAGGGGGGTGCTTTTACAGAGAGAGTGGTGAGGTGCTGGAACAGGCTGCCCAGAGAGGTGGTGGATGCCCCATCCCTGGAGGTGTTCAAGGCCAGGTTGGACGGGGCACTGGGCAATCTTGTGTAGATCCAGGCCTGGAGGTTGTTGGCCCTGCCTGTGGCAGGGGTTGGAACTCTGTGATCCTTGGGGTCCCTTCCAACCCAGACCATTCTATGATTCTATGATGCTCTAACTACACAGCATGATGTATAAGACCTGGGGACTGAAAGGAGATGGAAACACGTGGTAGGAAAGACAGTGTAAGAACAGATGCTAGAGAACTTTTTGTACATGGCAAAGTATATAATCCTGCTATACTTACTGTGGATCTGCAGCAGCCCCAGGTTTGCCAACAAGTAAGAATCAGCCACAGAACTCCTGAAACACAAACCAAAACCGTTTCCTATTTCTAAACCTATTTCCTGTTTCATCTGTAGGAAAAATAGAAAAGTGAAGTTTTTTGTTCAAACCAGATGACAGGGTTTTTTTCACAACCAGTATTTCCTAAACTGACCCTGTATTTGTCAACTTCAAGCTGTGCTGCCTTAATGCACCCAAAACAGATATCCTTGAAAGGTTACCCTCACTCTTCAATTAGTGCTATAGCCTGACTCTTAGGTTGAGTAGAATAACAGGAAACTTCTGCTGCAGTCATTTACATGGGTGCCAATCTGCTTCCAGGTATTTATTATCCCTAGGCCCCCAGACATGTTTGTCTGTCCTAGAGTTTAATTTGCAGAGGTGAACAAGGACAGTCATAGTGTCTGATGCTTAGGCAAGGAACCCATTTTTAACAGCTCTCTGGCAGAATTTTAATCTCACTTTGAGCAGGTCAAATTGCACGAAATGTCTCTCCAACTCAGCCTTTGCAGGACAGGAGGTACTGGCATTACCTCTAGAAATAAATGTCTGAGCTGGTAGTCTATTGGCTACTGTGGGAATCATAATTAGTGGAGGAAAATAGCAAAACAGTCAGATGGAAAATCCCAAAAAAAAAAATTCCCTCCCCAACCCCCCTTTTCTTTCTATTTTCTTTATCTCCATGGACAAGCCTACAATGATCTTAACCTTGACTTTGTGGAACATCTGTCCTACACCAAAATAGCATCAGAATTCAAAGCATAGATTTTCCTCTTTTATGTGACTTCCCAAACCCAATTCAGTAAGCATTCCCAGATCTGTCTTGGTAGACAGAATCCTGCACAAAAACAACAGAGTGGCTGTGTGAGCCTTTTCCTTTCATCTGTGTGGGTAAAGCTGGGAAAATGTGTATTTATGTATTGCCTTTTATAACTTCCAGCTCAGAGGGCAGTACAGGACAGATCTCCATCAGTCTCATCGTTGAAACTGTCTCTTTGTGTAGAAGTGTAAAACCTGTAGGGCTGAGGAGCATAAAAATGACTGTACAATTAGTGGCCAGAGTATTCAACCGAAATCAGGGAGACTTCACTCCTAGGACATGCATCAGTTCTCACTATTTTTATGAAACTTCTCCTTTTATCAGATACTGTTTCCCATTGGCTAGCTCAGGCATCTTTTTTTTTTCTTAAGAGAGTGGATTTTGGGGGTATCTCTTTAAATATTCACATTTTGAAGTGGCAACCCAGACATGTAACTAAGAATCTGCATCTTGATGGGCATCTCAGCCCAACACTACCTTTTATGTCTTTTGTGGGTGTAGGGCTAAATTACTTGCTTTAATGGCAGCAGAAGCTTTGTGGTCACATTGGGAAAGGACTTCAGTTCTCCAAAGCCTACAAGAAGTGATTCACAGTGGAGCCCATCTTTTCTTCCCCTTTCTAGGAAGAATGGAATAGACTAGATTTCCTTACAGGACTGAAAACAATGGCAAGGAAAAAAAAAATCTGCATAGGTATTTACACTAAAAGGTTTTTAAAAAACCCAAACCCCAAGCATAAGGCATTTTATAAAGGTCAAAGGATAACTACACTAGTTCAGCAAAGACCTCATAATTTTAGTAAACAAATCTGAAAACAGAGCAGTTTCTCCACCCTTCCAGATGTGTTTGGAGTTTAGATGGCCAGTCTCTCAGATGGCCAAGGTTGAGATTCATGATTATGCTATGAAGGATGCTTGTCAGACTGAATGGAAGACAACATTTGGGTAACTTATTTTATAATGCTTCATAAACTTTGTTTAAACAGTATAAACAGCAGACAAAGGAAACTGGATTTTGCAATAAAAGCTATTTTTATGAAAGCAAGAGTCACATGACCTCTTACCCAGCTTTTAAGAGAGCACTAGAACTTGCTTTACTTGCCAGCCCTGAAAAAAGACTGAATTTAGTGTCAAAGACAGATGTCTTGTTAGGCAACAGTGCTACATTCCAAATCTTACATGTATATAGCTTCTCCCCTTGCCTTCACCCCACCCTTTTGATGAGAAAAAAAAGGCAAAAAAAAGCAGTTAGGCTTAACCCTTCATAGCCTTTGGCTTCTACAGCAGCTGAGACCACTGTGATTTTTACTAGGTACATTTTTCAAAGCAGATTGATGGGTACCTTGCATACACAGGAGGTGTTCTAAACACTCAGCTCACAGGCACAGCAGGAGAGAAAGAAAGGTCTCTGTGGGTTCTAAATAACCTCATTTCAAGCCATTCATGCATGTCAAGGTAGGTTGATGTACCCCTCCCAGTGAAAAATCAATACTGTAGGCAAGCCTCTGCTTGTTGCCTGCTAATTTCAGCACATACACATTTCTCCAAAGTTTCACTAACATAATTTTGGTATTTTTTATATTTTATTATATTTTTCCATTCTGCTGGAAAGCCACACTTGTTTTCTTCTGAAATAAAACTTTGCTTTTCCCTCAAGGAAACCTTTTATCAACTCCTCAAATGCAGGATCCGTCCCTGTAGAGCCCTCTTGTTGACTTTAAGAACAGAACTGACTTGAAACTCAACTCAGATGCCTGTGCATGGCCACCTACTTCCATCAAGACAAAGCAGAGTATCCCATTTACGGAGCTGGCAGATATATCATTACTTGGAGTAGACTCAGCCTCTAGCTGTCAATCCAGAAAATTAGAGCAGGGCTATCTGGGGTAATCTGCTTGGGCACCTGAAATACTTCTCTGTGCAATTAAATTTAGATCTTGATCTCCCCTGATGATAATGGAAGCTTAACTGACCTGTAAACTTCTACAAGTAGACAACTAAAATTATTCTCTAAAGCTGAAACACACTCCTAGGTCTCAGCTCACACCTCTAGGTCTAGTGCTATTGGAAATACCACCTGATCTCCAGCCAGCAGTCTGGAGGAGCACAGGTCTCCTCTAGGTCTTGTGTCTCACCCAACAGCTCCATGAAAATGTTCCAGTCCCTTGAGGGACACTAAATGCTAACAGACACCAAGTTCAAGAAACTGAATCAAGTATCCAGCACCTAGACCTTCCATCATGCCTACAAATACCCTGATCACTGTTCAGAGGAAAGTGGTACATCCTGTAGCCTGGTACTGCTGTGTTGACACACATAGAAGGGAGAGGAACTGTTATACTTTAAAGACATTTGTTTTCAACACAAGAAATGGGAGCATCAAAAGTCAACAGACAGAAAAGCATGTCTATAGGCAAAATTGAGGTCTTAATATAGATGTAAAAGCTGTGCTGAGTAAATCACAAGAAACTTTGCAGTATGGCTACACAACTGTCCAGAAATAATTAAGGGAAAAAATCAGTAAGTCAGAATCTGTAAAAAACATTTTAAATAAAATTGATGCATAATTTGCATGCCTAAATCCAAGATTACTCTGGTATTTCATATTAGCCAGGCAGTCACTGGATAAAAGTAATAAACAGTTTTTGGCACTTGAACACACCCCAAAGTTTCCCCCTCCTTCCTAAAGGTCCTAACCAAGAAGTTACAGAGACAAATTCATGCTTACGTTCCCCAGCTGACAGAGTAAAACATTATTTTCTACACAGGGAAACAGTTTCTGAGATACAATTGCCCAGATGCCTTGTAAGTTTTTGTATGCAAACTGTGTATGAAAACTATCTATATAAGCTGTGTGGTTTTGGATTGTGCTCCTAGAAGAAAGGAGCTACAGTGTTGAACTCTCAAAGCATAAGGTGAATTTGAACAACTCATGTGTCACTTGAAATGAGGAACAGCAGCCCAGTAACCCCTTTCTGATGAGTTTCAAAGAGCCAGCAACCCACATCTGATTTAGAGAAAGGGTGTTTAGACACCAGCCTTCAAAGGAGAGCCTTAAGGCAGTGAATCTCCAGGGGAGTACAGAAAGTGTGTAAGAGAAATGAGACTTTAGTACATGAATCCTCTGTTTCCCTTTAGATAGACTTGGATGGTGTCACACACACACTGTGTTGAGTTTCTTGGGCCTCACTCTTACTCTAACCGTGCATCTCCAACATCTCATGTTTCTTTTTTGAGGACCAAAGAAGATTTAGGCACTGCAGTGCTTGTTGCTTTGAAGGCTATTCTCACTTTTGGTATTTGGCCTCACACTTTCTTTGCTATTTACCTCTAAATACTTTTTATGATGCTAGTTGTGAACTATCTACATTAGCATTGGTTTTTGATTTAAGCCCCGTAATAGGCTGCAGTGCATGTACAAAGCAATATATCCCACATCCAATGGAAGTGGAGGGTATTAATGAACAGTCACTCAGACCAAGTTGATTAAACTAAAAGTGGCAACGCAGACACATCTAGCACAAACATAATCATCCTCATACCACACACGGTGCATCAGGCAGTAGCTAGAGGGGTCTGCTCTGTAAGATGGGCTGAGCTGGCTGCCAAAGACGCAGACGGGGCCAGTGGGGCAGTGCCCATGTTGGTACAACACTGTCCCCCAGCACCCCAACCAGAACAGCAAAGCAAGTCTGCTGACAGGGATCACATTCATCCATGAGTCCAGATGACCAGATCAGTCTGTAGTGATGACAAAGGTTGAGTCTCAGGCTTGGTGGGGTTCATGGCCAGGCACAGGCATGCTGTCCATGCAGATCCAGCAAGGAGAAGGGACAGCAGCTGGGGCTGAACTGCAGCTCCCAAGCCAAGAGGATGAGGCTGCCATCGAGGTTCCTCGCAGCTCTGTCCCACCCAGCTCTTCTGTCAGCTGTCTGACCCAAGGTCACAGCAGAGCTGGCCACATCACCGGGAAAAAGTGGTTGCTGAGTCTCTGCAGGGTCCTGACACTGATCCAGAAATAGGACTTGTCCTCTTGCTAGGACAGTGGCAGGTTAACTCAGGGGATATGACACCAGCTCAAGTGGTTGAGGCACTTTAGCTATAAAAGTTGTGAGCTTGGATTTCGCCATGCCAAAAGAGTCTGAAATCCAGATCTCCCTCTTCCTGGGTAAGGGTTGTAGTTCCATGGTATGAAGGTGGCAACCATGACTCCTTTGTTTGTGATTTAAAAGAAAACCTCTGGCAATTCTCTGCAAGCAGAGGTGTTGATGTCTCCCTCCACCAGAGGATCCAGAGCCTGGCTTTGGAGGAAACAAGGACTCCTGCCCTGCACCTTGGATTACTGAAGGGCAAGACTCAGGGTGGGGGTGGAGAAAAGGGAGAATTCAGATATACCAGTCTTCCCTAGTTGCTAATTTAGAGGTATCTTATATTGACTTCTGTCTCTCTTGTAGACTTGAACCTGGAGTCTCTTATCAGTGCAAGTGCCTAGAATAGGACATTGATACCCTCCCTATGTATCTTTTGTGGGAGTTAAGCTTTGCCATTGTATCCAGTGCTTTTTATTCTGAGGGGTTCTGTTTCTCATTACAGGCAAGATGTGAGAACTGGACTTTAATTTACTCTCCATCAGACTTTTCCTACAGTATTTTAACACTAAAAAGATAAATTTCTTTCACATATGTATACTGATAATTAGCCCTTTCTTCCTCCATTTAGCTAATTCATGTGGCTTAACTATCCCTCAGTGATGCTGAAGGCTTTTGCTGGAGGGAAGGAAGGAGGGAGGGAAGGAAGAGTTGCTGTTCAGGTTCTTTGCAACCTCCCAAACTGGATTGGGCTGCTGCTCAGTCACCGGCTGACCTTTGCCTTAAAGACTGATGCACTTCGCAAAGGTGCAACAGGGCTGGTCCTCTGTAATTTGATTTTTGTTTGCCATGGAAAGGCTGGTTTGTTTGCTTTGCACTTAAGGCCCACAATTTATTCTGGATTGTAAAACTCCTCAAAATCACATATAAGTAAATATGTGAAAAACAAACAATGCTGAAAAGGAGTCTGGTCAAAAGTGACGGACTACTATTGCTTAATAATATACATTTACAAGACTTCATTCTGCAGCAGAACAATATATTTTCACTCTCCAAATATCTTCTGTGAGACGATAAAATCATTTAACTTTAAAAAAAACAAATTAAATACTAGTGTTTAGAAGAGTTCTGTGCCTGACTCACTACTTCAGGTTATTGTGAATGACATCAGAGGAAAATGAGGTCAGTGTTTAAACTGAAAGTCACAGTTTATTACTGTAAACTTCAAACTGGAAATGTTAAATTATTAAACGACGATAGGTAGATGGCACAACATTAAAGAAATTAAGTCCATAGTTTAGAGCTTCCTGTCCTGATCCTCCTGAGCCAGTCCTGAAGTCCTTACTCATTTCCTTACTCCTGATTCATCAAAGCATTTAAACACTCTAGATTTCAGTGGGATTTAAGCATATGGTTGTTGATTCAACACTTTAATCAGAGAAAATCCTCACTAAATCAGTAGGACTTGTTTTCCCGCAAAAGACCTAATGTTTCACTCCTTTTTTTTCCCCTTTTTAAACCTGTATTTGGGTCCACACAACTTAAAATTAAGGATTTATGTGTTTGGTAGTTGTTGCTACACATCACTCTCTGCCAAAACCAGTTCTTTCACTTTGGCTATTTAATCTCTGGGTAGTAATATTAGTGGTAAGAGGAATTTAACCGATGGGGTAGTGTTAGAGTAGGTGGAGGTGTGTTGAGAATAAGGTTATAATAATTTGTTTCAGGTGATGCTTCTTTAGATCATATTTCAACACTAAAAAGAAAGGAACACTTTATCCCCTCTTTTACTGCCTCTACCATTTAACCACCTCGAAGGATAGTGCAGCTTTATTTTTTCTATTGTTGTTTAGGTGTAAATATCATTTGGGGGGTGGGGGAAGCAATGTTATAGGAAAACACTTGGAGAAAGCAGAATGGAGAAGATACAGAGGAATGGCTCCTAAGTGTCTCATAGTTGATACATAATAACTTCATCTGCTGAACTGCAGCCTTCTTGTACAAAATTTAGTGAGTATGCTGTGAGAAATGAACTCTCCTGAAACTATGTTAACACAGGGTTTCTTAATGGACTTAGGATATCTATTTCCTTTGGTATAAGCCTTTTTGACTGCTATGTCTTATAAAGTAAATCTGTAGGATGTCTTTTAGAGGCCGATGAGACAAGGGAGAGCACATCAGCAGTTTAAGCTTTGCTCTCTGCTGTTGTAGCATGCTGCACCTTTCTCTTCTGGATTTTAATCAAATTGAATGTGGTTTGGGTTTTTTTTTTCAATTAGAAGTCAGTCTGCTGTTATACTCAAGCCACAGATGAATGGGAAAATGACATTTTGGGAGATCTGCAGCAATGGAAGAGCTGGTTTTGGAGGGGAGGTGTGGGTAACTAAAGGATATAGCATGAGATGTGCAGCAGTCTTAAACTCTGACTGCTTTCCTGACAAAGGGCAGGAAATTCCCCAACTTTTGCAACGTTTCTTTTGCTTTACTGGACTTCTAGAAATAACTTCCTTAAGTAACAATGTCCTTTCCTTAAATTTTCCACTGGGAAGAGCTTGAAAGCACGGCCTCGCTACTCACAAGCAGATAAACACCCTGGGAAGCAAGAAGCCCCGATTCATTAGAACCTCATCATCCGTAACTTTGGGCCTTTCATATTTTGTTTTGGCGTCACATTATTGGGGGTGGCATTGATTAAGCCAGCAATGGCAGCCCGTGCCTTTGTGTGCAGGCCTGCTAGGCCAGAATGTTCTGGGAGCATATGCAGGAGGAGAGCGGAGAGGGGGTGAAGATCGATGGTCAATTAGGGGCTTTGACAGGTAAAATTCGAAGAAATCCTGTCAGAAGTTGGCGGGGGGGGGGGCGCGGGCAGCCGTGCCCTGCGGCCCTCAAGGGGAAGGAGAGAGCGACAGCCCGGTCGCGCGGCGGAACGCCTGTGAGCGGGACCAAGCCCGCGGCGGGCGCACGCCGGCGGCGCACCGGGTGCGCGGCAGCGTTTCCACGGCAACCGCCGAGGCGGCAGCGGCGGGGCGGGAAGATGTCCGCTGGGGCTGGACGCTGCGCGGGGGGCTTCGCGTTCCGCTCCCTGCCGCAGAAAACTTTCTCCTGCCTGGAGGACAAGGACATCCGGGAGCGACTCCTCAAATGGTGGGAGGGGGAAAGCTCGGTGTGAGAGGGGTCTCGCTGAGGGGAGCGATGGGGGGGGGAGCGGGTGTGAGAGCTGAGGGCTGGGGCCGTCCCCGCGCCCTTAGGGCTCCCGCACTGCGGCGGTGGCCGGTCCGTGTTTCTCTCCCCGCCTCCCCTCTATAATTGGAAGTCTCCCGGATGATTTTCAGGCATGCAACAAGCTTGCTCTGAGGTGCGAGGCGTTTATCCGCGTCTTCCAGGGTTAGCCAGGACCTCTTCCAGGTCCTCAGCCTTGCTCTGGTGTGGCTGGAGCAGCGGTTGTGCTTCCCGCACTCTCCGAGGAGCGGTGGGAGGCGGTCAGAAGTGAGAATGAGAGCAACAGGAAAAGATAAAAGTATAAAAATTGGTCAGAACAGGGCTTTATGTAGCATACCTAGGGAGGTTTGCAGAGTCAGTACCTAGTATGTCTGCAGAATGTGTAATCTCATTTCTCCATTTCAGGTCCATGCAAGGCAGGATCACAGCACAAGCGTTCAGTTTTGACCAGCAGTTTAAGCCCTACCAAAAGGATGAATTTGTTATGGTACTTATGAGTCCTTTATATTTTTAGTTGGCTTTTCTTACATGAAATCTTAGCCTGTGGAAAACTGTGTGACGGCAAAAGGTATAGCAGTGTTAACGTGCTATTTGCCTGCTCACTGGCTTCTTGAAAGTAGGTGACTTAGTTGTGGGGCTCAAGTCTTACTTATTGTCCAGAAAAAAATCTTTTCGTTTGTATTAATGTTAATCTGTTCTAAGAGGGAACAATTTAGTCATTCAGGTTTCTCCAAGAATAGTAGTGTGAACTGGATGCTGATCTTGGCCATCACATTTAATGTTGTGAATTCCACCCAGGGGAAGACTTTAAATAGTGTAGATGCAGTTGGTACCCTTGCTCACATCTATTACTGCTTTGTCACAGTAAATACACTTTGCAATTAGATATGTGTTTGCACCATGGTCCTGAAAATACAATTTATACTTGAATTTTGGGCTCTCAGCTCTTTGAGACTCAAGTCTCTTGCTGATTGTTTCCTCCACTTCTGTTGTCTGTGATGTGAAATCAGTTTATCTATTTGCAGACAGAAGAAAGAAAATATGTGGGTTTAGAAACAGTGTGGTTTTTACATCTGTTTTAAAAACAACTCTTGGATTTGTTCTATGTTTACTTTATATTGTAATCTTGGATAAAAAATAAAGCTCTGTATTTTAAAAAAATTCACACAGAAATACACCAATATTTCACCTCCCAGTGATACTTCAATTGATTGGACTTTACAAAATATATATTTGCCTTCTCAATGCTTGTCTCTTGAATTAGAAATGTAAAAGATACCACTATGCAATTATGAAGTCTGAGTATCTGTGAGTAAATCAGTAAGATAAAATACTTCAGAATCTTACTATGGAACATATTCTCCATTCCCTCAATAACTTAGGGATTTCTTCTGCATCTGCTTAATAACATTTGTGTCTCAATTTCTCCAAGCTTCAAATTTATTTTCAAAAAGTAAATTTTACAATTATACTTAACATTTAATTCTTTACTTCAACAACACTGCATGCAGCAATACAATTGCTTCACTGCTTCTTCCATTTTCAGTGCCTCCAAGGATTTCATAGAAACTTTTTGTGTGTTCTTGGACTAAAAGTGGTTTACAGTAGACCCTTAATACTGTGTATATAAATATGTACTTGAAGATACCTTGAATGTGTAAAAGACACTGGTTACACAGAGCTACAAAAATGTATCTGGTGGTCTGATATTGTAATACCCAAACTGAAAGCTCATACAGAATCTACTTACTGATTGGATGCTTATAATTTGCTTTGGAAGTATCCAAGGCAATGTAAACGATGATTTTATGCTTCATTTCATTGACTTTTATTCTTTTATTTGAATATTGCAGGCTTTTTTTAATGATCAAAATGTGAACTCCTGTTTAAAGGTGCTCTCATCTTCAGGACAATGGACTACATTGGGTAAATTTAGAATAAATTAATCTTAAATAAAAGAGCTTGTGTTGTAATTGTTTTCCTCTATTTTATCATTTTGTAATAATGGCAGTTCATGCATGTGTATCTTCACCTGACTGAAATTTCTTAGAGAGTAACTTCTTTTACTAAATATTAAGAGCAGATTCTTACCTAGTTTGTTACCAAATTGTCGCATTTCACACACTTTTGTTTCCTGACCCCTGCACTGATCCATAAATCAAACTACTAGAACTGTTTTCAAATGGGCCATGACATCCAGTTGACCTAATCATGTATCTGCATTAAATGTGGAATTACAGAACTACCTTATTCAGATAATATTTGTAGAAAGACACTTCTACAGATGCAACCACCTTTCTTAGGACAGATCTGAGACTATTGCTCTGTTACAGATGAAGGTTGAGAGAGCAGAGGATTAGATAGAGCGCAGCCTGGAGCCTGTGCAAATACACTGTCTGCACAGGGAAGCCATCTGGGCGCTGAGAGGAGAGCGCCATGTCATAGCTTGTTCTAGTTGCAGTCATGGTGTAAGGTTGACTTGTAGTTTGTTGCAGTATCTTTTACTTCTTAGAACACCTGATTATATCTGTAGATGGAGTTGAGACATAAGGAGAAAGACCAAAAGCAAATATCACGTGATCTCATGGCACCACTTTGAAATTCTATTTTTGATTATGTAACATGACACACAATTTTGTGGAAATTACATGTGGTGTAAGGGGATTTGATACATAATATGAGCTCTGATATCGCTCGAGTGGTTTTCCTTATAGGAATATTTTAAAAGGGGACTAGTGGGATGTCCTTAGTTCTTTCAGTTTGCCTGCAAATACTTTGCTGTATGTAAATATTTAATAGAGCTTTGGGAATTTTCTAACTTTTCCATTTCAGCTCTGGAACTGGCACTGCTTTTCCCCACTCTATAGAGTGTCACTAGACATTGCTACCTTTTTGTCAGCAAAATTCATTTTCCAAATGCTGTATCTGGCTGTGAAAACAATTGAAATATACGTATTTCAAGGTGCAAAACAGTATCTCAAGTTCCCCTTCCAGTACCTCTTTTTCACTCTGGCAAGCAAAAAGAAAATAAATCTATTTCAAACCATGGGTAAACCTCATCCTGCTCTAAGTGTGAATTTTTTTTAGGCTATCTGTCTAGCCTGTGACTTGCCAGTCCCTGTAGTGAAGGTCAGTAGGTTACATACCTCGTGTTAAGAGCAAGAGGGTCACTTGCCAAGTATCCCAGCTTAACTCCTGATTCTGCTCAATCTTCCTCTGCGCAGAAGTAACACATTTTGTTCTGAGGACTGGAAGGGTTCCCTTTCTAAATCCTGAACAGCTGGTATACCCCATTTGCTCTTAAAATTTCATCTTCCCATTCTTTGCCTATTTTTGGTGAGGAATGTTGGCACATTTTTCTATACTTAGTCTTGATGTGCATTTTTTGAAAATACAGTAAGAACTAGCTTTGAGTGGGAGGAGGTAAAAAAATCATCTTCTAGTATTTTCTTCTTCAAAACATGCAGATATACTAATTCAGATGCACCTTTTACTTATCACTGTGGAGTAACTCTTTTAACAAGTTCCTGAGCTTGAAAGAAAATACTGGAAATGGGGTTATTTTGCTTTTTATAAAATGTGAAGAAAATTACGTAATCTAGGTTGATTCAAATACTGTGTTTATTCTCTTGCAAACAAAAATGTTAGATGGGGGTTTTTTTTGTGGGGGGTGGAATATTTTGGATACATAAGGTGAGTGTAGTTTAGATAGGTTCTTAGAAACCTTTCTTCTCCCCACCATGAGCTTGGGCAGAAAGTATTTATGGACTCACAGCAAGATGTCAGAGTTATATAAAATTTCAGTATAGTGTTACTTTATGAGAATGTTTTTTTTCCTAATCCCTTTGTCTTTTTCCAGGCTGTGGTTCCCTTTTACTTTCTCACTAAGAATTTCCTTTTATTTTGGTGGGCATGATTTTGCTTTCATATTTATCCCCACCTCCTCTCTGTCACTTGCTATGTCCTTTTCATAAAATCTCTTTCTAATAGTTCTTTATTACTTTTTTTTTTTTTGATGTGTCTAATCTCATTTTTTTAATTTTCCTGACTGCTTTTCAACCTCTCTTCCCAGCTCCCCCATGTGTTGGGATTCCTGATAGAATCCCACAACAGTACATTGTCTCAAGGACACCAGCTTTAACTTTACTTGAAATATGACATTTTAGGTAAACAGTACAGGAGGATATTCTCCAGTCGGCTTCATTTGATCAGATAGATACTTAATAACTGCACACTTTTCTTCTCTGTTGTTGCAGGGATGGTTTTTCCTCTCTTTCCCTGGCTGCATGGCAGAGTACTTGATAGCTCCATCATGTGCGTTAACGTCCCCCCACTTCATCTCTTACTCTCATATTTCTAAACAGAAGCAGCAAAAGGGATAAATTTGATGCATGCCTACTTATGTCTTGAACCTTGTATTTTTAAATAGCTGCAATGAAAACTAAATAGTAGTTTTCCTTGGAGACATCACTGGCCTTATACCTGTCAGCAGTCTTGGGGAGGCAGGACTGTATCTGCTTAAGCTCAATTAACACTTGAAAAGTTATCTTCAAAGGGACAGGGTTACTGTCTTTTTTTGGAAATAAAAATTCAGTATTTGCCTAAGAAAGATTCTTGAGTTGCTGTATGTACTTAAAGCTCTAATGACTGCTGGTTTTGGAATGGGGTTTCTAAACCTGGAAGGTAATCTTAAATCAGCCATTTTTTAGACTACTGTTACAGGTTATAATTTGCAAAAATTTTAGGTGTCATTTAAACCTATAAATCATCAACCTGCACCTTTTACTTTTGAAATACCATCTTTTTAGTACACAGCACTGAACTGGCGTTAGGTATGTTCTATATAAACTGTTTGTAAATAGTGAGTTGCAAAAGGTTTCCCTGAGGTAAAAATCTTTCTTAAACTTTGGAGGAATTCTAAGTATACCTAATCTGGAGTTTATCTGCCCCATGCTCTTTATGCAGCGTGTTCATTTAAAACTATACTGGCAGCACTTTATAGATATTCCAGAGCTAGCAGTTATAAGCAGCTTAATCTGCTTTAGTATTTCTCAGCTCTTTGTTTCCACTTGCAGGGTTGTTACGGCATTTCTTCTTCCTATTTTATTGCTCACTCTTACAGTGCTACTAAAACCCGTCACTCTTTTCCAGGAACTTCTGAATCTCCAGTTTCAAATCTCACCTTTCAAACAGAGAATTGGAGTTTCCAGTATATTTAAACTTTTCCATATATAGTTTGGTTTTCTGAACTACTGAATAGTTTACAAAGCTATTGATTTCTTTCAATCCTGATGAAAGTTTTCATAAAATCTTGTTTCAGCAGAGAAGTGTGTCTCCTTTCCCCCCCCTCCACCAATAAAATCCTAACAATTCAAAGGCCTATAAATAGCTTGTTTTCTTTCACTTTGAACTCAAAACTGGGGGAAAAAAACCTCTGCCTTTTTTCTCAAGTCATTTAATACCCTATTTTTATTAGGCATGACTCAGCTTTTGGTGCACAGGTCTTTGCAAAATCATTTCTATATTAGAAGCTGATTTAGCTCTTATTAAATCTCTTGTAAATTCTGTCCCCATTAAAGGAATCTGGAGAATTGTTAAGTTAGAGGAGTTTGGAGGTGATGGGTGGGAGGAAGCATAAATAAATAATTTTTTTTTTCCCTTAGGTTGTTAAGTCTTTTTTAAACTTGTGATTTTGGTTATGTAAGTTGGTTATTTTTTAGTAGTCACTATGTGAACATCTAGGAAAATGGGCTAAACTTTTCTTCTTTAATAAAAGGTACCCTTTTTCGTAACCATATCTGCAGATGTGAAGCCAAGCAATTAAATACCAAGCTTTTCTCTCTATTATTGATTTTCTTTACATCACACTGGGCTAATAAAATAATCACAAAATTTCATGCCAGTATTTTTAGCTTTTCAAGCCATCAACTTGTAACTTTAATTTTTTTCTTAATATTGATGAGGTAGGAGGTACAGTTGACGTGAGTTACTTTTTGGAAGTGTGGGGGCAAGAGAAATTTTAGGTTTTGTTATGCTTGCAAAGACTAGGATCAGAATGAAGGAACAAGTGTTCTTGGAAGTATTATGGTTCATACATCCCTTTTTTGGGCATGTTTCTCTTCCTGAAATGCTGTCATCTAGAGTGAAATTTGGACATTTCCCAAACACTCATCTTTAGTGATCCTTTAGGTCAGTTTGTCAAGACGCCACTTAATTTTATCATGGATTGTATGGTCAAAAGCCTTTTGATAATGTGATGTTGCTGAACTGTGGAATATGATTTTCTAAGGGTTTGATCTAATGTGTTGTTGAGTTCACATGGTGTTTCTATTACTTGTTTCAGTTGACAGTATTGCCAGCAGGGAGCAGACACACGAGCCTTAGTGGAAGGCACCATTCACATGAATTTAGTACTTCCTTTATGCTTGTTTCTTTTTTAAATTTCTTTGGTCTTTTTGAGGGACTGTGTGATTGAGTCATACTTTGGTAATCTCTTTTTTTTTAAGAGTGTGCCACACACAACCATTTAGAGAAGTTGCCGATTTCCACACTATCAAATTATGAATTACTGTAAACCCATTAGTACATGAAAATTATCCTATTTTATTTGTTGCAAGAGACTTGGGAGTGAAACCTTCCTATATATTCCAGGTTCCAAAGTGACAAAAATTGAAGCTACAGTGGTGCCCTGTACACAGATTTCCATGGCATTTTTTGATCGGCTATATTCTGAAGGAGTTGTTAGAGAAACTGGAGATATTGTGAAATGTTATGATGACCATTATGATGATATTCTCATCTCTGATGAATTAAGGAAGGTCAGTATAGCAATGAATAATTTCTTACAATTTTTCATACTCTATTAGGTACCGTAAGGACAGATTTTTCAGGGCTTTTTGTGATGATACACGCTTTCCATGGGCATCAATGGGCATCCATAGCCATGTGATAGAAACAACTAAGGCACTGCAGTGGCTGAATGTGTGAAAGCAATGGCTGTTTTCCAGGTGGGCCACCTTTTCTTTTTAGGTAGGAGAAAAAGGAAAAACCTTCTTCTACTCACCTTTGTCTCAAGCAGCCAGTGCTTGGATGTGTGTGGGGGGAAATGCTCATTTGCGTAGGAGGGGAAGACAAGTGGTGCCAATGGAAAGGTCCCATGATACGCAGAGCTGTGGGTTCACCCAACCTCGCAGGTAGTTCTAGAAATTGAATGTACTCAATAGTTACATCCTGAAGCATTCCTGGCCAGGAATGCTGAGCCTATCATGCATGAAGGCATTTAAGGAAAGTCACCTACATGTATTTTCACTGAAATAAAGGAGAGGAGACTATGGAAAGGGAAATTATATTTCAGTGCAATACTGGAGAAGGACTAAACCTATCTCCTGCACAAGCCTGTAAGGAAAAACTGTTATACTCCAACAGAGGTGTCAGAGAGCAGATTATTCTGAAGCTGAATCTCTTTTACAGTGGCACCTTCTTAATCAACATATGTCTTCACTGTATGTGTTTCTTTTGACTTCATAAGCTAAACCAATTTTGTTTAGCATTAGCAAAGCGTAGTGTGGGAGAACTGGATTTTGCTCTTCCTTGTATATATAATCAACATAAGTACTTAATAATTATAGAGTTGGAGTCATTTGCACTTGGCAAATCCTTTGAAGGCAATGCATTTGAACCAGTGACACTGGTTACAGGACACGTCCTGAAATACTGGTCTGTCTGGTAAAGTTCTGGGAAAAGGAGAGAACTCAAGCTCAAGTTTGAATTTCAGATGTGGATTTTAGCCTAGCAGTTCAAAATACTATGTATTTATTTATAAGTTGGGCATGTGTGAAAAAGTTTTCTGAAAGTTAAAGGTAGGAAAGTCGTAGACAACATTTAAAAATAAGAAATTGGAATTTCAGTCTCTTAGTTTTCCTTCCCTTGGAAGAGATGTGTCTGTTTTCAAGTTGAAAGTTTCACATTTGTTTGAAATGAACGTGATTCCTACTTAATAAGACCTAAGAGGGCAGAAAGAATCGAGAGTCAAAACCTTCCAGGAAGGACGTCAAAGCTTCCGATGACACGAATCAGCGTCCCAGGCCGGCAGACTGCAGGGGGCAGCAAACCGTCTGTCTCCTGTTCAGAGGGGGCCTTCATCTGCCACACTCCATGTTGCTTTCCTGTCTGCCACATCTTCTCGTGCTTCAGCCCAGAAGGGTGTTGGAATACATGTGAGGTGGCCATCAACAGCAGTGGCTGCCCTGAACCCTCTTGGCTCAGGTTGTGTAGTGGTGTTATACAGAGCGACAGAGTGCGGTAAGCTCACGGCTGGCTTTGACCAGTTTGCCAGGGTTGGCAACTGCAGTTTGGTTGATGTGACTCAAGCATCTTCCAGCCATACTGACTTGCAATTCCTCTCCACCCTCACAGTGGGCCGTGTTGGGATTAATCTAGCACATTCTCTGTGTTCACATCCTAATGTGGCAAAAGGCAGGTGAGACACATGGAGGCAGCTGGGTGGCATGTCTGGTTTATCCAGGCCCCAGGTAAAGGCTCCACAGAATCTGCAGTAAAAAATGGTTTGAGTTTGAGTGATCTCCCATGGGAGCCCCTTGGGATTCCTTTACAAATGTGAGATACCTGTGTAACCTTAGCAAAGTTACCAAAATGAAACTAAATTGCAGTGGTTGACACACCACATATAACTAGATTATTTTCAGCTTATTGATTGTTTCATTAGTATGATGAGTAATTAACCAATGAATAACAAGATGCTTGAATAATCTTCCCTTACATCTTGTGGGCACAAATCTGACAGGGATTCTGCTTTACGTTGTATCCATAAATTTTGAACAGAATTGCATCACTGGAAGAAGATTTAGAGAGAAGTACTTATTTATTTCCATCCTTAGTTCATATATTTTATATGGACGTAAACTCTGTGTGACATACAGCAAAGTAGTTGCACTGTTTATAAACTTAATCTCAAATAAGAAATTTTTGTCTATTTGATTTATCTGTTATTTTCTTGTTCCACAAGTTGTTGCTTCTGGAAGATTCAGACCACTATGACATATTCAGTCAATTGGATCGCAAGGAATTTCTGTTCTGTCTTTTTAAGCATATTTGCATTGGAGGAGCTCTTTGCCAGTTTGAAGATGTAGTTGACCCATACTTAGAAACTACAAAAGCTTTATATAAAGACTTGGTGAGGTAAGGGTTTTCTGGTTTATACAGCTGTCTATGTGTGTGCTGTGCATTGGTTTTGTATTGGTTTGTGTACATTTATTATCTCTACTTCAAAAATGGGGCTGTAACTTCATCAATCTGCACGTTTTATTTGTCCTCATGCAATTTTAATGGCATCTGTCCTGCATAAAAACTTTTACATTACAGATATGGACACTGATGTTTTATAATCCACTCCCATTTTCTACATTGTTTTTCTGTAATTGTCTACTGAAAACACGGCATGGCACCAGAACAGACTGTATTCCCACTGTCATTGATAAAATATCAACAATTAAGTCTTGGATGTATACTCTTGGACTACTTTAAATCTGCTTTTGGCTTAGGACTTAAAAATTGAAATGCTTCAGCTGAGATTTTTAGTTCTGTATAAATTTTATTCCGGCTGATTATTATTTTTTTAAATACACTTGGAGTTTGGCATTGTTAATTCCACAACCATACTTCTTGCAGCGTAAAGTTAACACTGAAAGAATCTGGAAAGAGTCCACACGACACAGTGGACTAACACATTTTTTTACCAGGTCTGGTGTATGGAAGTGTTTGGAATTTAATGTTGGGGTTTTTTTTCTCTTGAGATTAGATGTGATTGATCAGAGGTTTCAATTCACAAAAAAGGCTATTTGGTATATCCATATGCCAACTTCTCTGATTGACAAATTTTCTTATTTTCTGGCAAGTGGGAAATGGAATGAAGTTATCAGTTATGCAGAGACACATTTCTAGCTAATGAGAATATGAAGATCATGAACGATATTACTAATATTTTACATTGTGTTATATTTTGTCACCCATTATAAGAAGTATTTGTGGGGTAGTATGAAGAACATTATTAACCTGAACAACGGAAAAAAACTGCAGACATCTGAAATGTGAGTTAGTACTCTGATAATCTGGAAGCCAAGTAATGGAGTGTACACCACAAAGGCCTCAAATTGCTTAAAATAAGAATTGGCCTAAAGTAGGAATTGGCATTGACCTTCTCAGCTCTATCAGAATGGGGTGATGACCAATTGTTATCTCCCATTTTTGGATCATACACAGGCGTATTAGGAAAAAATGTGGAAGATGTATTTGTCTTGAAGTGTGTTCTTAAAATGTCTTTAAGTAAACTTAAGAGTAAAATTTATACATCTCAACAGAGATACAGTGAAAGGATTAGACCCAGTGATTCTTAATCACCTAAACCTTTCTTTATTTCTGTAGTGCTTGTCTATACTTTGCTGTATCCAAACAAGAAATTTAAAACAAAACATTTGGCTGTTTGGGGGGAATTTTTTGTAATACTTAACCAAAGAAGCTTACAAAGCTTTAATAACTGCTTTCAGATTTTCTAGTGGTCAGTACTTTCCAGGGTGCAAGTTGATTTAGTCATATGCTGTTTCCCAGGGTCATCTAAAATAAATTATTTAAATAAACAGCTGATACTTCTAGAGGAACCACTGAAAAAGAGACATTGAGTGTTATCAGTAATCCAAGAAGATTTTTTTAGAAATAACAAACTTGGATTGCGGCATTTATTAATTTGAACATTATGATTAGTCACCAAAGGTTTCTTATGTGATAAATTTTGAGATTTTCATATCATACATGCACAGAAATCAAGTGGGTCCTTCAAAAATACAGAATATGACCAAAAAAAGCATATATCAGAGCTTCGGCTCTACCCCCCTTTTCTTTTAAGTCATTCACTTTGAAGTTGAAACAGGCTGTTTGTTACTCTAATCCTTGGCCTCAGCTGACTCTGCATTGACTACAGCTGTTCCTGTTCTCCTGTTGCTGAACTGACCCAGGACAAAGCACAAATATAATCAGTTCCTTCACTTTATTGCTTCCCTTTGCTGATGAGTTGTTTTCTCCTGAGCATGTTCAAGTTCATTTTTGCACAGGTTACACCGGAAAATAAAGCAATGAAAGTTATTGTCAGTAAACAGTTGTTAATGACAGTAGCAGTCTCTTAAATTCTGTTTACTAACAGTTCACCTTCGAATTCCTGCTGAAAACCACCTATTTTAGTTATTCTTTTTCAGACTGCCATGCTCCATCCATGCTACCTTGGATTGGAGTTGCATCGGGTACTTTCCATTCTTAGTCAAGTGATATTAAAAACTTTCAATGGTATTAAAAATGTTGTTAACTGTATTCTTCTTAAGCTTTATTTTTTGTGTCTTGAGGGTTCAGAAGAGTTAATGAAAAACAAATGGATGGTACAATAATTATTAGCTGCTGAAAAATTAGCCCCCACAGATGAACTTAGACTAATCATGGTATGCTTAGGTATAGACCATCACTGTTTGGTCCTGTAGCAGTTTTTCTTATGGAAAAGAGCCTGGGCATGAAGAGTTCCACAGAAGTGTCCCTTGTGCTGGGAGTGGCAAACCTGTTACAAGCAATTTCCCACTTTTCTGTCTTACAGCCTTTCTTCTGGCCTTTCCTGAGTTCTAACTCCAAGGCACTAACACTCAAAATAATGTCAGAACATCTGCAATGTCATTTTACTAAATCATTTCTATGTATATTGCCTTATTAGGAGAGAATGCAATAATCTTTTAAAATTAGCCGCTCTAGATATTTTACAAGCACAGCTAGGGAATTCAAACTACAACTCTTAAATAGCAAACATTTTCTCCTTCATAAAAAGAGGAGTAATAATTACTTTCTGATGAATTAATGCCCAACTTGTTGTCTGTTATTAATCCAGCAGTAATTAGTCTGTAACCAGTTGAATCCATCCAAAATTTTAGTGTTAAATGTGTATCCTATACAACATAAGCTGTTTCAAAATTCTTGAATTCTTTGTTTGAAAGAGTAAAGGCTATTTTTAGGAAATACTATCCTCTTCAAGAAGACAAGGTCATTTTTTTTCTGAAACCTTTTAGGGGGAAAAAAGAGAAATAGAGCAAATGAGTTTTTCAAAGCCAACTTTTTGGTTTCTTTCAAGTCAAGAAGAGAAGAATCATCTGATTTTGGCAGATACAGTGTTTTGCATTAAAATTTAACCAAACTAGTAGAAATAAACATAAAGTCTGAAAAATTACTTACAGGAAGCTAACCACAAGGGTAAAACTTCTCAAGGTAGTGGAATAAATAGGAAGATTTATTCTCTGTCATACCTTACTGTGGCATCCTATATATATATATAACATAGAAATTAAGAAACCAGGCATTGAAAGCAATTTTTTTCAGACAAAAGAATATGAAGCCAGAGTAACTTAAATGTAACTGTAGCTTTCAGAGGTGGTGATATATGGTAGAAAGTGCTAACCCCACTAGCCCTCTGTAGCTTGTTCTGAAAGTTGTCACTCTTTCAGCAGAGATGGTTAAAGAGTTTCTGAACTGCTGGAGTTTACAGCCTGGTACGTTAGCATAAACTGATATCCACATTAGTTTATCTTAACACACTGGTCTGTAAACTGCAGAGGTTCAAGAGCTGAGTCATGAACCAGCTGAGCCGCCCCTGCTGGGAAGGCAGTAATCTCTAGAGGGGTGGTAAGACAGACAACTGGGGCCAGTACCAGTTTCAGCAATGCTGTCTTAATCCACTGCTGAGTATATCAACATGTCAGTTGCAACAAAAAATTCTGAGAAAGCCTCCTAACTGACTCACCACAGGAAAGATCAACTTCACAGTACAGGCTTAATTCGTATATGACTGTCATTGCTCTGAAGACAAAATGAGTTAATCAGAGAGTCAATTTCTTTCATTGGTTGGAGAGACTGAATCAACAAAGATGATGTCAGTTGATTTGAGGTTAGTTATTCTTATAAAAAGAAGCTTTGTGAAAGCAGTGGCAAGAGGGGACTGCTGCCAGAGCCAGCCTGGAGCTGGTGAGATGTACAACTGGACTGTGCTTAATGCACACCATCCTCTAGCAGCTTGGCAATCTTGGGACCTTTCCCAGGAACTGAGCCTGTTTGTGACAAGGCAGGTTTTGAACTATGCCTTTCTTGGAAGTGTGTTGGTATATAAGGCTCAACTGCTCCACAGTGAGTCAATGTAAATAGGAATCTGTGAAATTGGATACATTAATAGAAGTTGCATGATCAAATTGATGAAGAAATGTACACATGCCTTAAAGCAGACCTGGTAAAAAATGACCCATTTAAAAATACTCCAATCTCAGTGTTGCTAGTAGCTGTGATGTAAGAAATGGCAGCCTTCACAGCACAGTCTAGAAATACAAAAATTCAGAACTAGTACCATCTTATGTTGCATAGCTGTGTATATGTACACCACTCCAAAGGAGGAAAAATGAACCTAAACAATAATTATATATTAATTGAAAATGAGCTAGTCTGCACTTCTTTGCCAGTACTGCTGTTACTTCTTGTAGTTTGTATTAAGAAGCATTTCACAGGTTGGGTTTGTTTTTTTTTTCAAAGAGTATGTGAAAAGATTTTTACAAAATGTTTACCTGAATAACTTCTCATAGCTATCAAAATGCAAACTTTGTATTGGAGTTGTCTAGGCCTGGGTAATAGTGCTGTGATTATAGCTGGAGACAGTGAAACCAACTCAGATGATTAGATACATTCAGTAGTTTTCAGTAAAATGTCGTAATACCCACGTTATCTAACAATGGTCACCATACCTTTCCAGGTCAATGTGACAGGAGTTGAACTTTAGTTATTAGTTTGAACTTGGTAAAATTTGAGCATGAGCACAGTGCATATATTATGTATTGCTTAAATGAAGGATTCTAATAATTGGTGGTTACTGTAGATATTAACTATGTTTTATTCCTCTGTATTTCAGTGTTCAAAAGAATCCTGAAACAAAAGAAATACATGTTATTTCTACAGTGTTTCAAGTGGCTGCATATGTAAGTATTAATAATGTTTGGTGTAAGATGTTGCTGGAAGTAACATGCATAACATGAAAATAAGAGATTGATGTACCAATGACTATCAGCAAATGTCATATTCCATTTTAAAGGTTGAGTTTTTCACATAGTTTATTTATTATTCATGAACTCTTTCCCTGATCTGGTCCTGCTTTCTCATTCTCTTTACTAACTTTTCATCAGTAACCACCAACTGAAGCTATTTTTTTTTCTGGTAATGCACTAAAAATAGGTTTACTGGATTACAATAGAAGTCATAATAATTATCCATAAACTAGTTCATTAAAAACCTCCATAGCTTTAGGTCTGAGTATTTCTGGGTTTGGATCTACTTAAGACAGCAGTAAGGATTAAGAGTCCACTCTTGACTTTGTATAGTTCTGTTTTTAGCACTGTAACTAGAGCTTTCTGAATTGCTGGTATTGCATCTGGTTTTGTAAAGGCTACAAGAAAGTTTAGCACACAAAAAGGTTGGAGTGGTGAGGTGACTGCTAACTTTTTCCCCTCCCTTGTCAAGTCTCATTCCTATCTCTTTCTCTTGCAAAATCAGACATTTATCATCAAGATAAGTTTGAGAGCTGTCTGCATGTTTACTAGATTCAGCATATCTGTCATTTAATTGTTACAGTAGGATGATCAACTCCGAATTCTTCTTGAGTAACCAGAATACGTAATAATTAAATGGCAGATAATGTACCCACTTTCAAAAGAACTAGCTGATGTCATTTCAGACTGCATGAACTTCCCTGTAAGTGGCCAGTAGCTTAGTTGTTCACCTGTGGGTCATCATCTTTTAAGTGCTGTGTGATTCATAAAAGCTTTTGAAAAGTTTGTGAAAATAAGCACTTTATGGGTGTATCAAAGTTTACCTTTCTACTACTCTGTGGACAGCAATAAAATACAAAACCCAAACCCTGGTAACTTGATGTTCTTCTGTTACTGCTGTTTCCTCCCCATCTCTGAAACATCAAACACACTGATGTGAACTTTGCAGATTTCTATGTTTATGGAGATGCATGGTATTTAAGAACTCCCAGCTTTGCCATACATTAAATGTCATCAGTTTAAAAAAAACCAAGAGGGTAAAAAAAGACAAACTTTGGCAACTCTTTGAAAAAGTGGATGGACAAAAGAAAATCCAGTGTAGGCACAGAGCAGGCTGTCCTCCTGTAGCCTCAGGAGAAAATTGGGCTGTACTCTACATTCTGAGAATTTGTGAGCTGAAGGAGAATTCTGAAATTCTGGTTTCCATTAAAGAATTGAGAATTTTCTCTCAGAATAGTGAATGGCTTAGGCGGGTGTGGCTCAATTGTTTGGTGGCTCTTTAAACTCTACTTGGAAATTAGACGAAGGGCACCTACCAGAGCACAAATGCCTTGTGATGAGGCTTCTCTCAGGGAGATAACTGCATTTCTAGAGGAGATTTAGTTTCTGAGTTAATTGGGTAATTAACTGTAGAGTGTGTTAGGATAGTGTTGAGCTGACAATTTTAAGCCATGCTTTCTTGATTTGTATCTGAAAGAAATCATTTTTTACTCTGATGTAAAGAATAAAAAAACTTTTCTGGTGAAAGTGACTTGAAGAGCAGATGAGGAGTTAGAAGAACACACATATTTCTGCTAGCTGGATTAATAAATGGGCAGATAAATACACTTGTATATTTGCTCAAGTACAAATGGAATTAGGAATTAAGAACTTTATGTAACACTATCCTGACACCATCTCTTCCTTTTAATTTGCTTTTCAAGCTGTGGCTAAGAAGCCTTTGTTTTGTTATCTAAAAAAGCATGCTATTGGATATGTTAATATTTTGAGATATTAAGGTGTAGTTATAAATGCCTGTAGTTCTTTTTAGCATCAAAACTTGATATGGCTGGAAATCACAAAGAGAAATAGTTTTAAATCTTGTGACCAAATACTCAGTTGAACTCCTAATACCCTGGAGAACTTTAGGGGTTGCATATAATGAAACGTCATTACAGTTGAGGCATTAGGGTGCTGACTGGTATTTTGAAACTTTCTTTACCTGAAGCTGAGTATGACAGTGTTAGAAGCCAGCATACGACATAGCATCTTCAAACACTATTTTTAAAATTGTGTTCAGTGATGCGGTTTTGAGAGATGTTCAGCAGTATCTTTATTTCTGCATTATGCAATGCATATGTACTCTCACATCACCAGCTGATTATCTGTGTTCCTACAAAGAAAATCCAAGATGATCCTAGTCTAACATGAGTAAATCAGTTGTTACCCTCCTGCCTGTCTGAAGTCCCCACTGCAGATGGGATTGCCGTGATTCTTCCTTTGTGTACATGCACCCTATTGCTCTAAAACCCAGAGAAAGCCTCTGAATTCCAGAGCCTTGATTCTCAAGTATTTTAGGGGTTTTGTGACCTCTTTTACTAATTAAAATAAATTTAAGAACTCTTTTCATTTAATTAGATTATATTTGTTATTTTTCTGATACCAGGTTTTGTATATTCTGGAGATTCTTGAAATGCTTCATCACCAGAACTTAACTTAGTTTTGTTCTTGTGTTGTTGAACAAATTTTTAGTGTGCTAACACTGCCCATCAACAGTCAAAACTTTACCTGACATGGGTCGATTCTGTAAGGGCCGCAGAACTCGAATCTTCAGCAGCAAAGGGGAAAAAAAATTAATTAGCAATCACATCTTGATGTTGATCTCTTGGGTTTTTTTCCCATTTTGTGCATGAGCTTAGGTTAGTTTTGGATCAAATTCCAAAGGCGTTTTGATGCTGAGTACTGTAAAATCTGCTCTCCTTACTGAATTGATAGTTGTGTCCCAATAAAACACCCAAAGAGAGCTAGGTATCCTAAAGTTGAAGCTACTGAGCTTGGATGCTGTGTTGCTTAAAAATAGAATGCTATTTTTAGCTTGCGGCATTTGACTGCCATCAGAAAATGCTGTGAATAAACATTATCAAATCTCTACCTGTCTTAATGTTTTTACGTGGTGCTTATCTTAAGATTTATGGTCTTGGATAATCCCTCAAAGGAAGACACCAGAACATATGGTAGGGGGTTCACCCTCTCTGAAAGAACAGAAGAGAAAATGGGGTGCTAGTAACAGCTACTGGGTAAAATTTGCAAGTGCTCCTTGGAGCAGAAATTGAAACTCAGACCTTTTCAGTAAGTAGACTGCCCTAACCACTGAGAGAGGTTACAGTTTTCATGCTTCCTTGGCCCAGAAGTAGATGGATTAATTTATGCAAAGGAAGACACCTTCACCATAAGAAATGACTAGAGTGAATATAGATAAAAAATAACCCTTCAAAAATCCCATCTAGTTTCTGGATCCCTTCTGGATTTGAAATGTGTGTCAAGCTGTGCTGCCCTATCCCTCCTGGAACTTTTATTGGCATGGGTGGACGTAGGACGCTATGTTGAAGAGCCCAGCTCCTGTAGTGTTGGTTGTCAGAATGTGGTTTTCAGGGATGTTGGAGCACGGTGCCTAGAATCCCTTCAAGCCCTTTCTGAGGATCAGAACACAACATGTTTTCAGTAACAGCTCAAAGTTGTTAACAAGAGCTGTAGTGAGAGCTTTCCTTAAAGGCAAGTATTTGAAACAGAACAGATGCATTAACAAGTATTAAGTGATAGGACAGCTTTATGTATTAGCACAGAGTCCCTAAATATTTTTCTCTTTCAAAGGAAACATGACAGGACCCTTGCATATTTAGTCTTCTGTGTTTTAGTGTAAACACATGCTATGTTTAACTTTAAATTTGACATCCACACTACATTTCCCTCAAGGTTATACGAACTATGCAGACACAACCACTGTGCGTTTTGTAGCGTCAGGATGCTGCTTAAATAAACTCTGGTGTGTTTGTTCTATTGTGCCATGAAACACACTGCTACAGTTGGCACAGAACGATACATTTCCGTCAGGTTTTATCAACTGTCTCATGGGTATCCATGTTGTCCTAACGCATTCCTTTTTTTACCTTCCTCTCAGGACGATAATGGCCTGTGTTACCCTTCCAGCACAAGCCACCAACAGACTTTTGCCTACTTGATTGTGGACCCCTGCAAGCGACACGTGCACGCTCTGTACCACTGTTTTGGTGGAAGCTGCTTTGGTAACTAGTTAGAGCCCTGTCTGTTCTGTTTTTATTACGGGGGTGGCCTCCTCTCTGCACGAATTCACGTAGAGGTCGATAGGTTTTCTTCCGAGGCAGGGTGTGCTTGTGATGATGCACTCTGATCGGCCACAGGTCTGCCCAGACGTTGCTGTGAGGTTAATGACAGAAGGTTTGTGTAACCCCGCTGCATTCATACTTCTTGGAGCTGTTCTGGAGGTTTTGTCTGCCCGTCCCTCACCCCTTTTATCTAATAAATGTTTTTTTTCTTCAGATGTCTCTTTATGAGCCAGCTTTCCAGTCCCGCGACGCATAACTGTGGGGGGAGGCTCCGGGGACAGTGAAATCTCTGCGGAATTGGGAGAAAGTGCGTCAGGCGGCCCGGGCCGCGCCGAACGGCCCCCCCGTCTCCCCTCCCTGCCAGCCCTCGCTTTGGCCCGCGCGGTAACAGCGCCGGGAGTTCGGGGCCGCCCGGGGCGCGGCCGCCCCGCCACCGCCAGGTGAGCCGAGGGCCGAAAGGCCGGGCCCGGCCGCCTCCTCACCCCGAGAAGGGCCGGGCCCCGCCGCCGCCGCGGCTGCCCTCGCTGCGGGAGGGGCTGGCCGGAAGCGGGGTCCCGGGCCGAACTCCCCCTCGCTCCCCGCGGGCGGGACGCGTGTGTGGGCGCACCCCCGGCCCGGCGGGGGAGGGGAACGCAGCTGCCCACCCCCTCGCCGAGCGGCAGCCTGGAAGTTGGGATTGAAGTTCGGGAAAGGAAAAAAAAGTTCTGGTTGGCGGCACCGCTCCGCGGCGGCCCAGGGCGGGCGGGCGGGAGCCAGGAGAGGTGCGGGCGCCCAAGGCGGGGCGGCGGGCGAGCCGAGGCGTGAGGCAGCCGCAGGCCGGGCGCGGTGGGGGGTCTTGGGGGGGTTGCCGGGCAGCGCCCCCTGCGCCGGGCGCCCCCCGAGCGGGAGGCGGTGCGGGCGGGCGCACGCAAGAGAGCCGCGCGGCACAGGCTGCTTCGGTCGGATGCGGTGCGGGCGGGCTCAGGAGGGGCGGAGCCGGCGGCTGAGAGTGATTCGGGCGGGCGTAACTCTGAACTTTTGTTTGGTGTGTTGTGTGAGTTAGTTTCCGCCGCCGGGACAGAGGCGCCGGCCGGGCTGGACCGGGCTCAGGGAAGCGCCGCACGGTCAGAGTTGTTTTGCCAGTTGCTGCGACCGGGTCGGATTCCCTGTCGAGGGGTGAGAAGCACCGGCGACAGCAGGACGAGCCGCGGCCCGGGAAGCGGGGCATGCGGGGCTGGGAATCCGGGCTCTGAGCCGCCGAGCCCCGCCAGGGAAGCGCCGGGGGGTCCCGACGGAGACATGGATCCTGGGCAGCCTCAACCGCAGCAGCCAGCGCAGGCAGCGCAAACCCCGGCCTCGCAGCAGCCGCCGCCGCAGCCCCCGGGCGCGGTGTCGGGAGCCCCGGCCGGCGCGGCGCAGCCCCCGGGCTCGGGGCCCCCTCCGGCGGGGCACCAGATCGTCCATGTGCGGGGCGACTCGGAGACCGACTTGGAGGCGCTGTTCAACGCCGTGATGAACCCCAAGGGCGCCAACGTGCCGCACACGCTGCCCATGCGGCTTCGGAAGCTGCCCGACTCCTTCTTCAAGCCGCCCGAGCCCAAGGCCCACTCCCGCCAGGTGAGGGGGAGGGGGCGGCCGCGCCGCGGGCAGGCAGGGCGGGGGGGTGGGGGGCCGTGCGCTCACCCTCCCTCCCCGCCGCTGAGCTCCTCCCGGGGGAGGCGTGTGGGGGAGGGGGCCGGGGCGGGAATCCGCCCTCCGCGGGGCTGAGCGGGGCGGGGGGCGCCGGCCGGGGCCGCTGGGGCGCTCGCTGCCTTTCTTCCTTCCTCGCCTTGCGGGGGAGCCCGCCCTCTGCTTCGGCTCTCTCCCCCTTTAGTTCTTCCCCAGGGGTGGGGGCGCCGCTGGCCCCTCTCCTCCCGCGCCTCTGGGGGCTGAGGGGAGTCGGCGGCGCGGCGGGAGGCCCTTGGCTCTGGCCCGGTCTCCGGCGGGGCCTCGGACTCCACATCCGCTCCTTGGCGAGACCCGCCGTCGCTTCTTCGGCCTGGCCGAGGCGGCGACGGCGGGGGGAGCCCCTAAAACTTGTGTGAAAGCGCTTTGCTGGGAAGACGGGGAGGATTTCGCTTTGAGGTCTAATCCCCTTGAGTCGTGGCGCTGCCCGGCTGTTGAGGGGGGTAGCGCCAGGCTCCCCCCTCCAGACAACATGGATGTGGCGTTTCCACCATTTCGTCGCTGCGCGGGGTTGAGTAGGAATTAACCCCCGCACACGCTTCCAGAAGTTACTTCCCCAGCCTCCCTTCGGGTCTGAAGGCGTCGAGGGTCCGCCGAGTTAACCCGCCTGGTTAACCCTGGGCAGGAGCGGCCCGAAAGGCGAGACCTGGAGGCCGGGACGCGCGGGACTGGGGGCTGCCGGGCCTCGGCCGTGCCGGCCCCGGGGGATGTGGGGCAGGGCCGGCGCTCGGCCTCCGGGAGCCTTTGGTCTGGAAGCAGAGTGACTTTTGTGCCAAGAACAAAGTGTTGGTGCAAATACACCGGAAAGTTAATGTTTAGGCTGCTGTTACCAACTTTTTGGAAGGAAGCAGTGCCTACTCGAGTGTTTTATTAAGTAATGAACTTTGTTGTTAAGCTATAAAATAGTTTTTATTATTATTGGCCATTGTTGCTTTACCCGTGCAGCCAGCAGGAGTGACACTCGCTCTGTGTACTGGAGCCTGGTACTCCGGCCGTTAAGGGTCTGTCAACATTTCCATTATTAAACTTCTGTTTTGAGGGGTTTACAGCTTTGCTTCGGGAGCTCGCTCCAGGCTGAACCTTGGCGCGTACCCTCTCAGCACAGGAGTTAATTCATTTTCCAAATAACGCGAAAAATCAGTCTGGCCTTCTTGTTGCGAGGCTGGAAAGAAAGGGGTGGGGCGGGGCTGCGGCTCTAGTTCTCCTTGCGCCTGCCCCGCAGACCTTCGATAGCGTAGTGAAGCCCGGCGAGGAGTAACGTGGTTGTGCTTAGTTTTTCCCCAAGTTGTGCCAGTCTTAATGCAGTTCCGTTGGGCACAAACGTGAACTGGCGTGCCTTTGGCTTGCGCTTGGGGCTGTGCCTCGTTAGGTGCGGTAACTGCAGTTCAATAGCTGCTGCTGCGCTTGAAATGCACTTAAGTGTGTGACGTTCATACAGCTTGTGCTTTTAAGCTTGGCGTTATCTTGTTTGTATATGTTACTCTTCATCTGTTTAGTTTGGTCACCTGTCCTCGTGCCAGTCGGTGGTTCCTAAAACGTAAACTTGAAATCCAGCTAAAGCCAGGGAATCGTTTGCTTCACTGTGGACTGTCTTTTAAAGTCAGACTCCTCTCGTTTTCCGTTTTGTTTAGTTGTGCCACAGAAATACTCAGTTGCACAGAAAAGGCCTTCAAGTTTCTGTAATTCTCCCTGTAAGTTTCTGCAGTTCTCCCCGTTTCTCAAGAATTATAATGCCTCAGATCCACTTGGCTTGCAACTTGCGTATTTTGTTCAAATCTCAATGTAAGCTAATTAATTTCCAGTTTAAGATATGAGACCTAACGTGTGCTTGCCTACAGACGCAGTGAAGCAGAATTGTCAAGAGTATATACACGGGGCCTCATGCGTGGTGCAATACCTTGTGTAGAGAGGTGTGGCAGGGGCTGATACCTGCATCTTATTACAGGTGTCTGTGTTGTTCTGGTGTAGCTACAAAGTCAATTAATAGGGACATATATGTGTGTGTGTGTATATATATATATATATATATAAAAGGCCAGTATTACTTTAACCTGGTTTTCAGAGCTGCTTTTTCTGTTTCACTTTGGGCACGTATTTACTATTGGCAGAGAAGTTCTATGACTGGTAACTGGTGAATGGTTTTGTGAGTCACTTCTGGTTGACTGGTTCAACAGTTTGCTGAAGCTTTGCTTTGAATAGAGCATGAACAGGCTGCTTGTAAGCTCCAGATACCCTTAAAATGCGGTTTGTTTATGGGTTAGGAAATTTTGTGTTCAGTCTTGTAAATGGTTTTCTTTAGGGATGAGTTCAGGAGTCATCCTCCACTGGAACTCACTGCTGTCATTTGGCGTTTCTTTGTTGCTTTTCTACTTGTGTACTCATTTAAACCTCTGCAGAGGGTATATGTGGGTGTTCTTGCAACCCCACAGCCCCATTTCAAAAGGAGAGTGGGAAATTAACTCCTCCAGCAGAAAGTGGGTGCACGATGGTAATGGGTGGGTGCAGTCTAGTCCATGAAGCATGCCTTATGAGGTTTGCTGACAGCGGGAGTGTTTTTTTTCCTAAAGGGGCAAGAAGTTTAGTTTTTAAAGTAAAACTAAAGGCACACAGCACATATTTATAATTAATATTTCTTGAGTACAAAAGGGTTTTTGTGATGCTAATGAATCTGCCTACTTTGATGCTGTCTTGAAACAGCAACAACTGGAAAATAAGCAGAACTTTAGAATGACTAACTTCTGAATTTCTTCTGAAAGATTCATTTAAAGTGAAATGTCTTCTGACAGCTGCATTTCTGTGGAAATACAAAAATCTTAATGGGAATAATTTCACTCCTGGCAGGCCAGCACTGATGCAGGGACGGCAGGCGCTCTGACCCCTCAGCATGTCCGAGCTCATTCCTCTCCAGCATCGCTGCAGCTGGGAGCTGTTTCTCCAGGGACACTTACACCCTCTGGAGTAGTGACAGGGCCTGGAGCTCCGTCTTCTCAACATCTCCGCCAGTCTTCATTTGAGATCCCTGATGATGTACCTTTGCCACCAGGCTGGGAGATGGCTAAGACACCATCTGGACAGAGATACTTCCTTAAGTAAGTAAAGATTGTTTTCACATAGCTGTATCTCTGGTTGTTTTCTGTTGTTTGTTTTTGGTTGTTTTTTTTACTGAAGTTGAATGTTACTAAATTTCACTGTGTTTGAAATACATCTTTTAAAAAATATGCTCCTGGCTTAAACTAGGAAATCCTGCCACTTCAGTATTTAACCCCTATCAACACTCTACTGCTTCTGAAAACTGCGTGGTACTCTGTGAATATTTATCCTGTATTCTTAGTTGAAGAACGTTCATTATATTATATACTGAAAATCAGTGAAATGCACATAGTGGATTTTGGACAATGTGACTTCTGGGTTTGCTGAACCTTGTGAGGATTCTCAGTCAGGTCAAAATAAATCTTTCCTCATTTTTGATACAGATGTAAAAGTATGGAGTAAGTTTAAAATCCATTCTAGTGAGATTATATCAGGGCTCACTATTTTTTAACAAACTCATTTGTGTGCGTACACAATTAAAACACTTTCACCTACTCTCTGCTCAGGAGGAGAGAAATAGAAGTGTTTGATTGCAGTGCTTGAGTCTGTAACTCTTAACTCATCTACGTTCACCACAGTGAAAGAGAAATTGCAGAACTTCTAACAATTGTTTCACATCCTACAGCTGTAGCTTTTTCCTGTAGTGAAATTAGTATCACCTTCTCTATAACTGAGGAGAGGCTGCACATGCCAGCCATCTGACACCTAAATCCATCAGGGAGCGTTTTCTTTTATGCCGTATAGTTTTTCTAAAACAGCGGGAGCTTGTCCTTCTCACTGAAAACGTGCCCACCAAGACACATAATTGGCCTTCAAATATTTTTACTATATTCTGAATATTTTATTTAACTGCAAGTCTCTAAATAACCCATTATATGTGGTTTTCAGGGCCCGGAGAGCGGAGGGGCAGCACAGTGCATCATTCATGTAAAACTTGTTTCAGCCAAGAAAAACATCTTTAACCCTACCTTCCTGGCTGAAACATTGTCACTACTATGTGCCTTTTGTTGAAGTAGTTGAGTTTGTATCTTCGAAAACAAATTTACATTGTGAAAATGGAACTTGCAGAACTTCTTAAAACTGTTTCTTGTTCCCATAGCAATGGTGTTTCCATACAGAGACATTAGCAACACTTTTTTTTAACTGAAAAGAGGTTACAGCAGTTGCCTGACATTGCTTGAGCCCAAAGGTTACTTTTTGAAAGCCATGGTTCTCTATGATGAATGTGAAAATGAGCATTAGCTATAGATCCTGGAGAAGTGGTATTTTCTGTGGCAAATGTTCTAGAATGTGAGCTCTTCAGTGGGCACAAATGGATTTTTAATTTTCTTTACTGCGTGAGTTTATGCTATTTGAGAACTGTAGCTGATTGGACCTTGAGGAAAGCACAGGCTGAGTTTTGAAACTAAAAGCAAACTCGGTTTTGACTGTGCTAGAGAGCGGTCTTAAGGAACAGCTGATAAAGCAGTGGAAGTGTTTGATTTTTAAGTTTTATTGTCACAAGTGTTTGTTTTTAACACAGTTTTGCAGAAAATAGAACAGTTTGAGAGAGGCAGGATGCCTTCGCGCTCTTATAACCAACTTTGAAAAACTATGCTCGTTCAGGTGAAATCAGTGAAAAATTTGTTCTTGGAAAGCTTTTCTGCAGTTTCATTATTACCATTAAAAATAGTTACAATTTTTTTTTTTGGCAAGGGTTTTTTTTGGGGCTGTGGGGTTTTTTTGGGGGGGGTGGTGTTGGTGGGTTTTGTTGTGGGATTGTTTTTTTTTTTCTTCTTGTCCTTTCTTGGTGTCCTGGTATCCATTTCAAAGGGTCAGATTTCAGCAAGAACAATAAAGAGCCTGAGACTGGAAAGTACACACAAGTCTGGCAAACTCATCTGCATGAGCAAGATCATTTGTTCTCAAGCAGACATCCAAAGTAAATGATTGAAAGAGCTGCTAGCTGTGAAGGATGTGTCTTGAAGGGGAAAGGAGTGGAAACAAACCAGGTTGTTAGGAAGAAAAATAAAGGCTGTACTTTTTGAACCTCTCCCTGCTGGGTCACATGCTGACCTTGGGGAGATTTTAAACAGCTTAATGGGCTGTTTTCTTTTGGCTTTCCTTGGGTGATGCTGTGGTATGGGAGAGTCTAATGAGGAAGTTCTGAAGGCTCTGTTCACACTTGAAGAACACTTGTTGTTCCTAAAAGGTGATTTTAGTACTTTCTACAGGTGAGATCCATCAACTTCACTGGTGTTCATGAAAACTTGTAAAAAGTACTTCATGTACTAGTAAAATGTTTGCTTTGCATGCTTAGGAAATCCAAAGAAATCTAAGAATTATTTTGGAGTAGGGAGTTTGTATTTCAGAACCTTTTGCAGTGTTGAGTGATAAGTTCTGTCTTGTACCTACAATGCGCATTTTGTCTAGTTACACCTTAAACGTTTGCTTGAAGCAGGAGCACTGAGATTGCTGATACTAAATACATTCGGTGTGGTTCCCTCTACCATATATGCAGAGTTTTGATGCCTCTTCCAAGAATTCAGCTTTTTTTTTTGTTGGATTGGCTGCATTGCTCTTTGTTTCCATTTGCTCCGTTCTGTAGCCACTCCATGAGCAGTCTGGTAATCAGGCTCTAGAAAGATCTTCGCAGAATAGGTAACAGTAATAGATTTTTTCCAGATGTCAGTAAGCCTTATGGTTATAGTTACCATAATATACTACAGCACAAACAGGATAATGTAAAACGGAGTACCATACTTAAGTCTGGAGTAGAGTCACTTCCACTAATCAGTGGGTCAAGCACTGCAAGCGTAGTAGTTTGTGCAAAGAAATGAAAATAGTGTGTGTGGGAGAGAAAATACTTGTCTGCCTGTATAGATACATGCACAGAGTTACTGGCCAGGTATTTTAAATAAACACCACACATGTAGCCATACAGATTAAAGGTGGGTAAGGGTGGTAGTGTAGCTACCAGAACTGCTTTTGTAAATCTGTCTGCCATCTAGATAGACCGACCCATTTATGTATGAAAGCCCAACAGACGGTTTACCAGACCTCTGTTGACCAGGGTTCTTCTTGCTGTTGTCCTTCTGAGAGTAGGACTGTGGAGTGTAATGTTCTGTTAGTGAAAATGCAGGTGAAGTTGGGCAGTGAGTTAAGTCATGCTTAGATAAAACCAATTCTGTGCTTTGACTGAAACTGCTACTTAAATAGAACTCGGAAGCCAAGACTTGCCTGGTTAGTAAGTGGTCATGTCTGAGTCATCTCAGCACTGCTGTGCGGAGTGCATCAGTCCATTCTGAAACAGGCAGTGAAAAAGACTGGCTTGGTTTGTGTGGCGATGTCAACTGCATTGCTTTTAACCACTTCCTGTGAGCCAGCTGCTGGCTGACATTTCAGTGAACTATGGAGAAAGACGGGGGATCGCTCTCTAGGCAAAAGATAATATGCTATGGGAGTAACAGACCACAACTTGCAGAAAGACAAAGCAAGATTCCCTCAGTTTTAGAACTACTCTTGTACCATTTTAACTTTGTAAGGATGAAAAGAGTAATACTAAGCTTGTGTAATACTTCTCATTTGGTGGTGTGAGGAAAAGTTAACTGATTGTCCAGCAAACAAGTCTTGTAATTATTTTTCCTACAGGAAGTAGTTCTTGCAAGCAGTTTATCAACAACTTCCTATTTTTTTTCTGTGAAGTGTTGAATGACTTCCTGAAGGAGGCCAAGGTGGTTTTCATTAGTATCTGTGGGTGTGTTGAGGTGTTTACCCATCTGGCAGAAGCCTTGAAAACGCATTGCTGTTACACATTTCTTATGTGCTCTATCCAGAGGCATGGCTTTGGATGTTATGAAACCAAATCATTTTACGATAACAGGGGAAGTTTGTTGCTGTGCTTTTTCTTTACTCATGTGTCATGTGGAAAATATCCAGCAGTGCTGTTAAAATTTCTCTTGCATCCCCTGACTGGAACCACCCACTACACCAATATCACCTGCTCTCCTCTTCCTTCTCTCCTCCCTACCCCGCCAAAGTAATCTTAGTCTTCCAGGGTGGGAGATGTTTCTTGGAAAAACTGCTGGCACAGTTGCATATTTTATTGTATACCTTAATTTACTGGGGAAATGCGTATCCAGATTCATCAGGTAATGTGAGTTCTTGTGATTATGGTTCTATAATTGGGGCTGGTTTGTCACTAAGAGAGCTGTTTTGTTGGAAACCAAAACTGCGACCACTGCTCTTGATGGATTTGTCCACTTAACCATGCTTTTTATACTAAAAAAACAGTTGAAGATTTTTCTGATTGTAATTCTTTCTTCTAATGCCAAATTAATTTAATTTTATATTTATTATTTCTGTGTGGTTTTGAAAACATTCATGGTTATTCTATATATTTTTTTAAAAAGATTTTTTATAGGGGAAAATGTCACTCAGTTTCAGAATGTAGCAGGAGGAAAGAAATTAATTAAAACACTTTGAGTAAAACAATGTGTAGTAAGTTTTGGAAACTTAAGATTATGCTTTTTTTTGTTGTGGAAGACAGTTGTAGTACTGTGAAGTGTATCTTTTATTCTGACTTTTACTTGAAGAGTCCCATGAAAGAACAATGATAAGAAAGTTGTACTAAAGATTTCCATACCTTCAGAAGAGAGGAGGGGGAGAATAAGGGGAAAACAGCTTTATTTGTGTTAGTGCTAAGGCTGAGCTGGGAGGAGGACTGAATGTACATCTTCAGCCTTCTGAATTCAGAGAAATTGAAGCCAGCTTAGTGGGTGGGCATCGGTGAAAGCAATGGCACACAGTGCTGTTCTTGTGTCTAGTTTTGTTTTGCTTGGGAAAAGTTGCAAATGATGATATCTGTGCATTTAATACCCTGCCATACATGCTAATTCTATAAGACTGGTCCAAAAACCAGTTTAATAGATGTGATTTCAGGTAAACCAAAAAACATACCCTGTGATTTTCACAAATACATCTTCCTCTTATTTATAATCATATGGGCATTTATTATCACAGAATCATAAGGGTTGGAAGGGACCTCCAGAGGTCATTGGGTCCAACCACCCTGCCAAAGCAGGTTCCCTAGGACAGGTCACACAAGTAGGCGTCCAGATAGGTCTTGAATATCTCCAAAGAAGGAGACTCCACAATCCCCTTGGGCAGCCTGTCCCAGGGCTCTGTCACCCTCATTGTGGAAAAAGTTCTTCCACATATTGGTGTAAAATAGGTGCAGAACTTCTTGTGCTATTATCTTCAGATTAAAATAGCACTGGGAAAAAATATAGGAACTGTGGCAATTAGTTGTAAAATAGTAATTAAATTATGTCTGAGGATTTTTTTTTTTTCAAATTGGCTGTTGATTTGTACTTTTTTTCCTCCCACCAGTTTTGCCTTTCAGTATATCTCTCATAAAAATAATATTTACACTTTATAGTCTCTCATTTGGTACCTGTTGCTATCTTTCCATAAATTCCAAAGAGCAGTAGTTTAACCAACCCTCTACCGAGAACTTCTAATGCTATAGGGGAGCATGTACCAGGTGTAGAAAATACAATTTGAATATAACTCTTATAGATCTAAGTGGGATCTGAGTACTTGTGCAATGAAGAGAAAGCAGTGGCATACTCAAAAAAAAAAAAAAAAGTAGTATTAACACAGGGCTCATTCAATGAGGAAAAATATGTTTTTTTAAAGAAGCAAACAAGCAAAAGTAAACCTTTCAACTTCCATTATGGAATTGGTCAAAATTCCTTCTGCTTTAGCTGTTTGTTGAGAACACTGGTGTAGTTTTGGTTTACATGCTTTCAATGCCTAACGCTGTAACAATTCTTTCCTATCTCCTGAATCAAATTTGAGACCAGTTTTAATCTTACTGTGGTCTGAGAACTTTGTATTATGTTGAAAGCTGTAATGGTGACAGATCTTCATTAACTAGGCTTTTATAATGGGTTAAGAGTCTTTCTGACCAGTGTAAGAAAAGGCTTTTGATTAAAGTTAAGTCAGAATTTAATGTTTAAAAAAGATGCTTCTGCTTATTAAAGATTTGGTCAGGTTGTGTTTGGTTAGAAGCTGTGACATCAAGCTCTGTGGGAGCAATTACAGCGCTGTGGAACCACTTTTGTTTTCTCAGGTCTTGACCTCCTCTAAAGACAAACAAGAATTTGACACAAATCAAGATGATGTCTTCTGGGCTCTCTTAGCATTTTGACTTTCTTCTGTATGTTGAATATGGCAAAGGATTATAGTTGTAGCTTGTTTAAGTATGCATCTGGTTTGTGGCGTGGTGTAACCCATCAGTCACATCATGGAAATTCCTACTTGATTGAAAGCAGTAAAATATTAAGAGGAGGTTAATTTGAAAGTTCCCATGAAAGTAAGACAGGCACTACCCCACCAGTTTTTGCAAAAAAATTACTTCTAATGTGTAAATGGAGTTGAACTGATGAGTGTCATATGACCATAAAACCATACCTGCTGTAACAAGAATCATTGCTTTCCTCTCATGGAAAAAATAAATAAATCAGTATCTTCAAAATTCCAAATATAAACCCTCCTTATAGTTTGCCCAGCTTCCCCCTGCAGTTGTGGCACAAGAACTGTAGATTTTTAAAAGCTGATGGAGGAGGCAAGGTGGACTCAGTTTATCCATTTTTACAGTAGACTTTCAGAGAAAGCAACTTATTGGCACTGGAAATGCTGAAATATTTAACTGTGGGACCTAAATTAGGTCACATGAAAAATTAAAGCATGGTTCCTAGTTTGCTCCCAAAGAAACATTTTCACCTCAGACATAAGCAGTTACTGGATGACACCCAGAAGAGCAAGATAAATTACTCAGGGATGAGGTAGAAGATTAATTGTTAAAACTGGTAAAATATTAACTACCAGCAATTTTTTTCAGGCTCTGGATTAAGACTAGGCATCCTGTCCAGTGTTCCTCCCCACATTCTTCCCCACTACAACCAACCAAAAAAAACCCACCCAAAAATGAGGTAAACAGCTATAAAGCTGTCAGCCAAAACTAGAGATTTCTCTCTTCTTTCTCTATGTGGCCAGACCATTGCATGTATTTATCTTCATATCTGGGAACAAATTTAGATGATTAGATGATTTAGATGTAATTAGATTTAGTTTAACCTTTTGAAACTGATAGCTGCTCAGTTTTATTGTGTCCTTGTATTTTTATGAATTCCAACATGTTTGCATTTAGTGTGTGTACAGTCCAAACGTGCACGTGCAGTAAAATGCAATGTTAGAACTCACTCATTCACTATTTGTGTAAACATTATTATCTCTTTCAAGGTGTGAGGTTTTCTTCCTCTTTTTTTTTTTCCCCCTCCTCCTCCACACCAAGCTGTGTGTGATTAGATTCATTATTTAAATGTCTCCGTTTCTCTTGTAAATTCTAAAAAAAATCTAAATTGCCTGTATGCAGGACCATTACAGGAGATTTCAATGGGTAGCAGCCCTCTGGCAGGTGTCCCCAAGATGTGGTCAGGATCATTGAATCACAAAGTGGTTTGGGTTGGATGAACCTCAAAGACTATCCAGTTCCAACCCCCTGTTTGGTCAGGGACACCCTCCACCAGACCAGGTTGCCCAAAGCCCCATCCAGCCTGGCCTTGAACACTGCCAGGGCAGCCACAGATTCTCTGGGCAAAGGGTGCCATGTAAGTTGACCCAAGAGAAAGTTGGAATTGTCTGTAGAGGAAATTTGACAGCCTGGGGGTTAGCATAATGTGAAACAAAATTTTTGGTGGGAGTTTTTGTATTGGAATGTTAAGAGATAGCTGCCCTGTAATGGCTGAACTTACAAACAGCTTCCTAAACCTTATATCGAAAAAAGCTATTAGTAAATTTCCTATGTAAAGGAAAAATAAGCTCTATTTTGTGTTAAGTGTTTAAATAGGACTCTAGAACATGGAGGGAAATTTGTTTTTAATGTAAAAGTGGTACCTAATAGCTACTTTTTGATAAATAAACCTTGAGGGGTTTTTTGGAGAACTGGAGTTTTTGAAAGGCGTGACTAAGCTGTGTTGCTGTTTCATGGCCTCTTGAATTGCTGCTTGGAGTCTGTTTGCTGGGATTCACTCTGCTGGTGTTTTATTTGGCTTTTAACAAAGTTACTTCAGGCTGTGTTTCAGGCATGTATAGCTAGGTTTTCTAAATTGCTGGGCAAGTCAAGCTAATAATATAAAGCTGCCTTGTAAAGTAAGACTTTTACCAGTTTACTGCCTGTCAGTCATGTCAGTTGCTAAGGAAACAAAGCTGTCTTGAAAACAGTCTTGGACTTTGCTTTAATTTCACTAATGAGACTTTGCTCTCTCATAGTGAAAGACCAGATCCCTTTTGTTGGGTCTCTGACGTGCTGTTTGGTAACTTAAATCAGTGTTAGTGGTTAAGTTTAGTTATTGATTATTACATTGAGGCTGTGAAACCAGGTTTTTTTTTTTTTCCCTCTGCTGTTTTATAGGAAAGCCAAGTAAAGGTCACTTACTATTGCTAGTTTATCTCCAATAAGTTCTGATTTATGGAGATCTTTGTGGAAGTCTGACTGCACTATGCAAGTTCATTTAAATAGCGTTACTGCTTTAAGGATGCCTTTCCCTTTCTGCTTATGTGTTGTATATGAAATGCTAAGTAAACTTTTTGCCTTTTCTGGATAAGCTGTAAAATTAGACATGACGTAATAAAACATTTACTGAAAGCGAACAAGCATGGGCAAAATGGGATTCTTGGTAAAGGAAAGAAACTCAACTCACGGTTACTTTTTCTCATAGGATCTCACTTCTCAAGTTGTTGCTTTTCCTGTTTGAAAAGCTTGATTGGCAAGTCCTTTGCAGTTACTTCCATTTTAACCTTTATATATAGTCTCTTTAGAATGGTGAAAAATAGAGTAAAAGAGAAATATCTTTCCAGATTTACTAAATATAGTGATGGCATAGTTAATATAATTGGTAGACCTAAATATCCAATGTGCACATTCAGTGGCGTTTTTTTTTTATTTGCAGAACCTTTGTCACTGTCAGAGTAACCAGCTTTGTATGAGCAAAGCATATGCAGTGAGATGAGATATCATTTAAAAGGTGTAATCTGAGGTATAAAAGGCCATTACAAAGACACAGTGAAAGGGCTTGGAAGGATGTTCTGTGCACAACTTCATAGGCCATTTTTGTACATATATTAAAAACATGTTGGTAGAAGAAAAGTAGTACTGTGCTTTAATTGGAGTTTAGATGTCCACTGACTTCTGTTCTTTGGGTCAAGATGAATTAGACTCATTTAACAGTAAAAAGATGTAAATACTGCCAGTCTTCAGTGAAAACCAACATTTTCTGTGGTCACAGAGGTTTGTATGCATGAGCCTAAGCTAAACTGCCTGCGTTCCTGTTTATGTGTGCAGAGATTTTTCTGAGAGCTTTTTGTTACATGTCTCTTGACATAATTGTACATGTGTTATCACCAGTGCACAACCATGTTTCATCTTCCTACCTTCTGTCCCTAAGCATGTTCACACTTAATTTCCATCCGTGTGTGTCACTTAAGCTGTTGTAGCCAGTGACTTTAACATTTGGATTGAAGTTAAGTGTTCCCTTTCAGAACTGATCTTTCAGGCTTCCACTTTTCATGGGAATCTTATTCTGAAACTATTCCAAAGCAGGACCAAGATATTGGGACCAAACAATAAGTAGATAACAGAGGATACTGTTATAATCAGTATCCTTGTGGGCTTTTGTTTTGTTGTTAGGGTTTTTGGTGTGGGATTTTTTTGTTTGTTTTTTTTTAACTCTAATGCTTAATAACTGGAAAAAACATCTATTTGGATATTTCACATCCTGATAATAGAGTCACTGGCTAGGCATAAGGAAGAGAAGATATGAAACAGCATAAACAGTTTGCTAACAATATTTTAGCATCCTTATTAATAAGGTCAAAGGAAGCTTTAATTATATTATTTTAAAAAACAGTTTGAAATTCAACTTTATGCCCACTTTTAATTAGTGTTAGATGGATCTTGACATGATCAGCTTTGTATTATAGAGATTTGTCGATGAACTTGGACAGGCCATTGTTTTCTTAATGAGTCAAATGTCAGTTATACGTGGTAACGGCTCTAGGAAAAGTGAATCTTAATTCAGTTTCATAGTTGTGGTTCCCATTGTCCAAATTCTGGTTTTAAGGTTGCATTGGAAAAGGGAGGGGGAAGCAGAAGGTGGGGGCTTTTTTTTTTTTCTTCTGGTGCAACAATTTGTGTGGCTTTTGCTCAGGGCTGCACTTTGAATCCTGTTTATGCTGAGATGGAGACTGTGTGTGAACTTCAGTTGATTCCCCGCTCTGCAGCCCTGTTGGAGTAGCAGTGTAGGCCCTGGTCTGTGCCAAGATTTGCCCTTTTAAAATGGCCTTGAAGACTTGCTCTGTGAAACTGAAGGGGGAGGATTTTAAGTACTTTCTAAGCCAAGGTAACAGCTAACTTAGCAAATAGTTGAGGGGATTGCAATAAAGTGAAAATTATTGGCTTTTGTAATGGATAATTTTTGTGTGAATACATTTATGGGAAGAAGTCTCTTACCCTCACGAGAAGCCACTGTACTCTTGTGAATGTAGAACAAGTTTGTTTCTATGGAATTTATGTGAAGTAGAGGGAGGTTCTGAAGCTGTCTTCTCACTTTGCCAGGACCTGTACATAATTTGCCTATAACTTTGAAAAATTACATATCTATATATGTAAAACTTAGCTAATGCATGACGCTTTTACTTCATAACTAGCTTCTATAAAACTTTTACTAATAGATATATTTGATCATTACTGCCTTTACCAGCAGTTGTGATACAAAGTCACCAGAGCATGGAATACTAACCCTTCAGTTACATATGCACTGTTGATTAAAATATTCCAGCCCCACATACCATATGTGGGTAGATACCCAGGTATTTGTGTCTCTTCATTTAGTCCACCTGCAAAATGCACCCTCTGCAAAAGAAGTAGACGCACGTGGGGTTTTTTTATAGGTAGATCCCATGAGGAGCAGCTGAGGGAGCTGGGGCTGTTTAGCCTGGAGAAGAGGAGGCTGAGGGGAGACCTTATCACCACCTACAACTACCTGAAGGGAGATTGTAGAGAGGTGGACGATGGCCTCTTCAGCCAGGTGACAGAAGATAGGGCAAGGGGAAATGGCATGAAGCTGTGCCAGGGCAGGTTTAGATTGGACATTAGAAAAAAAAAATTTTCGTGAAAGAGTTGTCAGGGCCTGGAACAGGCTGCCCAGGGAGGTGGTTGAGTCACCATCCCTGGATGTGTTCAAAAAAAAAAGGTAGATGAGGTACTTAGGGATATGGTTTAGCATAGGATGGGAATGGTTGGACTTGATGATCTTCAAAGGTCTCTTCCAACCTTGTGATTCTGTATAGGAGATGTTGTTCTGTTCTTCCAGCTGAAATTTGATGTCTGTCTTGCAACTGTAAAAAAAAAATAAGATGCAAATTCTTGGAGGCATTTAGTTTATCAAACTGATGAGTCCCAAAAGAAAAAGATTTTTTGAAATGAAGATATGCAGACTGCAGCGCAGTAGCAACTGGTGCTGTTACGTTGTGCTCCATAAAACAACCTTCATGTGTGTTTCATTCCGACTAGCTGCTTCTCATTTTGATTAGTATATCACTTGAACACTGTTCAAGGCAATGTTTCTGCTAAAGAAAAAAAGCCCATTTATTTGTCAAAGCTATTAAGCCGTTCAGCTACTGCTCAGCATTTCAGAGAAGCTGAGGATTTCCTCTGTTAACCCTCCAGTGGATCCCACAGAACCAATGTTTGACTTTTGGTGGGTGTAGCAAGGCTGAACTGCATAATCAGATGATAATGTGTTTTTTCATACAAATATCTTTTGTGTGATATATCTAAGCTATATTTATAATTAAGGTGAAGGAAAAAAAATCAGATGATGATGTGTGGTTAAAGTGGGACTAAAAAAATGGGAGTAGGGAGGAAGTAGCTATACTGTTCTCAAGGCTTCAACTGCTGTTCCTGATACAATGTTCATTTTTAAAATGTAGCAACTGCTGGGCCCTGTCACTTTGCTCTTGTGAGAGAGCTTGTTAGGAGCATCTCTTTAAACAGCCTACATTGATTCAAACCAAGTGCCTGTCCAGGTCAGCATCTTCTTGTCAGTGGTGATCATGAACAAATTTCTTAGAACATGACAAGGGCAAGCATGTGTGATACTCTGAGAACTCTCCCAGCTTCCAACTGTCCTCCAGGATATCTGATGTCTCCTTTGAGGCCACAGAAACTCTTAGACTTTTAGCATCTGCTGCATGCTTTGGCAAGGAGACTTGGTGGTTGTCTGTCCAAATGAAGAAACGCCTCATTCTGTTTTAAGCTTGGCTCCCATCAGCTTCATTCAGTGGTGTCCAGTTCTTATTTTGGAAGTGACAATGAATAGTTGATGCATATTTGTTATGCTCAAGATTAATACTGTTTCCTCTGGAAATTATTTCTTTTGAAATTTAGAGAGTCCTAACCTGCTGGGTATTCCTGAGATAGAAGCTTTTTTTGGTGGTCCCTGCCAGCCTTTCTTTAAGCATTTTCCACTTTCTGTTGTTTTCCAGATGAAAGGTTGAAAATGTTTTGCAACATCCACCATTCTGAACCTTTAATCTTAAAAAAAAAATTAAAGAAAAAGTATTCTTTCTCTTGTTTGCTCTTTCACTATGCACTTTCCCTTTTCAGTTGATCAAGGGTTAGTTTGTGTCATTTGGAAACTTTGTGCTGCTGCTGCTCTCTTTCTCGCAGGGATCCTAGTGCATAGGCCCTTGTGGAAGTTGTCCAGAATCCTGTTTCTGTTGCAAAAGCTGCTGATTCCTACCTCCTGTCTTGTTTCTTTTTCTTTAATTACTTGCTGGTAAATGTCATATCAGGACCTATCCTTATCTGGTAGCTGCTGTTCCTAATCAGGTCTTCTAGTCATCAGTTTTTGGAACTTAGCACCTCCTGTGATTGCTGTGTCTCCAGAAACTGAGTCTTTCTGTGAACTTTGACATGAAAATCCTTCTCTTGGTGCACTCACCTTGAAAGGGAAAGGTCATCTGCACTTGCTTCCAGCTTATGCCTGGGAGATGTTCCAACAAAATGGAAGTATGCTGGTGTGGTAAAATGTTGCTTGTATATGTCATTAAAAAAAATCCAAGTGAGATTTATTCTGGAATAAATAACTTGTCCTGTGGCTGATAGTACACCTGTCTGGAGGTTTTAAATCAAATGGTTATGTCATTAGAGAAGTAAGAATGCCAGGGTGTGTGGCAGATGATTCTTCATATACTCAGTTCCAGCAAAGCTGAACAAGTGTCTGTCTCAGCCGTGTTTGGGAGCTGCCGTTTCATAGTCTATGCATAAGTTTAGTTCCAAAATCTTGTCTGTCAATGCCATGTCTTACTCTACCTAGTATCTCAGTACCAAATGCTTAAAGTATCTGGCTATCCAAATGACTGACTTTGATTTTTCAACCAGCTGTAACTGATTTTGTGATACTGGATATGTGTTTCAAATGTGACAGTTGGTAGATATTTGGATAATAAGGGACAATTGTCTGAGTTTTTTAAAAAAAAACTTGAGCAGTTCAGATGGAATCGTTCTTCTCCCAGCTGCAAAGGGGCTTCAAAATTGTTGGAATCTTCCAGTCAGTTTAACACACTTAAGAGCCATGAATTTACCAGGTGATCTAGATGTGTTTTTCACATATGCATTGAGTAAGTTGTCCAAATGACTGCTGTACATTAGTCCTGTATATATTGAGTAATTCATACATGGACTTGCCTTCCTGGAAAGCTTGGTTGATGTCTACTGGTTTTCTATGTTACTGCTTACTAAGGTGATCATATTTATGCAATTCCTTTTCACCTGCTTGAAGTCCTGGTAAGTTACTGGACAGGCAATATAGCAGCAGCATTCATTCTAGCATGTCATGGCTTCTTAAATGATCTGTATGCTGTGTGTTAAGTCATAATAGCAGGGAATCCTGTTCAAAATAGAAGAAATTGCTGCTTGTGAAATCATCCTCCATATTTGTGGTTTTTAATTAGGGGTTTATGAACAAGATAGAACAGACATTGAACCACTAGATTGAACAGAGAAAAACCTAGTTCTGTTGGGAAAGCGTCTTTTTCAAATCAAACTACATTAAAAACAAGTCTCAGAACACTGAGTGTCACAGCTGATTCCAGTAGTGAGCATATAATGCAAGGTAGCCACATTTATACACAGAGATGATCACTCCATCAGCAGTGGTATTTGCTCTATTTTGGGTCCTATTCCCTGGTTCTTAATTTATCCCAGCAAGTCAGTTGTTAGACAATTTGTTATGGCACATGAGATGGGAATAAGGAAACTCATGGTGTGACATAGGGAGGCTAAAGGTGTTCATAGTTGGGTTTGAAGAGTGAAAACAAGCTTCGTTTTCAGACTTTGAGGCAGCCTCTCCAAGCTTCATAGCTGTTGCTGTGCTGGTGTAGTTACTTGTGCAGTTATGTCATGAGCCATACAACAATCTTCTGTGGTGATTTTTTTTTTTTTTTCTTTTGCTTGGATTGATTCTTTGATCCAGTTTGTGATGTGACTGCTCAGAGGAGGAAGTGGTGATAGCTGCAGAGTGTGAGTAAATTAAGCCTTAAATCAGCAATGCCACTGAAGGGAGATGCATGTGAAGTCATTCCATGTGACACAGGAACCCAGCTTTACTTTTTAGTGAAAACAAGCCACTTACCCAGCAGCAATACTTTTAGAGAGTTTAGTGTTGGTGTTCAGTAAAATCATAAAGCAAATATTTTGTTCTGAGAGCTTTTAAAGTAATTTGTACAGTGTTGGTGGCTTTTATCAGAACTTTAGCAAATGGTGCAATCAAATTAAAAAAAAAAAACAACTTATTTATCCCTACAAATATATAGTGATATTTTCCTAGAAGGCCTAAAGCAGTTTTGGAGCCAGCCAAACAGTTTTTGTTTAGTTTTTGGGATGTACTGGTGTCTAAAGGAGGGGCTTATTGGTCATGCAGGGTTTTCTGTAGTGTTTTTTATTAGCTTGCTTGTTTTTTAAATTACTGTCAGTACTATTCTCTGCAACACAAAATCATATTATTACTGTTTCCTGTGGACAGATGCACAGATTCTACGTTTCTCTGTCCTGGGCAGTTTCAGGCAGGATTTGATCTATTTGTATTGTCTGAGGTAAATATATTTTAGATCTAACTGTAGCCTGTTGTTACACTCTCTTACCCTGTGAGTTACTCAAATAACATTTTGATCAACCTTATAACGTCTGAGCTGAATGGTAACACTACATTTACAGGATAATCTAAATATTTTTAAAAGCTTTACTGAAATGTTACTCTCTAATTCTTAAGTTTCTAAGAAGTATTCTCATGTTGCTAGCTACAAACAGATGAATTGTGTATATTTAACAGAATCATTCCAAGAGTAAGACTGTAATAAGACATAATGTTTATTCTTCCTTGAATCCACATTCTGTTCTGAGCCTCCAAGAGGTTTTTCAGTTCCTCTCTGCCCATGTTCTGGCACCTATGGCAGTGCTATACAAAACTAGCTCTTCTTAATTGAAAAGTCAGAGAGCTAATTGACTGTAATCCTCAAGAAAATTAGCTTTAAAAGTCTACAAAATTTCACTCTTAAAACTGTATTTTGAGATATTTTGTTATAAAAACCCCACAATCTAAACCAGAAAGTTTGTGTTTGAGCTCATTTAGGTATGTGATCAACATCTTCTGTTGTGGCATTTTCATTTCCATGCTGTTTATAGAAGCACAAGTTTCGTTGGATGGAGTAATCTGAAACATGGCAGTGTAAGATGGGCTATTTCAGGATTTTTACAGAAAATGTCAGTGTTCTGCTAGGACGATGTGGTATGTTGATGTGGGGATGGTACAGCAGAAAAGGTACAGAAAAGTTGGTATAGCAACTCATTGGTTTAGATGGGAGTTTGGGGTTTCTTTTTGGAGGGAGTGGTGCATGTTGGAGGTTTTGTTTGGGTTTGCTGTTGGTTTTGTTTGTTTGGTAGACAAAACCAGGCATTAATATGTCTCTTAATATGAACCTCAAAACCAGCAAATAAATTAAGGGAAAAAAGGCATATTTTTTAATCAGCTATATGGAGAAAAAAAATGTTGGAAGCATTGGTGTTTGTCTGGCTTGTAAAGCAAAATGAAGAGGTTTTATTGCAAACATCTGTGTAGAGTTACCTCCTTGTTGCACATAAACTGAACTAGAGTGACAAAATGGTTTTTCAAATCCCAACCAATGCACATCCTGAAGAAATAAACAACCTGGTGAACTGGGGCGGGGTCAGGAAGCATACTGTAATGCTGGGCAGGTATAGTACTTGGCTGTGGTCTGTTAAGCATTCTGTAGCTGATACCAAGAGCTCTGAGCTTCTTTTTAAGAAGTTCTCACAGTATGTATAAACTTGGCCTGTTGTAGTTACAAATTCAATGTGTGAACTAAATTCAGCAGAAGTGAGAAAGGTGTGTGTGTGTGTAGTGGTTTTGCAGTTGGTTTCCTTGAGGTTGCTTTTTTTTTTGTTTGAGGTTTTGGCTTTTTTTTGTTTTAGGTGGAGTTTGAGTCCTTTTATTTTTTTAGTTAAACTAATCATTGAATTGAGCTGTTAGCCAAAATATGTTATGCTTTTGTGGATACTGTGCTAACAACACTGTTTTGAACCAAATTTTATTGCCTTTGTATAGAATCTTTTTTTTCCTTGTAACTTAGGAGGGCAACACCCATCTTGCTGAACTAGGAAATCTAAAATACTGTGATTTTTCATAAGAGTATTTAAAGTAAGACAGCTTGGATTTTTGGTTGCTGCATATAAATGTTTACTTTTTTAAGTCTACAAGCACTCAACAGAATTTCAGTCTGTTCAAGCCTTTAACAGGTTTAAAATGTGCACGAAATAAACAACTTAGTGTAGGCAACTTTGAATGAGGGATCAGCAAATTAATTTATTAACAGTGCGTGTTTTTTACACCTGGTCAAGTGACATTTAATATTCCCACAAAACCTTAATAATTAGATCAAAGCATGCTAAAAATGAAATGGAGGGGGGAAATGGTTTTACAAAAGCAGAGTGGTTTAGATCTGAAGTATGGGGTATTGATAAATAACAATGTTATGAGCCTGACCATTACTGGTCCAGGTAAAATCAGAATTAAGTGCTTTGCTGTCCTCCAAAGTTCAGCCAGTGTACCCATGCAAGCAAAAATCACAGTGTCAGGAGAATAAATCATAAGTGCAAGCTTTATTAAGAAAATGGTAATCATGTACTTGTGCTCATAACTATCCACACAACAATTTGGGGTTTTGGGGCAGTTTTGTTGTTGCTTTTGAACACCTTGCAAGCTCTTGAAGAACAGCTACCAAAATTGAAGTCAAAAGAGGGTACAGATTCATACAGCAAGTAATGTGAGGGAGGTCTTGTAGGAGGACTGAAATAGAAAGGAATCGAAAAATAACACAGAATTGGCATTTCTTTGCTTCAACAGAAGGGAGAAATTAAGTTGTTCCACAAAAGCAATAGGAAAGGTGAAGATTTATATTGGTTTTAAGTAGTGATGTCAGTTTGAATTTATAATTGCATACCTGTACAACATCGGTGTTGTGCTTTTTAGTGACCACTGGTTTTTGGGTGTGATCAAGTTTGTTTTCTTTGTAGTAGCCAGTACAGGGCTGTGTTTTGGATTTGTGCTGAAACCAATGTTGGTATCACAGGGATGTTTTTGTTACTGCTGAGCAGTGCTTGCACACAGCCACGGCCTCTCCTGCTTCTTATTGCACTCCATTAGAGAGCAGGCTGGGGGTGTGCAAGGAGTTGGGAGGGACACAAACAAGACAGCTGACCCTAGCTGACCGAAGGAATATGATGTCAAGCTCAGCATATAAACAGCTAGGGGAAGAAGGAGGAAGAGGGGCACATTTAGGATGATGGCATTTGTCTTCCCAAGTCACTGTTACACGATAGAGCCCTGCTTTCCTGTAGATGGCTGAGCACCTGTCTGCTGATGGGAGGTGGTGAATGAATTCCTTGGTCTGCTTCACTTGCATGTGTGGCTTTTGCTTTACTTACTAAACCATCCTTTCTCCACCTATGAGTTTTCTCACCTCTCTTCTGACTCTCTCTCCCATCCCACCAGGGGGGAATGAGCAAACTTAAGTGGTTCTTTTGTGGTGCTTGGCTGCTGGCTGGGGTTAAAGCATGACAGTGACAAAACTAACACATTACTGCTTTATTTCATGTAGTCAAGCTGGCCTTGATATAGAGGAGGGAAAGGTGTGGTTTGCACTGTCTTATTTTGCTCAGGAAATAAGAGGTGACTGTCTTGTTTGCCATAGGCAAAGCAGGCTGATGAAGAATACTGAGTGTGTGACCAACCGGAGTTGATGTGAGGAAGCAAGAAAACAAACATGTAGGTGCAGGCCTGCTAGTAAAAGAATGTCACGGTTTGTTCTTGGAGGAACTGATACTAACAGAAAATTGAAGCCTGTACCATTGTCTGTCTTCAGATACTCTATTAGGCATTCAAAACTGTGAATAAACTGTAGTATTGTACAAACTTTCTAAAGTTAGATGCTGTTCTTTTAGTCTCCTCTTCTCTGTTCATTATGTAAATAGTTACTGTAGTTATGGTTCATCTCAAACAGCAGAATAAAAAATGAAGTTGGTCTTTGCTACATACAGTTCCTGGGGATTTATGACTTGTTCTTCCAGTTGACCAGCTTGGTTTAACTGCTGTGCTGTGTAAAACTAAAGTAAACTTTGAATGCTTTAATTAACTTTCCTACTATATGATGATAGAGCAAATAGTTTCAGTGTACATATTCATTACAGGAAGATGTTTTCAACTCATCTGTGAACCTTTTACTTGCTGTATGTGTACAGTTGGGTGCATAAATCAAAAGGTACACGATTTATTTTAATGGGAAAGGAGAATTATAACACACAAACATGTTTCAAGAAATAACATGGAGATCTTAATGGCATTTAAATATAGTTTCAATGACTGACACATCTTGGAATGAAAGGGTATAGCAGTATTAGACTTAGATATTGTGTGTAAATCCAGTCAAGGACTTAGTATAGCATGAAACTTCTGTTCTTTCAAAGTAGAAATTAACAGATGTGATAAAAATCTAAAGGTTTTACTTCTGTTTCTGGAAATTTTTGTATTTGAAGCTATTTCATGTGGTTTTAGTAGTCTTTACAGAGTAGCTTTATGCAGTTTAGGCAGTGTGGCAAAAAACATAGAGGGAAGAAATCTCAGTTGGGAGTCAGGCACTTTTCTTGTGCTTTCGGTTGTGACCTATTTTTTCATTTCAGTAGCACTAGGTATGCCATGGGTGGTATTGTCACTCAGTAACAACAGGGGAGAGAGACAGACAGTAAAAATTAATTACTTTCATTTCCTTTTTCAATACTGCTCTGCATCAAGATACAAGCCTTTTGATAGTATGGTTAGTTGAAGCCAATTTACAGTTTTGTGGACACTGAATACTTCCTTCTTTAGTGAATGATTTGGAATAATAGTGTTAAGGTTGATTACCGGAAGTCTGGTGTTTTAACTCTTTATTCAGTCTGCTTCTGTTTGATGAAACCACTTTCAATCCAAGGTTGTTTTGCTTCGTTATGAGAAACATATTGGGAACTGAGTAATGCGGTCAGGTTTCCCCTTAAAGGGGAAGGGTCAGAAGGATCATTTCTTTAATCAGTGCTTGTAGGATGATGTTCTGAGGCAAACAGTGGATCTCTATTGATTGTGGCAATTCAGCCACTTCTTATAAGGAAAGCCTGTGTACTTAACATCTTTATTTTTTGGCTTGTTTTTGACCTCTCTGATGAACTCCATCAGTAGTTATTTGCTGGGCAAATGCGTCAGTGGTGTAGAAGAAAATCACAGTTAAGATTGCAAAAACTCAAAGTTGTGGTAGGTTTGACTTCAAAAATATTAGTGTACACACACAAGCAGTGGAATCACAGAACGTTGGGAGTTGGAAGGGCCCTCGAAAGATCATATAGTCCAACCTCCCTGCCAGAGCAGGGTCAATATATCTCTATATATATGTATATATGTGAGTGGTCTTACCTCTGTTAAGCTATTTAAATAGCCTTCATAGTAAATAGCTTCATTTTCTGCGGTGTCGCAAGCCTTAGAACTCCGCAACTGGTTGCTTTTGCAAATCAAAGTCTCACCACTTGGAGTTCAACCTGCTCTTGCTTTTACTAATTCATGAGATTTAGAGCTGCACAAACAGGTGTAACCTGGATAAAAAATTCAAGTGGTGGCCTTTTAGATAGATGCACCTTCCAGCAGCAGCAAGAGACACTAGACAGAGTGGATGTGGCTGCCACATAGTTTGTCCTCGATAAATGCCAGATAACGTAATCTATTAATTTCACAGTTGACAATACATATATTTATTCTTACCAAAAACTTCTCTATTCAAATGTTTACTTTCAGTGAAGTCATCCAAAGACCATGCAAGAGAAATGGAAAATTGTTTCTGCACAAAACGGGGATAGGAATATGAAATAAATGTATCTTTTGAGAGATCAGGCTGAATATTGGATTTAGAGGAATAAAGAAATAATGGAAAATAAATGGAAGTAATATTTAAAGTTAACGCCTCTGTTGAAGGTATCAACTTACTATTGTTTTTAGTGCTTGAACACTTTGGAGAACTAAGTCTACTAAAAAAAATATAAAGATTGAATTATCCAATGGAAGGGAAATTTACAATTTTAATTTCTTATCTTGAATATAGTGAGAAAACATGCGGCAGATGCAAATGGGTTCCTGCAGTTTGTAAGGGCAGCAGCTTGGATATTGACTTATTTTTGAAAGTCAGTGCAACCTATCTAAACACATTGTAAAGCCCATTTTAAATAACAAGTAAGAATCGGTTTGAAATGTTTCACCTTCTTCTGGAGCTAATTAGACAGTCCTGTTTAATTAATACCATTTAAACCAAAAATGAGTTGGTTACTTCACAGCTGTTTGTGGTAGAGAGAGAGGTAGCAGATTAAATTTAAGGCCTGGTTTTCTTGACAGGGATTTCATAATGTTTCCCACACACCAGTTTACTTGTCTCAGGCTGCAGGTGAATGTGTCCCTACATTTCTGTAGCTTCAGCAGTCACCTGTTTTTTTACTGAAGCTCTGGTTTGTAACTTCCTTTAGCAAAACTTCTCGAATTTGAGAGGTGGGGTATGCAGTAGTTTGTAATAAGAAAAGCTGCCTTTGTATTTATTTTTTTTTTTGCCCAGGTTTAGTGATCAGTCAACACAATTGAAGATTGGCACAGCTCTTGAGCAGTGGTCATAACTCTAGAAGATAATTCACTAAAAGCACGTATCCTCTATTTGAAGAGGAGATGTGTTTGCTAATTCCTGAAAGTGAAGCTGGGACTGATGTTCAAAGGGAAATTTGCTTCTCTTGTGGTCGTGCCAGTCTGATAGGCATGCAGTGTTCCTCCTTCTCAAGGGAAGCAGAGGCAAGCCATCTTACAAAGGCATGTTTTAACAATGTCTTGCTAGGCACAGCAGTGTTTAGCCATGTTTAGAAGAATTCTGGGAAGTATGTCTTGGGCATTATCTGTGAGGCCAAATAATGAGAAATTTTGAAATAAATGGTGTGGGGAAATACATGCTACATACTGAAACTATTATAAAACATATTACTGCCTGAGGGTACACTTCACAACAAAAGTATTAATTAAAAGTGGTATTATCCTGGTAAGACGTGGAGAACAAGATCTCTTCTTGTAACAGAAGCATAATTGCAGTCTTGTCAAAATATCATTAGACCCTGTGGCAACTGAAAGAACATCTTTCCAACATGGCTTGGCTTTTTGGAGTCCATTTTCTACACTTCAAGTAATTCAGCAGTTTTCTATCTACAACTTTTAATTTTTCCAGTCAGGTTGAATAATGGTGTTTTTGTGAAGATCAGAAAAAAGTGAAACAAATGGGACCAGATGCCCTTCAGCCTGTTATTAAAGGGAGTAATACATTGTTTTTACAAAACTGTTTTATCCTCCTACAGTATAAACCTGACAGCTGGTTGCTATGGAAAATTAGGAGGGGGAGATGCATTACGGAGGAAAGTCATGATGGTTGTTAATTTAACCCTCTTTTGGTTAAGAAGCTTGTTTTCAGTTTGAGTTACTGAAGTACAAGGTAAGGCAGACTATCTGAAGTGGGTTTTATCAGCAGTGTACTGGGTGCACCATGCTCATGTGACCGCTGTATTCATGAAATGATGTGTGTACTTGGATACACCCTTTTAAAAGCTGTCTTTGCAGTGCAGCATGTTAAAAGACCACGGTTGTTAAGTGCTGTTTTGACATACTAGCAACAAAAGAGTTAAGACACCATCCTCGTTGTTTAAATTTTTATCCTTAAGCTGACTGTTTAATGAGTTCATTTTTTAAGTATAATATCTTAAAATATAAAATCACAGTTTGTACAGAAAAAAGGAATGTACGTTCGTATATGGGTGTCTTTAATCACAGAATCACAGAATTGTAGGGGCTGGAAGGGAGCTCGAGACATCATCAGGTCCAACCCCCCTGCCAAAGCAGCTCCCTAGGACATATCACTCAGACAGGCGTCCAGACGGGTCTTGAATATCTCCAGAGATGGAGACTCCACCACCTCCCTGGGCAGCCTGTCCCAGGGCTCTGTCACCCTCACTGTGAAAAAGTTCTTCCGCATGTTGGTGCGGAACTTCCTATGTTCCAACTTGCAGCCATTGCCCCTTGTTCTATCCCCACAGACCACTGAAAAGGGGCTGGCTGATTCCCCCTGCATCCCCTGCTTCAGATAATTATAAACTTTAATTAGGTCCCCCCTTAGTCTTCTTTTCTCTAGACTGAACAGTCCCAGCTCACTCAGCCTTTCCTCACAGGGGAGATGCTCCAGGCCCTTAATCATCTTCGTAGCCCTTCTCTGGACTCTCCTAAGGAGATCCCTGTCTTTTTTATACCAGGGAGCCAAGAACTGGACACAATACTCCAGGTGAAATGAATCTGTTTCCAGGCTTTTCCTTCCTTAGTCCCTTCTGTCTTTGGGTGTCTGAAAGAGTGACTTAAAGAACCTGCTGGCTTCTGTGTTCTTTAAAATGCTCAGACCTTCCAATGACTCGGTTTGCATATGGATACGTGAATCTTAGCAGATACAGATTTTAGTAACCACACAAATAGATAATCTGTGTGTGTCTATATACACACATGTGTATTTTCTGAAGTTTTCTGGTTTTGGAAATGCAAAGAAAATGAAAAAGTATAACAGCTTTAATGGTTTAGAAACTGTGGCCTGTAGGAAAAGATTAGTCTTGACAATGCAGCATTGTCTATTGAGTCAATTAAACATGTAGGTTTAGCTAGCTTGGGAACAAGTTCCAGGATGTGACATTATAAATAGCACTCTAACATAACAAACACAGGCTTAGTAACTGGGCCATAATTTCCCCTGCCAATTTACCAGGGTTTTTTGAGCCAACTGTGCTGATGCAGAATTTGAATCTTTCTGATGACTGTCTCGGGGTGCTACTACCACATGCTCAGGGACTGTTGGATCAAAACATGGCTAAGTTGGTCAAAGTGGTGTCTCTCTTGTTGATTTCCTGGGCATGTGCTCTTTTTCTCCTGTTTATCGACATGTACGAATGTAACCTTTTGTAATCTCCCAGTCCCACTTCTCATTATCTCAAATACATTCTGATCATGTAATGGTTTGATCTTGCAAAAAGTAGTAGCATTTCAAAGAATCGCAGAATCACAAGGTTGGAAGAGACCTTTGAAGATCGAGTCCAACCATTCCCATCCTATGCTAAACCATATCCCTAAGTACCTCATCAACCCTTTTTTTGAACACATCCAGGGGAGGTGACTCAACCACCTCCCTGGGCAGCCTGTTCCAGGCCCTGACAACTGTTTCAGTAATTTTTTTTTTTTTTTTTTCTAATGTCCAATCTGTCCCTGCCCTGGCACAGCTTCATGCCATTTCCCCTTGTCCTATCTCCTGTCACCTGACTGAAGAGCCATCTCCCACCTCTCTACAACCTCCCTTCAGGTAGTTGTAGGTGGTGATAAGGTCTGCCCTCAGCCTCCTCTTATCCAGGCTGAACATCCCCAGCTCCCTCATATGATTTGCCCTCCAGCCTGTTCACCAGCCTGGTTGCCCTTCTCTGCACTTTCTCAAGGGCCTCAATGTCCTGTATATATTGGCATAGTTCTGTGTTTTTAATAAAACATGTTTCAGGCTCCAAGTCAGCATCCTCTGAGGTAGCAGGTGATCAATGACTAGCCTGGTAGCCCTTTTAGATGTGAGTTTCTGGTGTTAAACTGAAGGATTCCTCCTCTGCAGCCAGCAATGAGTGGAAGAAACCTTGTATTTATAATAGCTTGTGTCTTTTATGTCAGGTCTGGCTTCATTGCTGGCTATGATTTTGTTTTGTCTTCTGGATTTGGACTTGATTTTGTATTAGAACAATCTTTCAATCCTCCTTTCACCCTATCTCCCAGTCCTGCTGTACTTACTTGGTGGAGAATTACTAGGACTGGATCTTCTTCAGCATAAACTTCAGGTCAGTTTTCTCTTTGCTGTTGTGAAAACAGAAAAGCAACAGAAATTCCAGTAGCTTTCAGGGTAAAACTCCTAATTTCAGGTAGTAGTTGTGATGTACCGAAGTGGGTTTCCCAGATGTAAAGATGAAACTATGTGATTTCTTGTAAAATAATATTTTGCAGTGATACATGCTGCCAGCTTTGCCTTGTTTCCTACCTGCACCGCTAGAAGTCTCAAAACTTCTGGTGGAATGTAACAAATATGATCCTTGTTAAAAATAAAAGTCTGTTAATAACCAAAACATGTGTTTTTAGCTTCAAGTATAGCTCTCATCAGCATTTCCAATAGTAGTACAATAAACATAAAAGAGCAGTGTGGTCAAACAGCACCATTTACTCTTAAAAACAATTAAATAGTATTTTTTGGCTAATTTAGGGGAAATCCTGAAATTAAGTGCATTTTGGAAGAATGATGTTTACCTTTTAGGCAGTCTAAGCCAGAGGTCTCCAACATGGGGTACATGCATCCTAGGTGGTGTGCAAGACAGTCCCATGGGGTGGGGGAAGAAGATGGGTTTTGTACTGTTAATAAATTTTTCTAGAAAGTGTTCAACTTTAGCTCATTCTTCTTTGCTTGCTTTTTTTGGTGTATGTTTAATAGTGTACATGTATATCACTTACAAATTACACATTTTGGGGGTGTATTCTCAAAAAAATGTCAGTGTTGGGGTTCATGGTCAAAAAAGTTAGGGGATGATTGATTGAAGCTACCTCATAACAAGCATTCTGGCATGTGTGTTTTTGTTGGGTTCTTTGTCCTGCTTCTCTTTCCTTTTGGAAAACCTCTGTTTTCTCATATAACTTTCTTTTTTAAAAATCAAGAATGAAAGATTTTGCTGTTTTGTTTTAAGCTGATTAAGTTTATCCTCATGGGTGTGCACGAGGTGATCTGATGTGGGCAATTAAATTGTGCTAAGATGGCTTTGATGGAATTGTTTTGGTGCAGAGAACTTAGGACTTGCATTTTTATGTCAGAATTGAAATTTCCAAGAAATAAGGGCACTTAAAAAAAATATTGTCTTAGGTTTACTGGTGTTTATAGGCCACATGGAAAAAAGTGTATCATAGTGTAAGCTATAACCAATTTTTGGAGATCAGGTGGCTTAAGTTATGGTGTTGCTGAAACAAAGTGTGATACCAGCTGATCTTGATCTGCATTCTGGGGGGAGGAGGGGGTTGTCCTCCTCCTTTCATGTTCTGTGTGACCAATTTATTTAACTTTTTGTTAATTTATAATTAAATTATTGACCTGTTGGTTACTTAGTAAGTCATAAAGCTGAAAGAAACCGAGGTACCTTGTGAAATGTTTAAGCTTTTTTGCTATACATGAAACTCCTTTAAAAAAATTCAAATTTTGAAATGGACAGGTGTTCAGACTGGCTTTAATATTCCTGTAATTGAAACTTGCTCAAAAAAAAAAGGCAGTAGCTCTGGACATCTTCTGTACAGCTTCAGGATCGATGTAGGTACTAGATCCACCAGACAGATTTTTGCATTTGTTTGGGCTTTATAGTTGGGGGACTACTCAGCATTTTCTTAAAAATGTCTTTTTGAAGAGGGTTGGTTTCCAAAGCTGTCTTGGAAGTTCCTCTTGCATTACATACAGCAGTGAGGAGTAACTGGTTACAGCGTGTCTGGTCCTTGTCCCAGTTGTGTCATCGTTAAAGAATTACAGCAATCTGAACCTTTAACATAAAAACTTACAAAACCATAGCCTTAAACTTTACCCCTTTTATCCACATTACAGGTTTGGGTGGAGTCTTGGTCTTGCTGCTTATGGAGGGGTTTTTTTGTTCATTTGCTGGTGTCTTCTGTTGGTTTTGATACTCTTTGGTATTTTAAGTATTCTTTGGTTTGTGTGTTCCTTCCTCTGAGCTGTGGTGTCTGCAAGAACACAGGAGCTGCGGCTGGGTGATGTTGCTCCAACTTTCCCAGCTACTGAATGTAATTAAATAGATAGGGTTAATGTCATGAAATCACTGCCTCAGAAAATGCAGTGACATCAGCAGGGCCCCCTAGTGTGGATTCAGTAAGTGATGGCAAAAGGAGGATTGTTAGGCCTGAGTAATGAACGCAGAGCCAGAAGCACTTCAATTTTGGCATGATGTCTAACATGGGAGGCTTTTTGCCTGCATAGCAACATCAGCCAGAGGATAAGAATTTTTGTCCCATCCTGAGGTGGTCAAAGATGTGTTTGCTAGCAAAATAGACTTTATTGTTTCTCCTCTTGGGTTTTATTGTCATGGGAAGTTTGAAAGATAAGTGACCTGTTGGCATTGTAAAAGTTTCATGTAAACCGGCGATCATGCCTGCTGCAGTCCATCACACTGTGCACCCTGGGTTTGTGTGGGTGCTGAGGAGGCTTGGGTTTGGTAGATGTTGGTTGTGCTGGAGTTTGTAGCCATCCCCAGGGAGGCTTATGAAGTTTGGTAACATCTTCAGGCAAGAGTGCTATCCCTTATTATATCAGCTAAACACCACCCCTGCCCCCCACCCCCTCCACCCCGCCCAAAACCAGGCAGCACTAGTCATAAAAGCTCTCTTGCAAAAGAGGAACTTGGTATTGTGTTTCTGTGCTTTTCAAAGAGTTTCTCCAATAAATATTAATGATGATCAGGTGTGGCTCTTTCCTGCAAAAGGTGTTTGGTATGGTATGGCCATTGTGTGGATCGCTCCCTGTGCTGATGCTTCTGCTTTTCCAACTGGACTGGTAGGTGAAGCAGTTCCGGAGGCCCCTTGAGATGTCTGTACTTCTTGCTGTGTATTTTTACAGGAGAACAGATCAAAGGAACTGGGTCAAAATCCCACTCACACGCCTGCAGTTTTATATGAACTGTGATATTCCTTCTTTTAATGTATTTTATTCTTGTCAGCTAAGTTTCCTTAAGATTGTGGTGTTGTCAGCCATTTATTGCTGTCTCCCGATACAAAGGGTTTGTTTTCCTGTATGTTTTGTGAACAGAGGTGACTGGGTAGGAAGAGGAAGCCTGTTAATTCCTCCTAGGAAGAAAAGGCTGTAGTATGAGCCTCTGTACTGGATATTGTTAAATCTTGAGGGTACTTAAACATATTGAAACACCTAGTTAGTGGGGCTGTACAACTTGACTACTTCTGGAAGTACTTTTGACTCCTGGCAACATAATGAACTCCAAACAGCTGCAGAGGTGGGTTCAGCATCAAACACAGGGATGGCTGAGATTTAATTGGCTTCACCTGTCAAAACATATGGGTGATGGCACTGGAGGCAGCAGAACTTGACACCTACAGTTATATGGAGAGGAAAGAGCCTGGCATGACTTTCAGGGTGGTAAGAAAGCTTTTAGAGCAATGCTGCAAATCAGAGTTTGATATGTGAAGTGATAGGAAATTGTGCCTCCAAAATACAAAGGCTCAGAAAGGTCCTTCTCCAGTATACAGAATTTATGCTGCTTTCCCCTACTTACACCAACATCAAACCCGTTTTGTGGGAGCAGATGCTTTGAAATGGCTAGAGCTTTCATTGTATACCCCACAGGCTATCTTTTTTGTTTAAGAAAAAACCTAAATATTTGTGGCTGCCTGTAGATTCATAGGTTTGAATCTGTAGAAAATGGGGAGTGTGATTGCGTTGCTGGTTATTACAAGAAATCTTCATTACTTTAGGACCTAAAAGGCCTGATACCTATAAATAAACTTAAATTTAAATTAAATAAACATATATTTTATAAGATTTTAAAAATGTTTCTGGTGGGATACTGCTTAGGAGCTGGAAGGTACTACAAATCTGAGTCCTGAATAGTTGGCTTCATTTCAGTCTTCATTAACAGGGTGTGACCTGTGGGTTCCAGTTGATTAAATCTGGGGATGGGGCAAGTAAACATCTTAAGAAATAACTTTTTCCAGACCAAGGCAGACCAGTATGCATTTGTATTCGAAGAAAAAGCACATTTTTTCCTTTTTTTCTTCCTTTTTGTTGGGGGTGGTGGTGTGTGTGCATGGTAAAGTTCTTATTTTGAGCTTTTCCAGAAAGAAATCAAAAGTTCTTAGACTGCTGGATTTTTAGGCTGTTCAAACATGTAGAACTTCTGAGTGTTTTCGACTGTGTCTCCATAGAAATTCTTTCCTCCCCCACCATCTTCTTTCATATTTAGTTTCCATAACCAGCACACTATTGTGAAGGAGGGGAAATGCAGGGTAACTGCGGGGAAGCCAGCCAATCACTCCAGCATCAGAGCAGACTCCAGGGCTTGTGGAGCTAACCTCTGTGACCTTCACAAGGGGCCTCTCCGAGGAGAGCCATTTTTCCTGCCTTGTAATGGTAAAGAAAAAACTTGGCAACTCCTTTGATCAGCAAAGCAAAAACAAGAGAGCAAGGAGCAAATGGGCAGCTTTGTGCTCAAAACTGCCAAGTCAGGGCCGGCTTCCTCCGCCCTTGCCACCGTGCAGAGAATACATACGCCTTTCTGCAGGGTCTGGGGATGTTTGTTGCACAGTCTTAGCAAATCCTTTTGTTCAAAGCTAAGGGAAAAATCTTGGTTGTTAACAGTTACAGTGAAGTGAAAGTGTTTCATCATCTAGCAATATGCATTGTGAGATTGAGGGGGCTTTTGGGGCAAGAGTTTCAAAGGAGAAGATAGACTTGCACAGCACTTCTAAAAACTATTCTAGCATTGAGAAGTGGCCATTTCTTGTGTGCAGCTGCCATATGTTTTTCAATGTAAAGCTTTCTGCTTTGCAGCTTCTGATTTTTTTATTTTTGCCTCAGTGACTACAGTGCATTTCAGATCCTTGCCACAAACAGTGGGTTTGCTTTATACCTATGTAAAGTTTTATTTTGACTGCACATTTAAAACCAAAATCTGTTCTTACATGGAGAAAAATGTATATCAGTTTTTAGCTTCTTCATTATGTTCTTTTTCCTGTTCTTCAGGCTTCTGGTAAAGTTGCTGGTGTCTCTCTGCTCAGTTGTATTCCTCCTCTGTGATAGTTTCCTCGCAACAGAGTTAATTCCTCCACCTGAGCTGAAGTACTCCATGTTTTTACTCTGCCTGAAAACAGGAGAGGGTTTTATTCATTGCTTCCCTCCATTCCAGTGAGAGTCTGCCTCCCCGTTTAATCTCCCAGACCAATATATTACTGTTCAGTGAACTCAACTGTTCATTCATTCTCAGCAAGAATTCTTCCAGTGGTTGGTAAACTTGCAGGTTTCAGCCTCCTTCCTTGGCTACTTCGGCTTCTCTTGATGAAGCTTGGCTCCTTAGGAGATGTTGATACTACCAGATTGCCAGTTTCCCCTGCAAGTCATGTTTCTTCTTTTAGACTGCTACTGTTGACTTTCTTCTGATGTTTCATTCTTTCCCCTGCCACTCCCTAATTAATCTCCCCTGGTACTGTGCTAAAGTGGTGCACAGTGATTTTCTTCTTCTTACGTGACTGCAAATAAATAACGAGCTCCACAGTTACGGAGTCAGGCAAACCATGTTTTGAGTTCTGCATTGTTTTGGAGTGTAGTGCCCTTAATTTTATGCAGAAATTTAAATGAGTTTCACTAACTCACAAAATAGTTAAAGGTTTTCAGTAATTAAGCAGTTTATTGCATCCTTGCACAGTTCTAGATAGGATACAAATTAGTTTTCCATGGACATGATTTATTTTTGTGCAAACCATTCTTCAGCAGCTTTCACCTGCTTGGCAGCTGTGAGTTTCAGATAAGGTACTTGGCATCTGATGAAGATATCCAGGAAATGGATTTGCTTGAGGTTCCTCATCACCAGTGAATTCCTAAGTAAATTGTAGCAGAGTGCATCAGTTGCATCAAATCAAATGCATCAACAGGTTCAGTTGTCTTTAAGGGACAAATCTAACATCAACCTACTACCTCCCCCATGGACTGCAGTGATAGATCCAGCAGAGAGTGGTTCCTGGCCCTCACAGGGAGTGGGAGGAGCATGCCTCCAGGCCCCCCTCCTCTCTGATGTGGAAGCAATATTGTCAGTGGCGGCTTCCAGCCAGCTCTGCAAGCTGCAACACAGAAGGTGGTATTGGCTGCTCCAAGGATACTTGCTGCCCAAGCAGCTGCTCCCCGAAGTAGAGTAGGTGAGTTACCAGATAGACTGCTAGATTACAGGACTGCTGCAATCAAGGTCTATTCAGTTTGTCAAGTAAGGTGGCTGTCCTGAAGAGCTCAGAATATTAAGTAGTGAAGTCAGACATGAGAAGAAATGGAGCACAAAGAAATCGGGACCAGAAATGGGCTCCGAAATAGAGTGACTCAACGCCACTGCCTTGTCCACTTTCTCAGTTTCACACCGGGTATTTTGTCTATCTTCAGCCGCATATTATTTGCCTTTGTGATACTAAATTTTGTTCTTGAGGATCTTATGGACCTCTTATGGTGTCCTGTAGAGAAGAATATGATATAGTCAAATCTGTAACAGTCCTTCAGTTCTTGTTTGAACATAAATATTTTCTAACAATTTGCTGAACAGATAGGTTCCTGAAAACGTTTAAAGAAGATGTAATGTGCTAAGTTCTAGAACTAGGCATGGTGTCTAGAAATACAGTTCTTTCTAGAGTACAGTTTACCTTTAAAAGGTTTTGCAGTAAAGTTTAAAATTATGACCCATGTATTGGTATAAAGTGATTGCAGAATGAATTTTAAAGATAACAACAAGCAGTGCATGCTTGCTACTGTGACTTAGTTGGAAGGAAGCTGCTGTGTAAGTACCTGGAACTGTGAAGTGTTAAACCACTGCTCAGAAAGCATTAACCAAGTGAGTGTTTACTTTTTGGTTTATTCAAGCCTCTCAGATCGAAACTTAGGAATGGGAGCTCAAGAGCAGAGTAGTTTTTTTACATAATTTCCGTAATTCTGAATACAAAATTGATATGAAGGAATGGCATCTGTTTAAAAAGCTTTCAGTATGGGGTGACCAGCAGCAGTCGATTCAGATCACACAGTTCATTCAGATCAGACATCTTCTGGGAATGTTAAAAGTTGCTGGGGCAGAGGGGCTGATACTAACTCAGCGTTAGGCTTTAGCAGGGAAGTTGTGGATGACTCTGAAGGAATGTTAATTAAAAAAGAAATTGGAGGTTTTATTCTCCTCTTGATACAGCCTCCTTTTTTTGCCTGCAGATAGTGGTTTACACCTCCTCCTGATTGGAAGATTACAGTCTAGTTTACATCCACTCTGGCCCTTTAAACTGAGTATTCTGGAGTCTGCAGTGACAGGGAGTCACTGCAGCGGTGATGGAGCCGTGTTGCAGCCCTGTGTTCACTTGCCGTTCACACAGCTTGTCTTGCCAGGTGTATATCAGGTAGCCTCTCTAACGGCTTGCATTGTGGGAAGCTGACATGGAATTGGGATGAATATTGTTCCTTTACCTCTGTTCCTTAATGCTTAAATTTCAGAAAAGTTGTGTCCTGTTACTCAGCGGCGTACATACTGGCACTACCAAAATCAGGAGCAGCTACGGAATGAGCCGAACCCAAGCAAAGAGAAAAAACCTAAACAGGCTTCAGAGCTTGAGTTTACAGTTGTGTTTGAATTGAAGGGTGGGAAACAATTTTGGCCACCTGGTTGGTGTCCAAATAAGCTCTGTAGAATGGCGATAGGAAGACTTTTGCCTGTAGGAAGCCTGTCTTATAGAAGAGATGAAAGGGGCTCAGTTTATCCGAGTTCAAAGTAACTTAATACTGATAGAAAAAAGCTTCTTCACCATCAAGGGAATTTTTAAAATAGTTTGTGAATTTTGCAGGCAAAAAAGGAAAAGCTGGAAGTTGATAATGGTGACATTTGGAGCTGAAAGGGAGCGCAGGAAAGGGATGGGTCACAGGGAAGTGCTGACTAATGGTCAGCAAACACTGTGAAGGGAGTGCTTGTGTTTAGAGCTGGCCTCACTTCCTAAAAGGAAAATAAACCCTGTACTGTTCAAGCACAAAGTTTGGGTGGGAAAGTCTCTAAACTGGTCTATTAGAAAGTGGGGACGAACTAGCTGGAAGGAGTGTTTTACTATAATGATGTTCTGGGCCATTAAAAAGATAGGAAACTAACTTTTGTTGTGACCTGTATTCTGAGGTCTTATCTGGGCAGGATGGATTCATATCTTTATTGTATTAGAGAGACCTGTTACTACTAACCATTTAAGTGCTAGACACATATGTTATGAGTACATGGCTTAAAGATACAGAACAAGTAAATACAATGTTCTTCCCCCTCCTGCTGCTGCAGCAGCACTGTGTTGTGTTGTCATCCTCCCACCCCTGTGCCTGAATGATGATTTTGAGAAGTAGTAGATAAAGACTGCAGGAATTGTAACTTTGGAATTAATTTATACAAAGTTAAGGTGATAATTCTAAGTTATTTAGGTTTCATTTGGAACTTCAACTCTTAATTATAAATCTCCTACTGAAATTTAGTGAAAGTTGGAGATCTGTGATTTTTATTTTTCATGTGTTTTGCATCTAAGGGCAGGGTTGAACAATTTATAAAAAATTACTTTGCTGTGTTTACTGACAAAACGTGATAGCTGCTAATTTTGGCAAAGCCTAAACTGTTATGTATCTCCAAATGAAATTTATCCTTTAAGAACTGTTAGTAATTTAAATGATGTGCTTTTTATTTAAAAGTAATTTAAATGTGCTTAACACATTTTATAATAGCTATTTTTAATTTTTGCTATACCAAAAGATACTCAGAAAACAAATCAAATGCATAAAAGCTTTTTTATTTATTATATTAATTTCATGGAATATGTTAAAGTTTAAGGCCTCTTTAAGATTTTTTTTTTCTCATATAGAAAAAGGTAGATTGCTTTGCTGCTGGTGATTTCAGTGTCAAATTTTGTTTCTCTGTTACTTCCCCAAATTCTTAATAATAAAAAAACAGAAATGAAAATTTCTATTTGGTAACTTCTGAAACTCGTAATGAAATTTGAGTATAAAATTGGTTTTACTTTTCAGCATTTATTTAACAATGGGCTTCAGAATTATTTTTTTTTTAATGATGCTCTTTTAACTTTTTTTTGTGACTGGTGAAGGGAAATGTAGCACCTACCACTTGAAAATCCTTGGGTTGGAAACTGGTTTATTAGGTCATTTTTAAAAGTAAATGCAGCTATTATATTTAAGTATACCATGCGTTTATTTATTATAGCTATAATTTTAAATGGTATAATCTAAGTAGCTTAATCTTCTACTTTTGCTCCATATTGCCCTTGTCATCCTATGTTAAATGGATAAATAAAAATAGCTTTCTGTAACCACAGCCTTTAGGCAAAGTGTTGTACCTGGGTGCCAAGAAATCTGTTGTTCCTGGTGCGTTGCAGCTTGGGAAATCTGTCTCCGGGGGGCTGAAGCGTGGGGGGATGAAAAAGAACAACTTGCTGGCAAAAAGTAAGAGTGTGCAAGATTGCCTAGAGTTGGCTGAGCAGGTAACTCCTAAGTAACTCAGGCAGCAACTTGCAGTTGGAAGGGTTTTGTCTTTGTTTTACATGGAGGTCTGTGAAGGCTGCAGGGACGTGAGTGACTGCCTCCAACCTGGGCAGCACACAGTGAACTGTCAAAGGCTCCACCTGAGATGCCTTTGTAAGCAGGAGTTAAAGGATGAAAAAAAACCTGATGGAGGACGTGGAAGTGAAAAAGGGGAGAAGCACAAAAACATGTATGCATGAATAAAGGAAATGGAGGAGTGTGTTGGGTTGGGGGGGGGGGGGGGTTTGTTTGGGGTTTGTTGTAAGCTGCAGTCTGAAATGAGGTAAAAAGCAGTCCATAAGGCTTTGTATAACCAAAACTGAGAACATTTAAACATCTGATGGATTTAAGGTGTGAAGTGTCAGTTCTGAAGCATACATTTAAATTTGTTGTCAATATTAATTATTGTAATGGCAAGAAAACCAGATTTGCTTATTCTTTGTACCAGAAAGCTATGTATTCATTTCCAGTAGGCCCTACCTAATGGTTTCTTAAGAGTCAGCTCATCCTGTCAAGGACATCTGGGAGTGATCATTGTCTGAACACTCAAGCAACCAGTTTGAACTGCCCTCTGAGACTTCCTACTTAGAGCAATAAGGAAACGACCTAAAGAATGTTTTTATCTTATTTTTTTGTTTTCCTTGGTGGTGGTTAGCCTCAGGGTTATTCAACAGGATTGCTAGGAACCCCCTTCAGATACCGAGGCAGCTGGTTGTGGCAGCTTTTATTGCAGCATGCTCAGGCAAGCCTCTCTGACTTAAACCTTCAGGCAACCAAAAATAGGGTATGTAGAAAGGGGTGTAAAATTGCTTGTCTCCTGTTCATGCAGAGTCATTTGATTTCTCTCTTGCTTTCTTTGTGTGCTTTTAAGAACTAACTGGGAAGAGAGAAATGAGAGAGCATTTCAGAGATAAAAGGACAAGAAAGTGCTAAAGGATTCTACAGCCCATCACTGTGCTGAAAATCATCTGACCCCTTCCCTTAATAATGTGAAGTTAGTGTTTGTGTAGTCTTGTCTTTAGTTTAACAGAGGACAGAATAGTTGCATCTTGAGGTCTCTGTTTGCCAAGCAGGGGTATAGGAGGACATCTGTGAAGTTAAATGAATCCAATAATTTCATTTGAAATAGCAGTGGAGATGGTTCTTCCTTTAGATTTGCTCTACTTCATGATACATTTCTATCTCTTATCTAAAATAAGAGAGAAGGGTAGGTGAATTCTAAGTGTTCGGAGTGACTTGGCCAGGGGACTCAAACTTCTTACCTTTGGGGGCAGGGTGGAGATAGTCATAGAATCATATAATCATTAAGGTTGGAAAAGACCTCCAAGATCATCTAGTCCAACCTTGCTCTTGCCACCTATATCACTAACAAAACCACGTCCCTAAGTACCTCACCCAACCTTTCCTTGAACACCCCGAGGGGTGGTGACTCCACCACCACCCTGGGCAACCTGTTCCAATACCCAACCACTCTTTCTGAGAAGAAATTTCTCCTCATTTCTAACCTGAATCTCCCCTGGTGCAACTTGTAGACATTCCCTCTTGTTTTATCCTCCCTCAAGAAGGAGGAAGTTTTTCTTCAGTCAAGCCTATTTTCTCCTGTGGAGCTGAGACAGGGAGTTCAAAATTGAATAAATCTGGTACAGAATATGATCACACTGTATTTAGTGCTTAGTGGAGTTTGGGAAAGAACTGGTACAAGGACTGTAAGAGCAAGGACTTTAATTCCTAGTCTCTGTAATATTGCTGGTGGTTCTTACAGTTTTCAAAGTAATGGAAGCAGCCCTGGGAAGGAAAATGGCCTTGTACTTACTTTTTTTGTGAAACTACAAAAATAATTATATTTGGGAAATCCACTGAGGAATCCAAGAATCATATTTGTGAGACTTAATTTAAAATAGCTCTAAGCACTGTGACACTGGCCCTGTTTTTCTAGATGAGGCCCTTGAGCGCAGGATGGGAAGAGAGACAGGAGGAAAAGCAATAATAAATGCAAAAATAAGCATGTTATTGCTTCTGCTTTGAGAAATGTCAGTTGTTTCAAGAGTGCACTGTAATAAAAGTGGTGCTACCTTGGTAAACACTTGATCATCATGTCATGTCTTCATCTTTTCTGTTAGTTGTGCATGTGCAGTCAGGCCGCCTGCTGCCCGCTGGCCACTGTGGTATTGTGCACTCTGACATGAGGAGCTTTCTGTGAGTGCTTTCCTGAGGAAAGTTAGGCTAGTTAGACATACAGTTCTATATCTAGCTTCAGTTAAGGGGCTTGAGCTCTGACAGGCTCTCTTCCCACCTGGTCAACAGGATGTTTGTGCTCACCGTTCCATATGTTTTGCTTGTGTTCTTCAAAGTTGAAAAAATCACAGTTGCAGCACAACATGGGATTGCACACTGCATCATAGAATGCTTTGGGTTGGAAGGGACCTCAAAGACCATCTAGTTCCAACCTCCTGCCATTGGCAGGGACACCCTGGAAAAGTAACTAAAAGGGGAAAAGAAATAGAGCAGAGAGACTGACAGGACTTCTGACAATGTAAGGCGCTTCAAGAAAGGATAAAAAAAGTAATGATTGCATGTTGATTTCAAGGTATGCTTATGCAAGATTAAAGTAGGATGGAGTTGTCTATTAATAGTCCTATCACCAGTGTGCTCTCTCACTGTGTGCCTGTGGTGTGGTTTGGTGAGGAAATCATCAGTAGCACAGAAGGAGTAGTCCAAAGCAAGCTTTGTTTAGTTAATGCATAAAGATCTGTCAAGCAGAAGAAAGAGTATTTAAAAATACAACTGCATTGTGTATTGCAACAATATTCAGAAACTTTTATCTGTGTTTCTGTTTCTTTGAGAAGTTGCTGTCCTTAAACAAGCTGCATTATACATTTTAGGGCTTTTTCCTGGAATTTTGGGGAAATGGTCAGGTTAAGAAGTTACACCTTGTATTGTTACATGCTTTTATATATATATATATTAGGCTGTAATGATCCTGAACCCTAGGGAAATGCTGCAAGTTAATACGGAGAGAATAAATGGAAGCACAATACTTTCCCAAGCAATGGATGGAATATCGTCTCTCAGCAGATGAGATTTATATTGCTGGGCAACCAACAGCTTTTCCTTTTGTTGGATTTGTTATTCACAAAGACAGTTGGAAAGTTCTAAATGTGTCATCTTGTCTGATAGTGGTGCAAATGTAGGGAAGTGTTTATGTAGGACTGAGTTGGGGGTAGAGATAATTGCTAGCAGAGCTTTCTCATTGCCGCTTCAGGCTTCCCTCTTTAGTGTGCTGCTTGGAATTGATGACATCAGTGTCATCTCAAACAATGTATTATGCTACTTAAGGTAGGAATCTGTAACTTTGTTGCACCATTTGCAAAGAAACATACTTTACTTTTAAGTCAGCAATGCCTGATTAAAAAAGGGCCAATATAGCAGAAGGCTTAGTTTCATGGGCATTGGGGTTTTTTCAAATTCTTGAAATGCCCTGAACAGAGTAGAAAAAAAGGATGCACAAAAAGTCACAGCTCCTGCCCTCAGGTAAAGCTGAATCCACTCCATTGTGTGTAGTATCCTAAGAGCATCACCAGCCATAACCCAGAAATCTCTACATACAACACTCCAGTTGTTAAGACCAGTAATCAGAGCAGTTCATGCCAAGACAGTTTCTACTCTAAACTTCTTTAGTTCCTTTACTAAACTGAACTGTGGAAAACTTACCCATGAAGTCCTCGAGCCTATCTGCCATGTCAGACTGACAGTGGCTTCCTAGCTACTGCCACCCTTCTTAGGAGTTTGTACCTAGCTCTGTTCTAGAATTAGTATATATTGTTGTGTTGGCAGCTGCCCTGTGATCAGACCACCACTCCTGTGGCACTCCTGTAGCCCTAAGGCCTCTGCAGAAGGAGATCTTGTGGTTTCTACTCTGCCTGCTATAATGAGAAGTAGGCTGGTATCTTGCATGTAGCTTTCGCTGCCCATGCACAGCACAAGTTTGTGTAAGGTTTGGCAAAGGATTTAGTTTGAAGTAGATTTCTTTGTTTTGAGACAGTTTATGGTAGTTTCAAGAGCAGAAATGGTCGGTTTCCAGCAGAATTAACTTTCTAGTATATACATCCAGTCCTGATGTACTAAAATGTACTGGTGATAACTAAAATAATCCAGTAATGATATTTATGAGGATAAACTTGTTAAAAGATTAGATTAAGAGAAAGGTTAAAAGAAATACAAAGTTAAAACCTTTCAGAAAGTTATGCATTGCAGGGATTGAGGAAACCAGCTGGCTGGGCAGACAGGAGAACTATAAAAGAATAGAATCTGTTTTACCTTAAATGACAGCCACAGAACTGCAGGTGACACATTTGTTGATGGAACAGTTCACATTTGGGATATAATAAGTTGGCATTTTGCACCAAATCTAGAAAATAATTTGGTTTAGCTTCATCGGTGCACTTGCTTGTGCTACACAGGCTTTCCATCCCTAATACAAGTACACAATGCCAAGTGAATAGTTTTTATAGGCCTGTCATGGTGTAGTCAGTGGTGTATGTGTTTTGCTTTTAATAAAATAGGATTTCCAGTGAATTCCTAAAATGACCCCAAAAATACTTAAACAAAAATCCAAGTTAGTCATCTCAACTTTACTAGAGACTGGAAATAATTTTCTCACAGAATTAAAATATAAAAGTCCTGTCTGCATTGTAAAACACAACCATTACTTTGTTGAGATGCTCCTGTGGGTTTGGTTTTGTAGTGGGTTTTTTTTTGGTGATGTGTTTATACTGAAGGACAGCTTGTCTTTCTGAATGGTTGGGACTTTTTTCAGTGACCGTTTATGAGGAATCCTCAAAGTACAAAGAATCCTCAAAATACAAAGAGAAGTGACATGATTTATTCTGCCACATTTGTATTCTTTTATTTGTAGATCAGATTTCTGCAGTTTGTTGTTACAGAAATGTCATGCAGTATGTTCACTTGGTACCCAAGATTAAAATACCTGTTCAGTGTCTTCTACTTTTCTTCCTTATGGCATGTTTCTGTTACACATTTCAGTAAAATAATCTGGCAGTGCCTGACCTGCTTATGTTAATATCTCATATCTTCAGAAGATCCTCTATTGTGAAGGGAAAGTTCTCACTACAAATTGATGTAGCAGGCAAGCACCATATATAAGGTCACTTCATGCTAATGAAAGCAAAAGGAAGAACCACCATGGTTTTGCAGTGACTGGGATACCTGTTACACAAATCAAGTCCTCAGCATACCTTGATAGGTGTACCTGCCGACATGGGCACTGGCCTTACCATAAAGGCTATGAAATATCAAACCTGATGGCCTCTTAGATAAGCCTTTCTGGAAGGATCTAAGTCATGTTTTGAGTGTCCTTTGTGTGTTTGTTCCAGACATGGCTTTCAGTAATACAGTTCTTGTCTTTCCAGCACAGCAACTAGAGTGTAGATATGAAGGTGTATCACACCTTGTGCCAAGGCAGATCAGCCTATTAGCGTCTAAAGGATATTTTCAAAAAAGTAATATTTAATTTTTCTTGCTTTCTGGATCCCCTTCTTTTCTGTTGTGCTTTAACAGAACTAACAAGCAACTCCAACAAAAAAATAACACTCCTACCCTCCACAAAAAAAGGCAAGAAAATGACCCCAAACCACTAACTCTTTAAAATTAAGTTAGAAATTGAGTCTGACAGATCTTACGGCATGTGACAGTGTAATGCCAATAAATATTTCTTACAATTATGAGCTCCAATTCATTGTAACTGCAGAAATGGTCTTTGCCTGCATGAAATGGGAACGATTTTCTTTGAAGTCAATATGTAAATAATTTGTATGTGACTGTGAAACTTGGAGATGTCTGGGAAGCTTGATTCTCATCCAAATGTATAGCACTATGGTGAGTTGACCCAGCCTGGAGGCCAGGTGCCCCCCAAAGCATCTCGATCCCTACCCTCCTCAGCTGGGCTGGGAAGAGAAAAGGTAACAAAAGGCTTGTGGGATAAGGACAGGGAGAGATCACTCACCAGTTGCCATCATGGGAAAAACAGACTTGACATGGAGGAAAAAAAAAATTAATTTGTTACTAATCAATTCAGAGTAGACACATGAGAAATAAAACCCAAAACTTAAACCTTCCCTTCACCCCTCCCTTCTTCCCAGGCTCAACTTCAATCCCCATTTCTCTCCCTTCTCCTGCCAAATGGCACAGGGAGACAGGGAATTGGGGTTGTCTCTGCCACTCCATCCTCTTCAAGGGAAGGATTCCTCACACTCTTCCCACAGGAGACAGTCCTCCACAAACTTCTCCATGTGAGTTCTTTCTTTGGGCTGCAGCTCTTCACAAACTGCTCCTGTGTGGATTCCCCACAGGTCACAACCTGCTTCAGGTGTCTCCACGTGTTCCCTGACCCCATGGGGGGTCTCCATGGGCTGCAGGTGGGTGTCTGCTCTACCGTCATCCTACATGGGCTGCAGGGTGTCAGCCTTGCCTCACCTTGGTCTTGGCAAAGGGGGCTGCAGGAGACTGCTTCCTCCTGGCTGGAGCATCTCCTCCTCCTCCTGCACTGACCTTGGTGTCTGCAGAGTTGTTCCTCTTGTATATTCTCACTCTTCTCTCTGGTTGCAATTTCTTATGGTGTTTTTCTTTCTCCATCACTGATGGGCTTGGCCTTGGTTAGTGGTGGGTACACCTTGGAGCTGGGTGACATTGTCTTTCTCAAACATGGGAGAAGTTTTTAGCAGCTTTTAGAGGTGACAAAAGTCACCTCTGTAGCCCCCAGCTACCAAAACCTTGCCCCACAAATCCAATGCAAGTGCTTTATGCTGAAGGGTAGGGATTAGTGTGGCTTGGAACAGACACTGATACCAGAATTGACACGTTTGCTGACAAATATTTAGTATGTTGGGTGTGTTTTACATTTATGATACAAGTAGTTTCTGCAACATTTGTGCAATTTAACAAGGATTTGCTTCACCTAGACATAAATGAACAGTATTAGATAGTGTCAGCTGGATATTGGATTTGAGAATTTGTTCTGTGAAGTAAAATGTGTTACTAATTGACCCAGGGATGTTGATTTTAATTCAAGGCTGTTTACTCATTCTGTACACACAGTGCAGATCCGTGATTCTAGTTTGAGTAGGTAGAATCAGACTTTAATTTGATAGTACTGTACTAAATATAACAGCTGACTTACGGGTTTTATTGATTTGCTATACTTTTAAAAAAATAGAGGTGGACGGTCGTGCTTTGTCAAAACATGTCAGGTCATGTAAAATAGAGGATACTGAATGTAGCAGTTGGGACAGTTGTAGTGCAGCTACTATGGAAAAAATGTTTATTGCGTGGAAAGATAAGGAAGTATTGGTGCTGGAGTTCTTGTTAGGATTGTTTAGACCTTTTCTGCACTGCTATTTAAAATAGAGGGGAAGAATCTTCAACACTGGCACAGGTTTGCCCAGAGAAGCTGTGGCTGCCCCCTCCCTGGCAGTGTTCAAGACCAGACTGGATGGGGCTTTGGGCAACCTGGGCTAGTGGAGGGTGTCCCTACGCATGGCAGGGGGCTGGAACTAGATGACCTTTAAAGGGCCATTCCCACCCAAACCACTCTGTCACTCTGGGTTCCCTTACCCATACAGAATGTCCTATTTCCATATTTAAATTGATAATGACAATCATTAAGACATCATTACTACAATAAGCTACCCTGGTGTATATGCTGCAGATACTGAACAAAATGAGAACCTGTATTCCTTCCTGTGGTGCTAGGATTTATTTAAATGTTTCATCCATGTAAGTGGGAGTTTCCCTGCTTTGTATTCCATTAATTGATAAGCATGATTTGGAAGTTGTGGAAGAGAACTGATCTGTTGTGTTCTTAATACACAGCATTCAAAAACTCATGATATGGAGCAGGTAAGATAATGTAAGGACTGTGGTTCGAGGGAGGTTGAAGAGAAAGGTTGTGAGAAAAGATGTGGGGGAAAGAGATATGTAGGTATAGAGCTGAGTGGGAGGGGAGAAAGAATTTGCCTTATCGACTCAATCTTACGATTAGTATGATTTTCATGTAATCAACTTCCTTATTGGGACTTCTTTTCAGAGCAGAGAGCCACAGACTACTGGTTGGAGTTTAGTCAGTAAAGTAAGGAACATGCTGACTTTTCTGAAGTGATACTCACCTAGGGAAAGGTTGGAAGCTGCTGCTCCCTAAAATATCTATCCATGAACAACTCCATATAAGCATTAACTATACTTTGTGGTATGCTTAAGCAGGCTTGAGGCACCGAGCTTGACTGAGTTCAAGAAGTGTCTGGACGATGCTCTCAGTCTCATACTCTGACTTGATTGGCCCTGTGTGGAGCCAGGAATAGGACTTGATGATCCTTATGGGATCCAACTCAGGATATTCTATGATTCTAATCAGTAATGCTGTTCTTGTGCTCAAAATAAGAGGTATTTTTAAAATCACTTCTTCACTAGTTACTGCATCTGTCCCATACTTGGCTGTGTTTGGAAAAGCTGGTGAATGCTGTTTCAGTGTTTTCCTACAGTTACCTGAAAAAATAGTTCTGTAGTGCACTGAAACAACTTTTTTCCTTCTATTTCTTACTCTACATTGAAATATCATGTTAAAATAAAGACTGTAAAATATGTACCATAGGTAGACGTTTTATGACTTCGTAATACTCTATGGATTTTTATAGGACTTAAGTGGAAATAAACTAATGTGTAATCATGGATGCAGTGGTGTTTTCTCATTTTCCACTGTCCCCAGAACTGAGTTGAACGAATAGAACAAACCAGAAGTAGAGGGGAGGTGTAGCACATCCTGGTGCTGTAGTTTGAACACAGTCTGTGAAGCATGGCTGTGCAGTGTTTGTACATCTGTATCCTCTTTACCTGCTTTCTTTGCTTTGCAAAATTGACCAGCAGGAAAGTGAAAAAAAGTTCTCCAGCATGAAGGTTTCTGTGTATTCCAGTATATATAGGGCAGTCTTTTTACTATGTTGTGCTCTCTCTTATAAATGAAGAGGCTAGAAAGGAAATAAAGAAGTCTTGCTGCATGTGGCATGTTTCTCAGTGGAGCTGAATATCGTAAACCAGACACAACCAAAGATGCCATGTGCTTAATGGTACCTGTATGAAACAAGCTGACTGTGGAAACCAAGGTGGCAGAGACACTTTAATGAACACTGTAGTAATGGGGGGGGGGGGGGGTGTTCCTGCACACAAGGGAAAACTGGCAGTAGTTGCCATGTGCAAATGAAGTACAGCTTTGTTTAGTTATACTTTTGTACAAATAACATTTCTGCCTATTTGTGACCCTCTGACAGTGTGTCTGTGACTCTTTGACTTGGAATTGTTTCTCTGAGGGTAAAATATACACAGCTTAATACAAAACCTTTTTTAAAACCCGCTTTGTGACACCTTCTGTCTTGTAACAGAAAGTCCCTTTGATTATTAGAAAGTGAGAAATAATTCTGTGCAAGTGTTTTGGTGACTGCTGCCCCGTTTTGTCATTTCCTGAATTTCTGTCTATTCAAGTCACACTTGTTTGAAATTACAAAGTAGTTACAAAATGTGGCATGGGGGGATACAATTTTTTTTTTTTAAATATCAAAGAACATGTGAAACTATTGACTAATTCAGTGGAGCACATCTTTATTAAGTGGAGTCAGGAATTCTCTCAGTAAGATTCTAGGTGCTGCAGTTAGCTGCTTAGGGCAGGGAGAAATTAATACTCTATTTTGTTTGTCCAGCTTGATCTCTGATGAGGTCTTAATTTATGACCAGAGCTCTTGGATGTTGTGGTCATGTAAATATATAAGCAACTTTTGGGATTCATCTCTTCTAATGTAAATGCATATGACCTAGTTAACTTAGGTTCCCTTCTTGAAGAAAAAAATGGGACCTGATCCACCTTCAGTATGTTCCTTCAGTTGATCTAATTAATTACATCCTAACAGTGGTTATTTAGGTTCTTTTCTCGTTGGTAGAGAACGTGGTGACAAGGCCAGATGTCAGTGTCCACAAAGATGCTAGTGTTGAGATGACCCCAAACTAAATGACTTACCCTTTTAGAATGTCCAAAATAGCATAGTACCAGTTCTAAATTTGAATGTGCTTTAAAATAAGAGAAACTCTGATTTGGGAATGGGTGCTGCAGAGTTGTTATTTAATCCCAGCAACAAGGTGGAAAATTTACAGCCTGGTTGGTAGTTGAGTACGAAATACACATTGCTCCACCAAGATGCATAACAAACCCAATGCAAGGCATGGGGACAAAGCAAAGGTAGGGCTCGGAGTGCCTGGTTCTGAACCCGAATTGCCAGTCGGGTTGATAGTGCAGCTTTCAGTGTTGTGGTTTTGATGAAGTAACTGAACATCGGCACTCCATGTAATCCAGAAAAAGTGACTTCAAGGTTTATTAATGTAAGAAAAGAATGGTACCAAGGTTTTCATGCTTTGGATTTTAATTGCTAACAGCACTATTTGGATGTGTGTTTTAATTGTTACCAGTTCCAAATGAATCGGTAACAAGCTTTGTTGTCAACGCTCAGTCCGCATTAGTGATTTTATTTTTGTCCATACTTAGAGCAGTGCCGCTTAATGGTGTAAAGATAACATTGATGCTTGTTATGAATAGCCCACAGTTGTTACTCATTAGCAAAACATGCTAATCACATACTCAAAAGGTGAAGTAATCGTTCATTACACTTCTGTGTTTTCATTGAATGGAATGCTTCTGTGAATGACTGTGCTGAATGTACTTCCCAGCTTTTTCCAAACAGATATATCCGAGCTCCCAGAGTTTTTTGTAATTAGATTCTGCAGAGGGCTGGTTGAGTTACTTGGCAGTCCAGCCGTCCTCATCTTTTCATATGAAGTTGAAAGGCAGCTGCACATCACTTCAATATTACTGTAGTGTGACTGGTTACTTCAGTTACCACAGAGAGATTGTTGGATTGTCTGTGATGAGCGGAATAGTCTGTCAAATAACCTGAGAATGTGGCTCTGCACACAGAAAGTTTGGGAGCACTGATCACTCTCTAGCCAGTTTGTTACAGCTTCCTAGGCACTGAATATGGACTCATCATGTCAAATTACTGCACTGTGCTTGAGACTGCAGACAGAACTGAAGTCATGTTTAAAAATGACAAGTAACTAATTAACAAGAGGGAGAGAATGTTTACTTCAGGGGTACAGCATCTAGATGTGGTACAACAGTCTAGGTGACGGTACTAGACTGTAACCCAGCTCTGACCACCACAGCTGTTTCTTGGGAAAGTGGTGGTGGCCAGTTAAAGGTTTGAGCATCTGCCATAAGGTGATGCTTGAAAAGAATCCAGTTCTTGCTTGGTTTTGAACATGGCCATTACTGGCATACTTAACCTTTTGTGGTTAAACTTCCTGTGCTAGCAGGTCATTTCTGTGGATGTGTGACTGTACTAACTCTTGCCTTCTTTTGTCTTAGTCACATTGATCAAACAACAACATGGCAAGATCCGAGGAAGGCCATGCTTTCCCAGTTGAACGTTACAGCTCCCACGAGTCCTTCTGTGCAGCAGAACATAATGAACTCAGCATCAGGTAAGCAAAAATGGTATTTATGAAAAAGATAATAGAAAGGAAGATACCACTAGCTATTTTTAATTGAATCCAAAACTCAAAAATGTCCTCTAGTTACCTTGGATTTAAACTTTAAATTTGTTGATGCATAATGCGTTATGCCAAGAGGCTGATACTTGAGGTAAGAAAATTTGTCTAGTATTTATGATGTCAATGGAAAGTATCCTATGGTTGTTTGGTTTGTTGAGTTTTTTGGTGGCATTTGGTTAGGGTTTTTTTTTCAGATGAATGATGCAAGCATTTGAAGACCCACTATTTTTATGTCTCATTTCTTCTGACTGAAATGTTAAATTGATGAAGACTAGAATTTATTAAGTCAGTGTTAAATTACATTAAAACTATTGTGCTTCTGCAGTATTATTCTCTTTCCCTTTGCTCACTTACTAGGCTCAGTGTATTCCCATTCTTTTCATACCAACACCACTTTTTTTTTTTTTCCCTCTAAATGAATAAAGCTGGAAATTTTGGGTTCCTCTCGTTTTCGTATCATCTCCAAAATCCTGTATCCTAATGATTAATCCTGTATCAGAGGAAGTCTAATATCTTTTCCTGGGAAAAAGACATCGTTTTCAGCTAGTCTGGGGGTGTGTTACTAGACAGAAGTAAAGTGTGCTTGTTCTTGCTATAGAATCTGCTGTATGTTTTCAGAGCTCTCTTGTCCCATTGGTGCAGAGGGCAAGCAGATAAATTAGGTACCATGCTAGTTTGGCCACTGCACTCTTCCCTATGCTTTGTCACCTTCTGTCTGTCACTGAGGCTTGTGTTTTATCTTCTCACAGTCTGATTGTATTTTGTGTATGTCTGCTGTTCCTGTATTTCACAAAGGTTATTCTCTGGTGCTGCTTTTTATTGTCCATTTAGACGGCTTTGTTTCATGCTGCAATTCATATGCTGCAGACAATACCAAAAGATAACAGGCATGACCAAACTGTGCTGTTCACAACTGAGATTAGAGGGGAAGCTGATCAAACTTTTTGCTGGCTAGGCCAGGAGGTTGGATTATCCTGAAACAACTTAGTTCAAGTTCAGGAAGTCATGGTTCAGAGCAATTAAGGTCTCAGGCTCTGATATGAAAATATAAAATCTGTGATAATTTTTTCTGTAAATATATCCCAGGAAACCTGCAACAATAGAGATGACATGTTTTTGTTTGGGGCGCTTCTGAAGAACAGGGAATAGGAGAAACAATTCCATTGGTCTGTCTTGCCTTTTGGCTTATCTTATTTGTGCTAAAACTAGATGCTTGTTGCTTAAATATTGACATAAATTTTGCGTTTTAAGATAACTCCTTAAACATTCTGTTATACAAAGAACAGGAAAAAATACTAACAGTAGCGTAGGATTCATTCTGTGTACTTGGAAAGAAATTAAGGCTTCTTAGAAGAATAAGTTGTTTGATTGTACATGGTAAAAATCTGAAAGAGAATCTAGCAATCAATGCATGAGGATTATTTTTAAAAGAAAAATTAAGAATTTACATGTAACCGACTGATGTAAGTGTGTGAACATTCATCCTGCATGGATATTGTTGCTCATGCAGGAGTTCATCGTTTACTTGGGTTGTCGTGTGACTTGAGAAAGCACTTCAATAGAATTTCTCTGAAAGTTTATTTTGAATTTTGCAGGTGATACTATATTGAATATTACCTGAAAATCTCGCAGAGTTTCCCCCTTCCAGTGCTCTGAGTTTGATAAAGTGCCAAAAAAAATTCAGAAGTTCTGTCTACATGGAGTTAGTGTTTATGTGGTGGTGGGTTTTTTTGTAAGCTTAAATCAGTTGAGGCAGTGTGACTTGGAACTGGCTCTTTGGATGCACCTGCTTATTCTTAACTTACTTGCATTTAACAAAAGTCTGGTTTCAATTAAATGTTACTGAACCTGTATTTATTGGATATGATTCTGGTTTTGATATATGATTAGGCAAATCGTTGTGTGCTAACTTTAAATTATCACTGTATGTTTGTTTTTACTGAAGTGTTTTCTGTCTGGTTCTGTTACTGCTGAGTGCATGTAACTTACACTTCCTTGGTGGCCTCATAAAGAATGAGAGAAATGGAAAAAACAAGTAACTGTGTACCACTTCAGCACAGTGGAACTTAAATCTGAGTGCTGACGTCATAAATACAAGGCTGCTTAATGTTCTAATTTGGATATTCATCTTCAAGAACTGGGAAATAATGTTGGGACCTTTAAGACCGAAGTTTCCTGTTATGAAATACTGCTGGCAATGAAACATGCCCTTGTGCTTTGAGAGCCTGTCATGAAAGATACTGGGAAAAACCAAGCGTAAGTACTGTGACTGCTGGAGGTCACTGACTTGCAAAAAAATGTTTGAAATGCCACAGGGAGAATGTTTTCCTTTCCTTTATGTATGGTTCATCCTTGTACAGCACTCGGTAATTGTAGCCCTTAATCAGAAATTACTGTCCAAGTTTTGGTATATTTAATTACAGACTGACATAGGAGCTTATGAGTAAAGTTGCTGTGGTAAAATGTAAGAGAGAAGACTTTCAGGAGCTGTCTTGAAAGCCATTGGAAACTTCCTGTAGCCTGAATTCAGAACAGGAAAACAAACCAAAGAGGGAGGGAGAACAGAAAGCTGATGTCTGCATACTGAAGACAAACCTGTTGTGTTTTCTACACAAATAGGATACGTTGAGCTCAGGGGAAAAGGGAAGAAAGCAAAACTAGGTGGAGTGGTAAGGCTTGAAGGCAAGTCAGAAGATGGAGGGGGGGAGATGTAGTTTAGTGTGAGGTTGAGTTTTTTAGGTTGTTTTTATTAAGAAATCCGACCTCTTGAGGCAACTAAAACTGGATGAGAATCCAGGTCTTTTACTACAAGTTCTGTTTCTTTAAGGAAGTTAGGCACCTGAACCAGCTTCATCTGTTCCTGATGTAATTTTGTGAATGAACTGTTTTATGAGCGTTAATAAAAACACATCCTTTACAGGAGGGCATTGGTATGTGAAAAGTGAGGATTCCTCCCTACACCTTAACTACGTCATGTCCCGTCCTGTCCGTGTGTGTGTGTGTGTCCTGTTTGGGGTCTTTGGGAGGATTTTGTCTTTTTTTGGGGGGGAGGTGGTGGTGGGGGAGTGTTCCTTAGTCTTGCTGAACATTGCTCTTCTAGATGGCATTTGTTGTCAGTCACCACACCTGGATGTGTTTGAAAAACGGGTAGATCAGAAGCTTGGGGATATGGTTTAGCATAGGACAGGAACGGTTGGACTCGATCTTAAAGGTCTTTTCCAACCTTGTGATTCTGTGATTAATCTATGTGAAATAAGGTTGCATCTTCACATCATCAGCGGAAAGAAAACAAGCCTGTTACTTCTAAATATGCAACATGTATATAAAAGTTAATCTTGACCCTTGTGATTTGTTTGTGTTTCTAACCGTTTTCCACCTAAAGGTGTTACAGGAAAATGATGCTGTTCTGTCATGGTTTTAAAAAAGAAAAATAGTAATAACATTCTTTTGAGGAACCTGTCCTGTTCATTTCTTATTGAGTTAAACTTCTGAGTTTGAAAGCAGTCAATGCCTGTTTCTTATACAATTCCAGTTGATGGAACAGAGATGGGATGGTAATTGTATTTATGCACTTCCATTCTTCAGATACTTCTATTTCCTGAATCATGGTTGACAGCACTGCTTACTATAGCCTCATCTCCTTGCCCATAGACATCAGATAATGAGCTTTGAAGCAGGTTACCTGTTTTTGTCCTCTTTTGTCTTCCATCATACATTAGAGTTTTGAATTAGGCTTCCAGGTGAAAGTTTGTAAAACTGGTGTAATTCCATTGCCTCTTAGGGGCAGATTGTAGTGTCATGTTAAAGCTTGGTAGGAAAATAGACACTCAGATTGTAACTCTTGAGGCTTTTTTCCCCCTTTCAGGGGCAGGAGATAAGGAGGAATGTGCTAATAACTAATATAACTAATAACTAAAACAGTTTCTAGCTCTGCTCTTGCTCACTTGAGTTGCAGATTTCTATATAACCACAAATTCTGCTTTGTGTACAGTCAATGCTACATACATGTTGTGAAATTCTAAGTTTCTAAGCATCTGCTTAAGAGTGATGTTTATTTCAGAATAAAGGTGGGCTTTAGTTAAATTTTATAGACTTTGATATAATTTTATCTGTGATGGTAGAGAAAAATTTCAGCTTTCACAAAGATTAGGAAAGCTCTTCAAGATGAGTGTTTGTATTAGGTGAAGGTGATTCCTGCTGTTGAATGTAGGTGTTGCAGTTCCTACGTGGTCCATTTTTAATATCTAGATACAAATGGCCACTAGTACACATTAACCTCATGATAAGATACAGCTTTATTTACAATTCTGTATCAGGAACTATAGGGATTTACGAGATTTACTTTGTAGCCCAGCATACCTTGAATCTATACTACAGCTTTGCTTCTGTTACTCTTTCTGTTGCATTCTAACTGAGCTTTGCTTTGCATTTAAGACTCAGCATTTCATTGCAAAAATGGTGTATTGCAAAAGTAAAAACTCACAAAAAATGGAGATGTGCACCAGAGATGTACATGCTAATTACAAGTATTTATGTTAAGTTACAGCAGTATAGAAATATTTAGTTACAGAGGTTTGCCTTATCAGTTGTTCTGTAAGGATGGCGTACTTTTGGAAATTGAAATCTAATTTTGGGATAACCTTGTCTTTAAAAGTGTCACAGTGAACGGAGAGGTCCATAGAAGGGTTGTGTCTCCATTTCACAGAATTGTAAGCTCATGGTTGTGATGGTATTCAATTGACCTAGAAGGCAACACAGAACTAGTAGGAGACCATGCCACAGGGTTATCATTGGTGCTAAATGTTTACAAAGGTGCAAGGAGAGACTGGAGAAGTACTGGATGGGTAGATCAGAATCTGGCTCAAGAAATCACCTGAGGTAGTTGGAGGCCAAGTGACTGTTCATAGTCATTATACCTTTTGGGTATCTACGTGTATTCAGCGCTTCATTGTAGAGTCTGACAGTGACAAAATGGGCTGACTTCAGCAGTAGGGTCTGTCCATCACTCCAGGACTAAATGAACTTTTGGGTAGACACAGCATGGCTGGTTTTGTAAAACACAGGCTGCAGTCACTGTGGATGTTTTAGGGAGGTCTGAAGAGCAGCAATTTAGAGCTTATATAAATTAAGTCACTTAAAAATGTAAGCTAATGCTGGGAATCCTGTTCCTATTGAGCCTTTTGGGGGAAAAGGTACATGTAATTGCACAGGAATTTTTGTAGATGCTTGTGAGTGAATGTCTGCTGTTCTTCAGCATGGTATTGCATTTTCCCTCCATTACTTGCCTCTAATGTAGAGTTTGTCAGACGGTTACAGACTCTGACTTGACAGTCTTCTGGCTTCACAGCTGTTCACAAACCAAAGAACTACTAATCAATTTTTTAACTACCATTTCAACATGTACAGATGACAGCAGAAATACAAGAGCAGTTTACTGGCCAAGGAAGAAAGCAGCATCATAATTCATTGCAAAGTTTCTAGAGAGAAAAATTCTGTTTCTGCAGCCATTGATGGCACTTAGCAAGGCAGATTCTCTACTGTGGCAGCAGGGTGAGCAGATAGATCATTCCTGTCCTCTCCACAGCTGTGCATTTTATTTAGAAAGAGAGCTCTGCCCAGGTTTGTCTTTAGAAAGCGAGTACTCATCAGATCACTGAATCTAATAAGCAGTATTCTTCCACCAGGTAGGTGGACTGATCAGCTCCTGGCATCCTCCTTCAAAGGCATTTTGTTCTTATTTACTACAAAGGAACATGCTGGACCAGTATACGCTTTACTCGGTGTTCAGCAGGACTGACACACCCAGGCTAGTTTTGTTTTTCCTAGAGCCAGCTGGGATTTTTGGCTTTGCTGTTCAAAAGATAATTTCTTGCTGAGTTTCTTCTCCAAGGGATGTGTGGCTTAGAAGGACAGGGAGGAGAATGGTAGTGAGGAAGTCAGCCCACATAGCTAGGGTGTTGGCTTAGCAGTCAAGGAGCGTTTTTGGTTCTCCATTGTCTTCTATGCTTGGATGATGTGGGGCCTGTCACTGTGCTCCCATGGCCCAGTTTTATAAAGCAGCATCTTGCTGATTAGCTGGCTAATCTTTGGGTAGAGGTACAAAGTACAGGGTTCTTTGCACTTGAGTTTCGATTCTGCATCACACTCCTGTTACACTCTGAATATGTTTGGATTTATGAATGCTTTGCAGTATTGTCACTCTGTTGCCTGTTCTGTACCCTCTGATAAAAGCTGAGGTATTTGTGTTACTTATATGCAGCATTTAAAGCTTGTGAGTATTAAGGGTGGGAAGCAAATGTCCAATTTTCCTCACTGGAAAACCTGTAGCTCTAATGGTGGAGTAGTGAGGTTGCTAGAGAAAGGCATAGTTTTCTGAACCAAAGGAAAAGAGTTTAAATTAGAAATGCAGTTTGCAGGGAATCTTCAAAGACCACAGTAAGAAATTCTTCTTCTGGTTATGCTTTGAGATATTACTGGAATGCAATCGAATTATTATTTTACTCTTTGACTTTTCTCCAAGAACATCTTTGGAGAGTAAGCAAATAAACGTGTCCTTCCCCCTGCCTCCAGCTCTAGACAATGAATTCTTCAACAGGAGCATGACTTGAGGACAAAATGACATGCAGAGAGCTAATGTACTTTGAACATGAAGATAGTAGCTACTTCAGGTATTTATCAGATATGCACACAAATTTTTGTGCATTTATCTGTTTCTTACCTTGTAGAGAATGGTCTGTTAGTCCAAGTCTAGCAGCCAGGTGGCTTTTGCTGGTTATTGCTGTATTCCACTAAGGAAGCGTGGAAGGAGAGGTTGAAATACAATGGCTTCCAGCAGGCAGATCTTTTTCTAATTTCTTTTAAGTTCTTACTATTTGTAGTCAATCTTTTGTTATATCATTTTAGGATTATACTTAAATCTAAAGAAATGCAGGCAAAATCTTCCTGTATGCAATTGAGATACTTCTTTAAAGCCTGTGCCTGTGAGTGTACTCAGAAGCGTACATGGGTGAAGCGCTGCCCGATAAGCCCACGTGAATGGAACTTTCAGCTTTCAGCCTGAGCAAAATGCAGATCCGCGTACGTGGTTGTACAGAGATGGGAATGACTGATGGGATGAGAATGGTTAATGAACTGTGTAGGTGGCTTTCTTGAAAGCTGTGGTTTGGAACATGAGGAAAATACACCTGGAAACTCTCTGTTCAGACTGGAGCTCCGGACTCCAGAACACCATCCCCGACCTCCCTTTTCTGTGTCACTGCCTGTGCCTTCCCGCTCGTAGAGGCGTAGCGCTGCTGTTCGTAGCACTGTGTCGCTGTGCCTGCTCCTGGTGTCCCCCTGCCTTTGCTTTTTCATTGCCTGTTTGCGTCCTGTTCTTCAGGTTTGTGTTTTTGCTTGCTTAAGCCTTAATGCTCTCACAGAAGGTTATTGTATGTGTTAAAGGGAAAATGAGTTTTTGTCACTTTTTTAATTGTTTGTGAAAGATAGAGGAATATTTCAGGTTCTTGTCGGTGTTACCTTGCTGCTGCTGGGCCTTAGTTACTAGCTGAACTTTCCCATTGAAAGTAGAACATCTCTGTGCTTACTCTTTTTCTGGTGCTCAAGCTGGTTTCATTCTGGCAGGCTTGACTTATTGCTGGTTTTGGACTATAGTGCTATTGCAAAAGGAAGCGTTAAAAGCTAATGAAAAGATGCAAACAAGTTATAAAATTAAACTCCAAATCCTAAATCAAAATAATAGAAGTGCTTTCTGTTCCTTGATTTCCCACCCACCACTTCTTTGCCCTTATCCCAGAAATGTTAGACATGAGCTTGAAACTCTTCTGTTTCATGTACTGTTATATATGTAAAATGTTTGCATTTTTTTTAGATCAATTTTAGCTGGAGCAAACAAGAGCCCGCCATCAACTCCTTCCTTCTATATTGCAGGCCCACTCCCCGATGGATGGGAACAAGCTATGACCCAGGATGGAGAAATTTACTACATAAACCATAAGAACAAGACCACATCTTGGCTAGACCCAAGGCTTGACCCACGCTTTGGTAAAAGTTCATCTCACTTCAGAATTTTTGATTCGCTTCAGTTCACTCAGCTTTAACATTGCAGGCATATTTTGAAACCTTTTTGTAGTACAATTAAAATATCTTTTCATTTGAATTATAGAGACCTTATTTAAATCCTTTTTTTTTAACATACATATAAATATTAGCATATATACTGTAGAAGTGTATGTCACCAAAGGTTCTAACACACGGGGTTGGGATTTTGCCATATGGTCTATAGAGTTCCCAGAATTGGTGGCATGTGGAAATTACCCAGAGACAGTTTGGGCCAAGCTCACTCTTCCCTTCAAAACTGCAGAACTTTACCACAAAAGAATCTTTTTAATTCCCAAACAAATATTTACTTTCCTTTGCTCTGTCCTGAAGAGGGCATTGTCAAATAACAATTTATGCCGTTTAAGTACACTTGAAACACATACCAGCTCATAATTCCAGCTTGTCACAGTGATGATCATGACAAAACTTTCTGGTTTATACAATATGGCAATCACATACAATATTAACAGACTATAAACTAGTTTCCTAGATTGTCCAAGTGATGGTTCTGATGTATTTAAGGTGGTATCACAACTTTTAGTCTTTGTATGACCTATGTGCGTAAGCTTTATTAGCTGTATTAATTTGCCCTTGATTTGTTTTCTCAATAACTTAATATTTTCAACTTCTCTGGATTTTAGTCATTTTTCCAGAGCCATTGGAAAAAGAAAGGAAAAAAAAAAGAGATGATTGTGGTTTTCAGGCTTTAGTTTTGGACTCTGTGCAGCTAAATGAAAACAGTGTGCAGATCACTGCGTAGGTCAGGCTGAGGGGATACAAAGCCTTTGAAGCTTTACAGGGGTTGACCTAACAACAACTGTGGGCCCCTTTTGGGAGAGGCATTAACTCCATGAATGCCATATAAACACAGGGCTGCAAAACTCAACAGTCCTGGCTCTGTTTTTCTGAAAGGGCTGTTAGAAATTTCAGCGTTTCTGTTTTGCAGGCTTGAACGCTTCCTTTAAAACAGGGGTTTGCTCCTATGGAGAACACCAGGTTGTGACACCTTGTTTATAAATTGCTCACCAGTTTGTAGACAGGTTGAACCACTGTGCAACTTGAGCCCGAAGGGTGGGGTGGATATTGAAGGGTGTCAGCTTTGGCTAATGTCCCTGCTGGCTTTAACACCGGCTGGGGTTGCAGGCCTGTTTGCCTGTTGCGAGAGGACTGTGTAGGTAATTTGCAACTTCACAATTACTTAATATGTGAATAAGGCTGAAAAGGAAGCAGGCATTTTGAAAATCAGTGCTGCCTTTTGCAGTTAAAAGAGGCAGATCAGTTATACTCACTTAAGTTATCTTGCGGGGTGTGTATTTTGCTTTCCTTTGTATTACTTTATAGTTTCCAGTGATGAGGTGGAATTGAAAAGGAGTGTGGAAAAGGCTTCCACTGACAGAGGTTGTGAGCGAGGTGAATCTTCTTTCTCAGAGCTGTGTTATACTCCTGTAAAAAGCACGGTCTGACTGTAAGGGCAAAAACTACTTGTCTTGTGCACACTGAAATTCCATCAGATGTTAGGACTCTGCAGTTAAAGTGAAAGACGTTAGAAACGTCCAAAAGGCTGCATAAGGGTTTCTTGCTGCATAGCTTCCCTTTTTGGGCCCACTGCGTATGTGTATCCCAGACAGGCTTGAGTACATGCCAAGGCTCTTTATTTTGTGGTCGGACTTTTAATCTGTTCCAGACCTTTTCAGTCAAAGAGCTCAAGTGTAACTGAAAGGGGCAGGAAAGGGGGGGGAGCATGTGGGCTCTTCTCATCTAGAGTGATGGCAAATAGAGACAAGCTGCTAGCTGCTGTTGAGCTTGGAGGGGTTTTTCTTGAAATCTTAGGTTGTACACGTTGTATTGTGGTTTATGTTTTTATCATTTGAGCCAAGAAAATACAAAATCTTATTCCTGTTGCTTTCTTGTAACTTCCTTAAGTCACTCCACTAAAGAAGGAAAAAAAAGTAATAAAATCTGTTTGACAGCGCTAACTCGCTGAGCCTTGCATTTATTTATCATGTGGAGATCCTCAACAAATATGTGCTGTGACCCTAAATAGCATGTGAATGACTCAGAAGTTTACCTTTCTGTGCTTAATATAGGTCAAAAATCCTGTTGGGTTTTTTTCCCTCTGATGATTACCATACTCTTTTCTTTCTCTGCTTTCAAATATAAGGGCTTGGCTTTCACTCAGTTTTGACTGCTAACACTTTCAGAAGCAATTCTAGGTGAATTCATGTGTGTAAAGTTGAAGCTTTTGATTATTGCACTGACACTAATGTTGATTGAAAATGGAGAAGAAATCAATTTCTTCCTTGATACTGCCACTTCCACCAGTCTGAAGAACCACTGAGAACAATAAAGCTGTTGCATGCTATGTGGAAACATACTCTTCTGTTCCAGCATTCAGAAACAGAACATTTGTAGAGTCTTCTGAATTCCCAGCTTCCAGGGAGACAGCCCTTATAGTTCTGTATGTTCCTCATCAGATGGAAGCTTTGCATTCATCTTTATTTTCTCTAGTAAGTGTGGTGCATATAACCTCTTTTAAGTAGCACCAGGGATTTTCCATTAATATGGCGAGAAAAGAGAGAAAATGAAGGGTCAGTTAGAAGTTGTTTTAGGCAGACACAACTACTGACTTGCTAAGGGGAATTTGCTCATTGCATTCATGCTGTTAAAGAGGAAATAAAAAGACACATTTCATATGGATTTTTTCCAGACTTTTAAGACTAATGCATAAGATAAGAGTCCCTGTCAGATTACCCAGCTGTGGAATAGGCTAGGTCTAAAACTTGAGTGCTCTAAATGGAAGATAAGAACTTTGTTCCACACCTCAGATCCAGCATCTTTGAAGTGGGCTTGAGGTCTTCAGCTACACCACTTAAACAGCAACGAAGTCTTCTTGTGGCTCAGATGTTGATCCTCCAAGTCTGCATATTTGCCTTTAAAACACTTTTGCATTAGGAGAATTCACAAACTTGAAAATCTAGGGAAGAACTAAGTATGAAAGGATGATCTTCTTATGCCAAGTACAAACAGTCATAAAAGATGACATGGGATCAAAGGAATGGGGAGGAGAGAGAAGGGGGTCCTAAGGCCTGTGTCAGCAGGATATTTTGTGTAGTGGAGCATCTGCTACAAACATGCTGTCCTACCATCTCAGTGCCCTTGTGGGCCTTGTAGTAAGAGGCTTCAGATTATTTTATTCTTCAGAAGGTTACTTCTTCAAGGGTCTGGCAGGTTGAGCTTCTGTTTTGGACTGTTTTGTCTTCTAGCTTCTGTTATTGTCCATTGATTGTTCTTCACAGATGCTGCTGTTTTTTCTTAAGCCTTTCAGATAAGTTAAAACATTTTCTTGATGGTCAGAGAGCCTCTGGGTAAGGAAGCAGATCAGCTGTACATTCTGAGTTGCTGGAGTTGGTGAAGTAGAAGAACATCTGTTTTTTCTATAAAATTAAATTTCCTAGAACCCGTTGAAGTTTGGAATCATTCAACTTCATTGTTAAAAGTTTCCAAGAATAGGCTTTTGTATCAAATAACATTCAAGGGATTTTAACTGTTACAGCATCACAGAATCAGTTAACTTGGAAGGGACCTTTAAAGGCCATCTAGTCCAACCCCCCTGCAGTAACCACGGACATCTTCACTAGATCAGGTCGCTCAGAGCCACCTCAAGCCTGACCTTGAATATCTTCAGAGATGGGGCCTCCCTACTTCTCTGGGCAATCTGTTCCAGTGATCCACCATCCTCATATTGAAGAACAACTTTCTAATACCCAATCTAAATCTCCCCTTTTCTAGTTTAAAACCATTACCCCTTGTCCTATTGCTGCATGCCCTCATGAGCAGTTCTTACCCAGCTTTCTTATAGGCACCTTTCAGGTACTAGAAGGCTGCTATAAGGTCCCCCACAATGCCTTTGCTTCTCCAGGCTAAACAGGCCCAACTCACTCAGCCAAGTATCTCAGCTGTTACTTAAGTTTACAGATGACAGGACATGTTTTTAAAATGCAACTTAAATGTCCTCTAAGGCAAATTACTTTCATTCATTAAATTTGATGATGGGTTGGCGAACTTGAACTACCATAAGCTGGTGGTTTTCTGTGTCTCTGCTGGATTAAGGTAAATCTTGTATTTAAACAATAGTACTCCCTTAAAGTAGTCAGACAAGCAGGAATTGGAGTAAAACAAAACAGTTTCAGTTTTCTTGTTATTTTATTCCAGACTTCAGATTTATAGGTTTGTTACTGGTGATCATACCAGTGTTGCACACACACAGACTTTTTCCTTCTGTTCTTTCCAGTGTTGGAACTGCCATATGGGGTATGAAGCAAAAGATGTGACCTCAGATTGAAATTACTGCCACAGTTTTCTTTTAATCACTACCACTCAGAGATAATGTTTCTTGAAGTTCTGTATGAATTTCAGGTGAGGGGGAAAGCAAGGCCCCTCAGTATATCAGTATTTAATACCATTATGGAAAGTATCATAGGGGCTCTGTTGTAAAGTAACTGCTTGAACTACACAGAAAGGAATAAAACAATAACAATTTGAGTATAGAGAACCCATGTCAGGATTTTCTGCTTCCTTTTTTTGTAATGTAAGAACATTACACCTTTGAAACAATGAAAAGGGCTTGTTCAGAAATACAGAGTAAAATGCACCTGTGGATTTAATTGAAATGTGTATTTATAATTTACATTAAAAAAAAAAAGGCAAAAACCAACCTCACAACAAACTTGAAGTGCACTTGAAGCTTGAGCTTTCAGAGCCTCTGCTAATATTTAGGCATTATAAATTAAAATGAGGTGTTCCATAGCACTGCTTTCTTATCCCTTACCTGTCTGGCACTGCACTTACATGTTTCTTCAAATGAGTTTGTAGGAACCTTGCCAGGCAGATTTGCGGACAAGATAGAACTAGAACCCTACACTGGAAAAGTTTGGGGGGGTTTGTTGTCTTTTATGGGCCCACAAGCCCAGACCTTCCATCTGGTCACAGTGGCGGTTTGTATTTTCTAAGTTCCAGGCCTGCCTTCCATTTTTGCACAAAAGCAGAGCATGAGCCACAGTTGGTTTTGATCTCCAAATCCATTGGCACATCCTCTTTACATGCTCTCTAAAACAAAGTGGATTTGGCTCATCTGAAAGGTCTACTGGTATTAGATTTTTCACTTCCTACTCTTGCATCTTCCGGAAGAGCCATTTTAGGAGATCATTTAGAGTGGGGACAGACTCTGTATTTTGGTATGTATGTCAGAAAATGTGTACAGATGAAGCAGCATCAGTTTTCAGTGAATCAGTGACTTTTGTCAAAATGAGCTCGTTGCAGATCTGCAGAGGCAGATGAAATTTCACTGATAAGCATCCCTTTGTATCAGGGGATGCTCCCCTGATATGTAGTGACAAAAAATGTTTATTGCTTGTTCATCACATCAGAAAGTGAAATCTTGTTTTGTTCAATAGAGAATGTATTTAAATCTCCTTAATGAACAGCGTTTACTGAAGAAATTATTAAAAACATTGTGTAAGAATGCAGTGATTTATTTGATGTAGCTTGTTTGTGTACTAATAAAAAAAGGTAAAAAAGACCCAGCCCGCTTCTGTTACGGAGTTGTCAGGGTAGTAGGTTTATAGAAGTTTATAGCTGGTGTGGGTTTGGTTTGGTTTTGTTTTCAGAATAGTTTAATCCTGTTTGAAAACGGAGGTTTGTTGGTAATGGTGCCTTTCTGCCAGTAAAAATAATGCGTGCTTGCAGTGTGGGGCTGGGACAGCTGTGGCAGGGAAGGAAAACGGCAGCCCTAATAAGGCTGGTTTTTCCTCCGTATCCTTGTAACCACTGCAGTTTGCATGGCTGTTAATGAGGACACTACATCACAAACTGAAGGTGCATCGTTTGAACACATCATTTATTATCTGTAATCCAAATATATATGTACACTTAATAATTATATACCCCGTATCTAATCATGTATATCATCTAAAATTTAAAGAAGCATCAGCTTTCTTCCTCCTTGAACAAGATTTCAGTTTCTTATACACCAAAAACATTTTGCTCTGTTTCTTGAGAGCATACTGTTAATTTTTATTGTTTTAATTACATTAGTTTTTACTGGATCTTGTAATTCCTGTTTAATAATTTCTAATGGGATTATGACAGACTTAAAAAAAAAAGCCTATGTGCACATGCATATGTAGACACAGACACAGGAGGTTTGTTCCCCTCAGATAATCGAAGGAAGCATGCAAAAAGAAACTTACATGTCACATCATAACAGATTATACAGAAATTTGTGTTTTGGCCTAATTAACCCTGGAAGTATTTTGTGGTGATTAAGCAGTGAAGCTGCAGCTAACACCCTCATGTAGACTCTTTGTTGATTAAACTTTGGTTTAAAATGCAAACTAGCTTTGATTAAATGCGTTTTGCCAGATGCTCGGTGGACAGACGTGGGGCCTTGATGAGCTCAGGGTCATGCACTTTCTATAGTTAGTCTTCATTTTAAGCTTAGATAGCAGTAGTTGAGGTTTCTTCTCATAATCTGTCCTACACAGTATGTCCTATGTTGTTCTCCTGTAGGACTGACTTAGTGAGTTCCATTCTGTTTGAAGACTTAAAGTATTTTCAAAATGTTTAGACTTCCAAAGTTGAAATCTATCTGTTTTTAAAGAATGGAAAATGTTTTGCTTTGTATGCATGCATTGAGCAGAAGTTTCTTACAGCTGTTTATGTGATTGCTGAATCTCATTTATGTTTGCTCTTCTGTTAGCCAGAATCTTTCTGTTCCCTGAAACTGGTGTACATTGAGTGAAAGTGCTTTATAAATATTGCCACTGACTTGTGCACAGAAAAAGTTAGATCCATGAACAACTGCTGCAGCACTTCAGTCTAGTCTCCAGTATATTAAGAGTCTGTCCATGGATGCTATAAAGACTCAGTTGTGGTCAGTCAATCATAGACTCAGAGTGGTTTGGGTTGGAAGGGACCTCAGAAGCCATCCAGTTCCAACCCTCTGCCAAGGACAAGGGACACCCTCCACCAGACCAGGTTGCCCAAAGCCCCATCCAGTCTGGCAGCCACAGCTTCTCTGGGCCTCACCACCCTTAAAGAATTTCTTCCTAATGTCTAATCTAAATCTCCCCTCTTTCAGTTTAAAGCCATTCCTCCTTGCATTCCCTGATAAACAGATGAACAGCCCCTGCCCAGCTTTCCTGTAGGCCTCTTCAGGTACTGGAAAGTTGCAAGAAGGTCTCCTCAGAGGCTTCTCTTCTCCAGGCTGAACAAGCCCGACTCTCTCAGCCTGTCCTCATAGGGGATGTGCTGCAGCCCTCTGATCATCCATCTGTTGCATCTCTGTATTTTAGGGTACAGAAATGCTTTAAAGAACAATGGTAGCTTTATCAAATAAAGCAAATAACTGTTTAAATTGATCTATATTGTTTTAATCAGCAGGTGCCATAGTCATAGAAGAACAAAAAAAGTACTTCATTTGAATATATGTAATTGATAAATGCAGACTAATCAGGCTGTAGATTGGACATGCTTCTGGAATAGATAACATTTCCATTGGATGCATCTCATTTCAGCCAGAAGTTCAGGTCAGGAAAGTGTGAATACATTTTTAATGAAGTATAAGAGTTGTTTGTACAAATGAAATAGCAAAAGGAGCCCGAAGGACAGTCTGTGTCAGGTTTCTCCTCCTAAACTCCACGATTCTTGGATTAATCAAAGATTGGGAAGAGCAGAATATTTTATTGTGATAATTTTTAAGGTGCTTTATAAAACAACATTTTGAAACTGCAACTGGGATTTTTTTTATAGTAATACAGCAGTGCATTGCAAAGAATACAATTCTAAAACATGACTTGTAACCTGATTAAACAACAAATTGTTTTATTGAGTCTCTCTAAAAAAGCCACTTGGAACAAGTTTTTATTACTTCCGAGAGTCATTCTCTCAAATCCTGCCCGTATTTTTTTTTTTCTTCACAGCTCTTTTCAATTTAATCAAAGAGGATTTTTGCCTTTGTTGCAGTGCTGCAAACTAGCACCATTCAAAAACCTGGCTGTAGCCAAAAATGATGCATAAAATCTGTGTAGTTTCCAACTGAATGTGAAGGAGACAAGTACTCTTTTTCAGTTCTCTCAATAAAATCATTGACTCCTGTTATTAAGAACAGTAAGTTATAGTATGCTCAGATCCTGAGCTCTGTTGTTTTGGTCAAATCAGTTGCAGTTTTGAAGGGTGAAATGATAAATACAGAAGAAAAACCACCACATGCTCAGCTTTGTCTATAAATCATTAAGGTGTTTCCCAGCAATCTCTGCCTGCAGTCCTGTGGAAAGGAATGGTACTGTGGCACCTCAAACTCTCAGTGCTCTGGGAGGTGGGATTTAAATTGTCATAGGATCTTGGGAGAGAATCAGCCTTTTATGTTTGAGCTGTTAACAACCTGCTGTCCATTTCTCTCTAGCACCAATGGCTGGTTAATTGTTTCTCTCTTGGTTTGTGGGGGTTTTGTTGTTGTTTTGTTTTTTTTCGTTAAGGATGTAGCAGCAGTCTAAGCTTCCCCCTTCCCCAGTAACTGTCAAGTATTATCTGCTACAGTACAGAACAGGCATTTTACTGTAGAGTTTGGACAGGGGAACGTTTTATGTGTAGTATTGGAAGACCACTGATGCTCTGTTCTCAAAAGCACATTGCCACTATCACAGCTGACACTATTCTGCAGACTGGGAAGCTAAGCCATGTTACAGGATGGCAAGATCTTTCTTTATTGTCTTAAGTTGCCTGTGTTTTTTAACTTGTCTGCCCCTCCTCCTCCCTCAAATCCCCCTCTTCTAGAAACAAAGACTTGTTTGTTCCTTCTCTGCCTGTGAGGTCTTTGCAGCCTCTGCTGTGTGGGTGCAGAGCCCCTTATTTAAATGCTTTCCATACCCATGGTAGGTGAGGAACAGGATGCATCAGAAACTGGTAAGTCCTAACTCTAACAGAGAAACGAACTGCTTTGAATTCACAGCTCTTAAAGAGCTGTGCAGGTCAGGATCATCACAAGCCCGTGAGACACAGAAAAAATAACTTGTGCTTTTCTGAGATTACATCAATAAGCACATTCTTTAGAGTGCAGATTTCTGTAGTTGTGTCCTCAATAAGTAACACAATCAAGAATTAAACAGACCAGGAAAACCACAAAACAACCCAAACCAAACAAAAAACCCAAACCACCAACAAAAAAGCCTTCTAAAATCTCTCTGGATTTTTTTCTTTTGCTTGAAGCAAGATGTGTTTTTTGTTCTTTTCATTAAATACAGTGTTGGAAATTACAGGAAAATGTCACCTTTCTGTTTCCCCTGAAGAGAGCACACTTGTGTAATCAGCCAAGGTGGCTAAAAGTCATTCAATGTGACTACTGTTGGAGTTTTTTCTGCTGGTTCTTCACTTGGGTATGTTGTTACACCAGTAAAAATCAGTTAGCAGTATCTTCTTTTAATGTCCAAACTTTTTGTTTAACTTCACAATTTAAAATAGTTCCCTCTCAGAAAAACATCTCCATGGTCTGCTCTGAGCATAGTTTAAAATCAATTTAAAGTCTTTTGTGTTCTTGAAATAGTAAAATGCTCTGAAAAATAATTTTAATAGGTACCTGAATAAGAATTTAGAAACTAGATTTTTTTTTAAGGTTTGGTTACTAAAGAGTTACCAAATCATACCATTAAATTTCCTCCCAGTATTTATTGAAGAATAATAGTTATACATCAGTCTCTGTCTTGTAATATTCCTGGGTTTGATTCACTTTTAATTGGAAACATTACTTTAAAAATTGAAATTAGAAGGCATTTCAGGGATGACAGAAAAATTAAAGACATCAGACAAATATGATTTGTTTCTTACAGTTTTAATTGCACTGTCAGTAGATGGGAAGAATGAAGCAAACTGATCAGGGAGAGCAGGAACAATACTAGCAGGTGTCAGAAAGATACAGGCACATGAATTATGAAGGACTTGGCATGAGAGGAAATTACTTCCAAAGCTGTAATTAGTGGAAGACAGGACCTAGGAAATTAATAATTGTATAGTGCATGCAGGAACCAAATTCATAACATGTTGAAGGGATGTTAGTGATATTGCACTTAAGTGTTTAAGTAAGGTTACTAACCATTAAATTTTTATGAGGTTATCTGTAATATGAGTTGGCTCTGACCTGCATGAGGCAGGCACTCTGAAACCGTGAGTATATAATTGGAGACTAGACCATAAAGCTGGTCCTTTTAAGCTAAAGAAAATTGACATTCTTCAGCTTTGGGAACTTGTTTGTTAGGGGTTGGGGTTTTTGGTGGTGGTGTGGTGTTTTAGTTTTTTTTTTAGTTTGCCTGTAACTTAGATGTGCTGCTTTCAGATGACTGTGAGATTCTAACATTTCTCCCTCTTTACTTTCCACTGTAATTGACCTTCCATCTTGTTTAATTACTGGGTTTGAATGCTGGGTTTGAACTTCTGAAGGGCTGTACAGACTTCTGCTTGAGCTGCAGGATTAGCTAACAGCAGAAGGCTGCTGTTTTCTTTTGACCCCTGCTAACCCCTTACTTCATCATCTGCTTTCAAGGTGAAAGGGGATAAGCATAATTTTGGTTCCAGACTTGATATTATTCTGGCTAATAAGTGAGAAAGGAGGACATAAAGAATCATAGAATGCTTTGCGTTGGAGGGGACCTTAAAGATCATCTACCTTCAATCCACTGCTATTGGCAGGGACACCCTCATTAGACCAGGTTGCCCAAAGCCCCATTCCAACCTGGCCTTGAACGCCTCTGGGGATGGGGCTTCCACAACCAATCTGGGCAGCCTGTGCCAGAGAATTTCTTCCTAATGTCTAATCTAAACCCACTGTCTTTCAGCTTAAAGCCATTACCTCTTGTCCTATCCTGCATGCCCCTGCAAACAGTTCTCTCCATCTTTCCTGTAGGTGCTGGAAGGCTGCAATAAGACCTTCTCTTCTCCAGGCTGAACAGGCCCAACTCTGTTAGTCTGTCCTCATAGAGGAGATGCTCCAGCCCTCTCATTATCTTTCTGGCTCTCCTCTGGACTCACTCCAACAGGTCCATGTTTTTCTTGTTCAGAGGATCACACAGCTGGACACACTACTCCAGGTGGTGTCTGACAAAAGCAGAGCATGGGTGCAGAATCACCTCCCTTTACCTGCTGATCACACCTCCTGTGATGCAGACCAGGATGCAGTTGGCTTTCTGGGCTGCAAGCACACATTGCTGGATCATATTGATCCATGTCCACCAGTGCCCCAAGTCCTTCTCCTCAGGGCCACCCTCAATCCATTCTCATCCCAGCCTGTAGATGTGCTTGGGTTTGCACTGCCCTATATACAGGACCTTACATTTGGCCTTGACTTTTGTGCAGTTCACATGCGCCCACCTCTTGAGTCTGTCAAAATCCCTCTGGATGGCATCCCTTCCCTCCAGCATTTTTGACTGCACCATGCAGCTTGATGTTGTCAGCAAACTTACTGAGGGTGCACTTGGTCCCACTGTCCATGCCACCAACAAAGATGTTTAACAGCACCGGTCCCAGTACTGACCCCTGTGGAACCTTCTTCCTGAAGTTCAGTTTTGATGGTGAAGTAACTTTAAGTTTTAATCCACAGCAATGTCATCTTCTTACTATTCCCACCCCAACCTTGGGTCAGACTTTCAGGTTGCAGTTGAACCTCCAGCTGTTTGCATTCAATCTTCTGTTTCTACACAGTATTGGGGTTCTTTTTCTATTGCTGCTTTAGCTGTTCACTTACCTTTACAGGAAGTTTTATCTTACTTGTGATCGTTTGTTGGAAGTGGTCTCACAAGTAACTACAGAAAAGATTATTTCTAATGACTTCAAGCTGTTTGATCCTTCATTTTATTTTGACTGCGCTCATTAAAATGTGACCCACCTGTATGCCTGTGCACTGGGCATACAGCATAGTTGAAAAGTTGAAAAGATTAGAGAGTTGAGTCTCTAAATTATTCTTTTCCCTTTTTTCTTTTGTTCTCACTCCAGTGAGCATATGATAGTTCTTCTTCATGGGTTTCCTCTCAATGGAATGATGAGTTGTGGCAAGGGGAAAAGGGAGCAAGGCTGTGAAGCAGCGGGCGTTTTCTCCTGCTGTTCTGAGATAAATATATTCAGGGTTTCTTTCAGCTGAAGAAAGGCACTACTGCACCTTATATTGAATGCTCAGAAGTTGGTGGAGGCTGAAGAGCTTTTCAGAGAAAAGATGATACAGAATCTTCATTCTCCTTTCTTAGGATAGTTAGAAATGTCAGTATTTCAGGAATCCCATATATATGGTGAAAACATGGATTTAAGCTAATGCAACAGATGGTTTACTTTGCACCGAAACAGCCTGTCACTCCCTTTTTTATTTTGGTTCCCATAAACCATAATCCACATTCCCAGAAAAAAAAATCTCTGCCACTCTCCCATTACTGCTTCAGCAAAGGCATTCTGCAGCACATCGTGAATGTTAACAGATTCGGGCTGTTTCAGACAAGATGGAGAGCTAATTCCAAAACCAAAAGCCACTGAAAAATAGTGCCCTTGTAATTCAGCCTTTCCCAGTCCTCTGTTCCATTGTGGGAACTCCAGTGCCTCTGTAGACTTCAATCATACTAGTCTTGTGGAGAGCAGAAATCAGGCCTGTCAAGTAGATGCATCCCAGTCATGCCTTATTTTGTAAAATAAAATTGTCTCAGGTCTTGTTTTTACGGGGAGGGGAAGATGGGTTCTCACTGTGTGTTGGCATAGGGGGTGACAGCCTTCCTTCTCCACACCCCAGAAATGATGCATCACATGCTTCTGTGAGGTAAAAAGACAAAGCACTAGCAAAACATGTCCTCTACAGATAGCAGTGGTTTTGGCTGTTGAATTCATCTGCCACTGTACCATCTCTAATTTTGTATATTTGCATGTCTAAATCTACATTCAAAACTTGATGTGACAAGGATGTGAATGATGGGTGCGTGACCTGGACCACACTGGGAAGAATGTAGTTTGGTATAAGTGAGATGGCCTGTTCTATCATTCTATGTGTTGTTGACTAGAATGATTCTAAGATTTCATGTGAATAAGAAAAGTGATGTTGCATTATTTGTGTCTAAATTGAGAGTATTTTATTATTAAGAAGATAAATCCTTCTAATTAAACTTGAAATATTTTACTATGCTTTTGACATTTTCACCAACTTACATATGTAAGTGTTTTCAGAAGCTTTTAGAACCAGGATGCACTCCTACACACGAGTCTTGCATTGATTTCACAGAAATCATACACATGAGCATACGTTTCAGACTGAACATCAGTGGAGCTACATGTTTTGTGCTGTCACGGCTTGTAATTTTATAAAAGTTTTTAATATATGCCCTCCAAGGATAATATTTCATGTATTAGTTTGAATTTCATTTTTAAATGCTTATTGTTTTGGTTCTTTTAGCCATGAATCAGCGAATCAGCCAAAGTGCTCCAGTGAAACAGCCACCCCCCCTGGCTCCTCAGAGTCCCCAAGGTGGTGTGATGGGAGGGAGCAGCTCCAATCAGCAGCAACAGATGAGACTTCAGCAGCTACAGATGGAGAAGGAAAGGCTGAGACTGAAGCATCAAGAACTGCTTCGGCAGGTGAGGCCACAGGTTAGACACCTACTTCCACTATTTCTTTTTGTGTGTTATGTTTCGTTATGGCTGAGTCGTTGTTTCAGTGAGGCTTAAAGACCGGTGACTGTACAGAAAGCTTTGAGATCTAACGAGGTCTGAATTCATTCTGTTGCTGTTAGCAGCTTGGTAGTGAAAGCATCTGACTTACCACACTGAAGGATTTTGTTTTCTTCCCTTGTTGCTCCCTAATAAAACTCTCTGAGAACAGGCTTCTTTACTATTAGAGTGACATCAGGCGCTGCTGATCTCATTGGATATTCCTCTGGAGAATATATTTTATGTTTGTTGAGTTCTGAGTCATGCAAAAAGACAAGAAGTTGGTTCCCACAGCTGCTTTAGTTCTCCCTTTCAAGTGGAGAAAAGTCTTCAACGTTTAGAACCTGTTGTAGTCTGTAGGATTTCAAAGTACTTTTAAACTTTAAATAAGATTCATTGAAGAGACACCTTGTTGCTAAAATCTTACCAGTTAACCAGTGGAGTGAGCACAGAACACCTGAATCACTAATGCTGCATTTTGAACCTGCGTTTTTCTTAAGCTGCAAAATTCCAGTCTTCATAATTAGGCTGTAAGCTATTCCATCAGTATTTTTCTCCTTTATGAATATAACCATAGCAACTGTTAAAATGTAGGACTGGACATTGGAACCTCTGGATTGTGAATTCGGGCTTGACTTCCTTTTAACTTTAAGCCTTCTGCTTTGATTTTTCCATCTGAATATTTTAAGAGTTACTACCATCTGCGCTAGATACTTAGGATATTCTTTGGGGTTTTGACACTGCCAGAGAAAGCACTAATTGTTCTTTGAAGAAACCCTCTAAAATCTTATCCTGTTCCCTTTTCACTTTGGGTGATGGGCCTTGTATCGGGAGAGGATAATATCTTAACGTCCTCAAAGACAGCTTCTCTCTTTCTTCGTCACCTGCAGTATTCTGTCCTGGAATCTGACTCCCGTTATCCCCTTTGTAGTCAAGGCCTGTTTTGTAGGAATCTTCAGCATCTCTTGGTGTAAGATGGGTCATCTTTACAGCTGTTACTTTTATAGTACTCTAGGTAAGAATACATTGCAGAGGTGGCATCAGGACTTTCTCTCCGCTTGAGCACCTGGGCTTCTGCTGTTCCTGCTTTGCTATTAATCCACCAACAAACATTTACCCTATGCTGGCATGCTTCTAGGTAGGCCTTCTAATTGTCTTCTTGCCTTAGTTGTCATTGAGAACTAACTTTGGACCAGGTGACAGCCAGTTCTCTTCATGTTGTTCTCCCTGGTCATTGAGCTTATCTGTCAAATATGCATCCTTGGTAAATCTGTGAGTCGTGTTTCGCTGTGTCGTGATTTTCAGTTTCTTCACTCCCTTACCCTGTCTCATCTGGCCTGTCTTGGGGGCTCAATACTACAAGATGGTGTTTATAAGACAGCCTGCGTAGGCAACCGTGCAGCTAAAGTAATTTTTATCCATCTTATTTTTACTCTTAGGCATTGCGGAATATCAATCCCAGCACAGCAAATTCTCCAAAACATCAGGTAGGCTCTTAACTGATGTTTCAGCGTAATTAGAAAAATGGAAGCATTAAATTAGGCTAGCAGAGGAACTTTTTGCTGCATAAAGGCATTCTAAAAAAGAAAAACAAACAAAAAAACCCCGAGCTCTGCCACGCACATTTTTAAACCACTTCTCTGGTCACTTTTTTTTTTTCTGAGTGCCGCATTACCACAACTTGATATCAATATTGAAAAGGAAACGAGGAATTCACTGCACATTTTTCTGCATTGAAAACAACCTTCTTGTTTAGCATTCTTGAGGATACTGCCGTTCCAGTCCTGATGTCATCAAGATGTGTATTTAAAGCAAACCTCCCACTATGTGTAAGGTAGTAGTTTGTGACTTTTAAGTGCTGTTCATATGAATGTTCTTATCAGTTTGTTTAAACAGGTATGATCTCAAACGAGGGTATCTGCAATCAGTTAATAAGAAGTCACTTGAAATATTTATGAATTTTAAGCATGTACAGTGTAACAGAATTATTTACTATCTTAGACAAACAAACCAATTGCTGTGGAGATATAATATGTATCCATTTTGATATTGAACAGACTCTTGCACAAATACATTTTTCTGTATAAGAAACAACAGTTCTAAAAAGCCTCCAAGCTCAGACCAAAAGAAAACTAGTCAAAATGTGAAGCATTAACAAACAGTTTAGTGCAGACTTCTTGTAAGCTCTTAAGTGGAATATGGAATGAATTTCTGAAAAGGGTGGATTTATGGATATATTCAGAGAGCTTCTTGCTTGCTCTTGCTAACAGTATTTTTAATCTACTGGTTCTTAGGACAATATTGATATTGGCTTGTCCTGTACTTTTGTTTTTCTAAGAAGACTGTAGCACTAGGCAATAAAACAGAACAAAAGAAAGTATCCTGTGTTTATAAGCCATGAATACTGGTGTACTATTGCATTCTGACGAGTACAGCAAAAATTTGTACGTTATTAGTTCTCCTGAGATTATCATCTTCAAAATAGAAACCTCAGACCTTAGAAACAGCACTGAGACCCTGGGAAAAATGCTTTCTTGTTTGGCAATATCAGTGCAGCTCCAAAACTGAAGCAATTTAATTGAGATGTCATAATTTGGTTTGCAACAGAGCACTAACCACAAAATGATCTCGCCGATCACTATTAGATCCGATTATGAAGGAGGAGAAAAAACTCCTTAAGAATTGCTGGTATACAAGGGAGTAAACAGAGAAGGATTTTCTTCAGCACCAGTTCAAAACAACTTCTCTTCTTCCAGGTCATTCAGAAAAGATGTTTTTCTTACTGAATGCCAGACATGTATTCTATGCTGTATTCTTGTGTGCCTGAAGCCCTGTCATACAGTTGTTCACTCTTCCACAGTAACTTCTTCCTGTTGCCAACTGAAAAATAGGCAGCAAATGGTCAATTTCATATTTACATCAGGTTTTTGGAACTTGAAAATCTGGCTTAAAACACTAAAAAAACTCAAAGGCACCTTATTGGTAATTCACTAAATGTATATGATGTGGTCACTCTTCTTTGTTTGGAATGGGAACCAATGAAAGAATTCATGCAAACATCAGGATTCCAGTTACATTTAAACAGGTTTCATACCAGGCTGACCTGTCTACTCACCTGCCTGGGATCAGTTTTATTAGTGCTAATGAGTCACAGTGATTGAGTGATCTGGTGGGTAGTTTAGTCACCTTAAAACTTTGAGTGCTGGGCTGTTTATGTTGTATGATCTAAATGTGTTTTCTGTGTTCTGTGTGTCGCTTCAAAAATGTAGCCAGCAGCTGCATGTGGAATAAGGTACTTGGAGAGCTGCTTCTATAAATTGTTCCTTAAATGCATTGTGAGCTCTTGGAGTATGGAGGTGAATCTGCCTTCTGCAGTGGTGCTATTATTGAAGCCCCAGTCTGTGTGTCCTGTTGGGTCACAGTCAGCCTAGTGAATCTGTGAAAAATCTGTAGAAACAACAAACATTTCTTTGGTCATTTTTCTTTTTGACCTTTTTTTTTTTTGTGAGTAAAACTAAGTTTAGAGGAATTGTCTGCTTTCATGATGATAAAGCTGTGCTTGGGGAAAAATAGCTTCTCTTGTTAAATTTTAGGTGTTCTTTTAAGAAATACTGAAAATCTTCAAATGTTCAGTGCTCTTTAATTCTCAGGTGACTTAAGTCTACTTTAGAGAGGGATCGACAAGGTCTTCCTTTTGTGAAGAAATCATGTTGCACCAGCATTCTTGAAGCTTGCCTGCCTATGATGATTCTTCTATATGGATAAAGAACCCGAAGAAATGTTCCTTTTAACTGCATTTCTGAGCTTTTCTTCAACTCAGAATCAAATAGGTTGGAAGGGTCTGGTGGAGATCATTAGTCCCAACATCCTACATCCAGCTCAACCTCCTCTTCTTGACGTTTTTGTCCACGTAACCTGGACACAGTGCCATGGTTGTATTGTTCTCTTTGGTCAGGTTTTTTTTGTGCTGGGCAAATGTGTTCTTGCCAGTTTTTATCTCTCTGCTGTGAAACTGTAGTATTCTGTAGTCACACTAGCACTCAGTTTTATACACGGAGGCCTGCGCCCTTAAACACCTCCTGGAAAGATAAACAATTGTTCAACTTCATCTTTAGTAGCAAGTACAACAGCAGGCTCTTGTTTGAATGAAGATGTGGTTTATTATCATTCTAAAAATGTCCAGGTCAAGTGTATTTGAGGCAAAAAATTGCAGCTTCTGTAGTTACTGTGCATAAATAAGAGTCGTTCATACTTGCAGGGAATTTAAAAACACCAAGAAACTCTCCAGTTACTTGTGCTCATCATTGTCAGTTACCTGTGAACACCTTAAGGATGCCTGCCTGTCTTAGTTAAGAGATTGAGTGACTTGACTTTCTCTCCATCCCCAGTAGCTCTCCTTCCATTTTCCTGCATTTAGCACCTGGTTGTCAGCAATGTCTGTCCTGAAGTAGATGTATTTCAACTTCTGTATAAATCATACGATTGCCTAGATGTTAAGTAACAGATTTCTTCCCTTCCAGTATACGATGGAAAGCCCTGGAGTCAAATAATGCTGAGGTTCTGATGCCGTTATTCTTGGATGTCGTGCAGACCGCTTTCTTGTGCTAGGACTGGAAGACTTCTTATTTGCCTGTCACTAATATTAGGGCGTTTGCTGATAACATTGGCATACTGCAAAACCATAATAGGTTCTTCTTTCTTGGCAGATCTCCTTACCTGGAATGTGTTAGCTGTTCGTTGTCTCCATTCTTTTGGCCCCTTTTGTTTTATGAAGTACCTTGCTCACTCTCTGTCCTGTTGATCTTTTTAAAAAAAGTTTATTTTGGTTGGTGCTTGACACCTTTCATCAGCTTAAGTGGAGAAGATATCCTGTTTCCAGGGAAGTATTAATTTCCTAGGACACTGTTTTCCAATAAAAGATTTTCCAAGTCACTTTGCGTGTGCCCCAAAACAAAGCTGTTACAGCTGGTTTGTGACCTTTATTAGAAAGCCAAGAAGGCACATCTAAAAACAAATACAGGCTTGAATTCTGTACTCTTGAACTACCATGATGCTAGTGATGCTGGAAGTTTTACTGAGGATGTAGGTTTTGGTTTTACAGTTGTTTTTTCTCCCTTGGAATATGCCTTTAAATAACAAGATATACCTGTGTTCAAATCTTAGTGGAAATTATTGGCAATATTTTGGTTTCTTAGCAAATCTCAATCAATGTTATCCCTGAATCTCGTTTCCCATCCCTCGTGTGTGTTATTTGAAACCCACCTAGATTAACAAGATAAATAACTGTCCTGATTTTATCAGGGATGCTCATGTTGGGATGTGGGTGGTGAATTGGCATTAGGTTTTGGTTGGGTTTTTGCTCTTTTGTTTGTTGGGGTTTTTTTTAACAGAGATAAGGTACCAAACACATTTAATCTTGAACATGGGTGTTTTAACCAGTGAAGATACACCCACTGGTATACAGAAACGGTTTTGAAAATTAGATTTGCAGCATGCAGGAAGAAAATAACAAGTCCCTTGCAGCAAATTCACAGCTGCATTGTGTGCCTCAGCTTTAATTTGCCTTACTGCTTGATATTTGGTAGAGAAAATGGTGTTTGGTATGTCTTATTCTATAAGATTGATTATGTCAGAAGTTTTCAGGAGGGTAGGCTGAGACGCTGTATAGTCTTTTCCAACAAAGTTTTTTCCCCATTTTAAAACTTTTGTTTCTAACTGAACTTTTGTTAGTCAATAGTAACAAATAATACCAAAAGTGGGAAGTATATATTGTAACCCTCCGTTTGTTGTATCTTACTCACATAATAGCACTTCTTATTACTGCTAAGCTTTGCTTTCTTCCTTGTGGTTTAAGTTTTCTGTTAGATGTTTCTTTTGCACAATGAACAGAAATTGTTACTGATGTCTTACCCCAAAATCAATAACAAAACGCTACTGGAGAACTGTTTTGCAGATAAGGGAGCAGCATGTACGATATTGTAACTTGAAGATTCTGAGCAGGCAGAACTCAGTTTTGTATGAGTTTATCTGTTTTCCTTGAACTGCTGATATTGATAGCAGGAATATGTTGCTTCATTAGGTTACAATCCCTTGTTCTTCACCAGACTACTTTCCAAAATTTTATGTATCGAATGAGCTGACTTCTTTAGTCTGTGACAAAGTCAATTCAACATGTAATAACAAATCTTAGCGGACTGCCTCTATACAGGCATGTGTTTCTAGGAAGGCACTTGCGGGTAGCTAGAGGTTAATGTGGATAATCTATCAAGTACCCATCATTCACTCTGCCTCTGCTGCACAGACCTTTGTTACAGACCCACTAAGCCTACAAGTGAGGCCTACAGGTAAGGCCGCACACCTATGCAGCGTGTGCGTGGCCACACCGTGACTTCAGAAACTCATTTGGGAGAAGACTTAACCAGCTGTCTGGAGCCATCTGAAGCAGGCTGAAGCAGGGGAGCTGTGTAGTATTTTTAAAGCAAAATATTTGCTGCTTTAAAAAAAATACTTCTGCCTGAGAGATCTGGCAGACGCTCTGGCGAACTGAACTGTATCGGTTTAAGACATTAAGCTCAGCTGTCTGCCAGAGGTTGCTGTAATAATAAGGCAGCAGAACAGGATGTGTCTAACTTTGTTTTTTTCATAATGCAATGGCTGAAGCATTGGTGTGGCTACACTGCAAGACACATCAGACACCTGATCTGTCAGAAAAATTATTTTTCAGCTAGGTCAGTTTTCTGATTTGTCCTTGTGTATGGCCACGCAAATGCCTGTTCCAGCTGGAGGAAGGGGAGGGGGGAAAGAATACGTGGTCAGAGGCCATATGTAGCTATCAGTAAAAAGTCACTTTGGAGTTGCCCCTGGGTTGTGACTCGCAGTGATTAAGAGATCAAAGCACACTTCCTCCTCTGCCCTAATTAATTAACAAACTCTAGTTCTTCTAAACACTAATAAATAAACCAGAAAGTTTTGTCAAAGCATCAGGAATTTCAGCTTGGAGTTGGATGTCCTGAAGAAATTATGGAGATGTTTCTCGACCTAATTATTATTTAAGTCTTTGATATTTCTGATGAGCAGTGCACTTAAGTACCGCTTTAAAGACTGCCTAAAAAATGCAGGCATGATGGGACATAAACAGGCAGGCGTTACTGAAAGGGAGTCCTTTGTGGCTGGATTTGCAGGGGAAGGCATGTTGGCTGCCACCAAAATATACAAAACATGGGATTCAGATAGTTTTACTGCAAAAGCAGTATTGCTGTTCTTCAGCCATCTTGGGAACTTAAGTGCTTTAAGTGTTGTTTGGCTTCTGAAATAGTATGGTTTCACTCCTTGTGGAAAGTCGTAGATCTCAATGAGACTTTATTAGCTTGTGTGGCAGGAGCTGTAGAACTTGAGTTTTGCACTTTGTTGATTAAGGTGGGAAATGATGAGCACCAGTAGCTACAAGTCACATAGTAGGAAGGATATTGTATTGAGTGAGTAATTGTCGTGGTTCAGCCCCAGCAGCAGCTCAGCTCCACCCATCCACTCACTCACTCCCCCATGTGTGGGATGGAGGAGAGAATTGGAAGAATCAAAGTGAGAAAACTTGTGGGTTGAGATAAAGACAGTGTAGTAGGTAAAGCAAAAGCTGCACATGCATGCAAAGCAAACCAAGGAATTCATTCCCCACTTCCCATGGGCAGGCAGGTGCTCAGCCATCTCCGGGAAAACAGGGCTCCGTCACACATAATGGTGACTTGGGAAGACAAATGCCATCACTCCAAATGTTTCCCCCACCCTGTCCTCTTCCCCAAGTCCCTTATAAGATGAGCATGATATCACACGGTATGGAACATCCCTTTGGTGAGTTGGGGTCAGCTGTGTCCCCTCCTAACTCCTTGTGTACCCCCAGCCTCCTTTCGGATGGAGTGCAGTGAGAAGCAGGAGAGGCCTTGGCTGTGTGCAAGCACTGCTCAGTAGTAATGAAAACATCCCTGTGATGATATCAACACTGGTTTTAGCACAAATCCAAAGCACAGTCCCATGTGAGCTACCATGAAAAAAATTAACTCTTGTCTCAGCTGAAACTTGAAAATTCAGAAGGCTGCTATTACAGTAGCAGCCCTAAACTTTACAGATCAACAAAATAATTTTATTGCTTGCTTGTGAGTGTCTAAAAGTCCTTGAGTACAAGTCAGGTTTGCATTTGTTGCCTTTGTTTTTTGTGCCCCTAATTCAGGACACATTTTGTGTCTGTGCAGGAGTGTATAACTACAGCTGGCTGTAGTGAATCTCCAGGAGTCACTGGTGTTGCTTGCAGTTGCAAAACATACTCACTGAGGTCCTGCTAAAGCAGTTGGTTAGCAGAAGATATGAGTCACATTGACCTGAGTATGAGATGGCTGCGAATAACAGCTTTTGCTAAGAGAGATGGAAAATTGGTAGATGGCCATGCAGCTCTGCATGACCTTCACAGTTGCTGGCTCCTGACACGTGCCTGCCTTACTGGTGCTCCGAGAGACCTTGGATGGGCAGGTGGGCTGCTGGAGCCACAGGCAGAGAGGGAGCGAGAGGAGCATGAGGCAGTGGCACAGCAAAGGACTGCAAAACCAGGCAGGAAGCTGGACTTTATTTACAAATGGCTATTCCAGCTTATGCTCCCTTATCTGTGCCTGTAATACTCTGCATGGCATTGAGCTCTTTGCCAAGCATACGTGATACAATTAATTATCACTATCAGTATCACCTCTTAAATTAATTTTCTTCGTTTTCATGATTGCAACACAAAGATTTATGTTTGCCCCCCCCCCCTTACTAATTGCATAACTCCTCATTGCTGAATTCATTTGTCATCATGTGTCCATGAGTTTTCCTTTTCTTTTGTACATGTGCTGTAAATTTGTGGGCCTTGAACAAGAACGTAAACATTTAGCTTGAAGAAGAAAATGGGTGCGGTAAATCTGCCTGTAAATGTCATCTTCTCTTTTCTTAATGTTTCTCTCCCATTCCTGTGAAGCATGTCCGTTGTTGGATAGCTGAGTAGTGTTTGGGGGCAGAAAAATTACAATTGGCCCTTTTAAAGTAAACTTACAGAAAAAGCCACCCAATTAGAAGGATATATCAATTTGAGTAGTGTATCATATGTTTAATACAGTAAAAATGTGGTACGTGAGTTGCACAAGGGAGTCATTTATCTTTCCTGAAAAGCTCAGTGAAGATAAAATTAAAAACAGTTAGCAAAGAGTAATTTCATAGAGTTAATTTGGACATGGTGTGAATGACCTGGAACTTCATGTAGAACTTAATCTGTTTGCAGTTATCGGGTGAAAGGCGGGAGATAAGGTCAGGCAGATAAATGACACAGTGCTGACCTTATTTTAAAAATAAGTTTGCTTAAGGAGATGACAGATCATCTTGGTCTTTATGTAATAACCAAAATTCAGCTTTTCTGTTAACAAAAGGAATGCTAAGCTTTTATTTTCCCAGGGGTGCTTGAAAAAAGTTGGACATACTTACAAAAATAGGATGAGATCAAGTATAGAAATCTAAGCCAGGATTTTGTCATGGTTTTATTTTTGCCTCCAGACTTTAAATACTTCTAATAAAGGATATATTTTAAAGCATGAACTAAAAGCCTAGAGTTCACATTGCTCTGTTTGGAGCTGGGACTGGTTACACTCCCATAATTTTATTTTTGTTTTTAAGTATAGGAAATGCACAACTTTTTCTTGAAATTTAGTTTCAGAAAGAGGAAGAAATGAAAAGATCATTCAGGCAACACAGCTTAAGCTTCCCTCGCACACACCTTTTAGGAAAAATAGTCTTTAATGCACTCTTTAGGGCTAGTACAAAATGTTGTTTATCTTCTAGAATGATTAAGAATTGCTCTGTATTTGTTTCTGAATAGCTCGTCTTTTTTTGGTAATTCCTTTCTCTTTCAGACTCCCAGATTGACCTAAATTTATTACTTGAGTGAGTAATGGAATAACATTCTTTCTACCGGGAAGTGCTGTCGTTCTGCCTCCTGAATAAGTAGCAGTAATGTCACTTAAAAGCAGTTAAAAATAGTTGCAGTTTTGCATTTTTAGCAATGCTGTTGTTGAAAGGAGGCTAAAAGTAGTACTAACGTGAAAAAGACTGACTTCACTGTATTGAACGTGCCAAAGAATAGGCAAAATAGAGTTCTTCTGGTTTAATGTGTCTTTTTCTAGTGAGCCTTCAGTGAAATGGGGTTTTTCTTTTTCAGCTGGGCTGCATTTACTTTTACCATGTTACTTAATACCATTTATTGATGAAACTTCAATCTCTTCTATCCTCTAAGGATTTAGAAACTACGAAGGTAACCTTCCCATTTTCCCAAACAGCTTATTTCTTTGTGCTGATTTTTTCCCTTAAACTACAGAAGAGAAACTTCTGATTATTTTATTTTTTCTTTCCTAGTGTCAGTAGTTCCTAAGAAGGGGACCTGTATGGATTGCACTGGCTCTCTCCTACTTACTTATTTTGGGTTTAGTTAGGTTTTTTTTTTAATACCGCATCAGGCAGCAGCGCTGACTGGAAAGGCCAGGCCTGCCACACAGCTGGATACAGCATCACTTCAGTGCTTTATGTACAGAAATGACTCCCTGCTGGTTTAGCTTTATCACCACTCTTTGGGGCAGTGGTGTGTGATGAAGCTTCTCCTACCCGCTGCTGGCACTTCTGGCCCCTCCTCTTCATCCCAGTCAGGGACTGCAGGCAAGGGAAATGAAAACCTAACACACAGATCCCAGCAAGAGGGGAAGGAAAAGGGCAGACCATTCTTGCTGCAGCCAGGTAGCTGTAGCTTCCTAAGAGCAGAGCACTTGCTGATTGAGAGCTCTGCTATCAGTGTGGAGCAGGAAGGTGTGTGCCCTTCCAGGTATGAACCCAAAGCTGAAAAGAGTCCAGAAGTACTGGGGCAAAACAAGGGTTGTTTTTTTTTATTTTTTCTTCCTCCTTTTTCAGTGGACAGATAAGGCAGTTGGTTCAAAGTAGCTACATCAGAAGAAGATGTGAGAGAATTCTGGTGTCTAGAGAAGAGCATAAAGATTGTGAAGTGAGCGAGCAGTTCTTTAGTCATCAGGGATGGCTTCTCTTGAGTCCTTCTGCCTGCTTCAGATCACCTTTTGGGAAGCGTTCCAGGAAAGAAAACCTTTTTTTCCTCCTCTTTCTCCTCCCTCTCCTGTTTTCGTTGTAAATTGAGTCCTCCTGCATATCAACCTCCTTCTCTCAAGGCTGATGTGGCTGGCAGAAGTTTGTAAACTTAGCTGTGAAGCAAAACCTCATTATATAGTCACTGTGCTTGGTTATATTACATAAGCAAATGAAAATCATCTGGATAAGCCTATAGAAATGATTAAAAGATGCCTACCATCCTGTAATTTAAAAATGAGGAGGAGTATTATTACTGTTTGTTAGAACAGTGGCTAGTGAAGTCGTCGTGAACAGAAGCAGAGGACTGAATTTACTTGCAGTAGATACCTGGGAGTGAAGAACACAAAACCTAATGGTATGTTTGTACTCTTTCTGCAAAGGTCTAATCAACAGGAGCGAGAAAACCTTCTGGTACAAGGCATGAAGCTTGGTATTAAAGACTATGTAGAATAATAATTCATAGGAATGGGAGTGAAGCAAATGCTGTTTAGAAAAGGGGAAAGAGCCATGGCTGGTTGGGAGGTACTTGGTCTTTGGCACAATTTGCTGGAGAATAAAAGAACTTTGGACTTATTTTAAGAAATTGCTTTTAAGAAGAATTGGAGAAAGATTGTTTTTATATATTAGAAGTCTGCAGTAGTCCTTAGGCTCATAACTGAGAATGGATGAGAACCTCTCATTTTACAAGTGAGAAATATTGACTGTCATCAAGACTGACCAGATTGGTTTTGCTGGAGATTAGGGTCCCAGGCACAGCCTGAAAATGGCATGCTACTACTAATGGTAAGAAGATAGCCAGTAGATTTCTTTACCAGTCTCTACATCAACAAAGCACAAATACATATTGGGCCACTGATGATGTTTTAGGAGAATGGCTTGAAGAAAATGACTGTTTTTTTCACACATGTAACTCATGGATTACCCATTTAAAAAGGGAGAGAGGGGGCACTGGAAATCACATCAAATGCTGTTTATCACACTTTTAATTTTGTATGGTTTATGTTAAAGCTTTGTGGGTGGATTGATTCAAACTGTGTATGGTGAGATGCATAAAATTATATTTGTAATGTAGGTTTGTAACTTTGTAAGTGCAGTGTCTTAGTTTTACTCCAAAACTGCCAGGGATTTGAAGAGCTTTAAGATTTACATGTGAGACACATCCCTGATGTGATCAATCAGAAACTGCAAAGCGCGTGTGTCAAGCAGGAGGAGCGGATGGGAGCTTGTAGGGAAAGACGTTAAACTTTGTTGAATGAAACAAGCAAGGTAAAAAGGAATCCAGGGGCTAAATCAGAACCAAAAAGAAATGAGGAAAAGTACTATTCAACCGAGCTAGACAGATGTGTCTTAAGGGTCAGATAATTCTTTTTTAGCAATTTTTTATTTTTTAAAGCACAGTCTTAGCTTTGAACATTGTACATTGAAGTGAACTAGGAAAGATTTATGTAAACATACAGTCACTTATATCCATAAGTACATTTACAATGAAGTCTCTGTAATACTGGGCTCGACTGATGGAACTTTCATGATCACTGCAAGCCAGTAAAAAGTTCTTGCTTTGTCTTCAGAAGCTTTAGAAGTCTTGTAACCGGAAACAGTAAAAGCATCAATTACCTACAATGTCATTCATGTATTTATGTACCTGAGAAGTGTATTCAAATGCCTAACACAACCTTGCCTTTCTCCCGTTCCCCCCGTTCTAGGAATTGGCTCTCCGTAGCCAGCTGCCAACAATGGAACAAGACGGTGGATCTCAAAATCCCGTGTCATCTCCCGGAATGTCTCAGGAACTGAGAACAATGACTACAAATAGTTCTGATCCCTTTCTCAACAGGTTTGTAGGAGTAGCTACTAGAAGTGAAAAAATACTGATTTAAAATTCTGTTTGGTACATGTAATAGTTTATTTGGAACATCTTTCTGTGCCAAAAGCCACAGCTGTAAATGAATCTTTCCTTAAATGGCAAGTCAGTAAAAGTTGAGGATTAAAAGCTGTCTCCTGTGGGAGGAAGTAGTCTGTTCAGACTTGTAGGAAGGTTTTTTATTCAAAGTCATGACATGTTTGCCTCTGCATAATATGTTGACTAACAGTCATTTCAAATTACTGACTCAGAAGAATTTGTGAATAGCTTGCTATGAGATCAAATGAACTGTGAGGCACATTTAGGACTACACCTTGAGGTTCATTTTAAGGTTTCTCCATTCACTCCTCCCCTCCACTTTGAGTATTTAACTTAGCAGTATTTTTACTCTCTGTAAATGTTAGGTCTGCAAATAGCAGCATCTTTCATTTTAAATGCTGTTATTTGGAGGTGGGTCTCTTAATTCAAGATTTTGGATTTTACAGTATAGACTAGTCCCTTTCATATAACTTTTTCCTTAGTCCCTCTGAGTTGGAGTGTTTATTTTGTTGGAAATATTGTTCTGATTACAGCAAGCAGTGCTCCATACTGACCATTACAACTTTGGAGAAACTGCTGCAGCTTGAGATAAGTTGTATCTGTATTGTTTGGTTAGTGTGCTGGAGAGAACAAATTAAAATAGTGAAACAGTCGGGTCTGCAAACCACAAAACTTTAATTAATGGAATAAAAATCTACTAACATTTCAGCAGTATTAAGTAGCTGATCTTAAGTTGGAGTAGTTCATTTTGTAGTACTCCATTGGGCTATATTTTGTTAGCATTCTAAGCTGATGCTAACACAGTATACTCTACTGTAAGAGAGGAAAGTTAAATATTGTGTCAGAGCTCATCGCTGCGTTACCTTGGCATTCCAGCCTAGCTTTAAGATGCTTACTGTGGGCACTCACACAGCACAACAACACGCTCATCCTTTTCTGTAGTGCTGTTATACTCATGGAAAGCCCCATATCATTTTATGGGATACTTTCAATGTAAGTTTTATCTTCCATGGGTTTTGCCACCAATAATTTCAAACCTGCTCGTAAGGTAAGAAGTCCACATCATCTTTTCCTTTTATTAGAAACAGGAAAAAAGCCTGAAGGGGCAAATTTGTGTTGTTTAATTTTTTTGGCAGTTTGATAATTAACAAGGACTATTTACTGTAAGAAGATACTACTTGCCTAGTTGCAGATATGTTTAACTGGGCATTTTGTGGGGTTTTCAGCCTTTATCCCACATAAAATACTGAAAATATGTATCTGATGTGAGTTTGGAATATCTTAATTTGGATTTTGGTCTGAGCATTGCCCCCTTCTAGTTAACTTCATGTACAACCAACCACACTTAATTTTGGCATATGGGTAAGGGAAAGGGATTTTGAAAGAGGATGTGTGTGGATATGCACTGCTATCTCTGAATTGGATACAGCAGTCCTGTAGTTTTGTCCTGAAGATCTCCTTAGTGCCACTCAGGTTAAAGTTCAGGCTTAGAGAAATGCTGCTTCCTGTCTTTCTAGGGTATATACAAAATTCCTGGTGAGACAGTCCTCCTCACTTAGGTACCGAAGTTGGATATCCAAAATTGAGGTAGTTGTGTATTTTCCAATTGCCTGTGTAATCAGAACATCCAAAAAAAAATCTCCAAAAACAATTGCTGCATTAGAGCAGCTTGAGAAAACGTACAGTTGTGTTTCACCCTTCTGCCTGCTGTCTTCAGCACTTACTGTCAGAGTGGCACCTTGTAGTTACTGAATGGGACATCCAGCAACACAGACTTCGTTAGACGATTTCATGTTTTGATTTGCTGCTCTGATAATATATTTTTGTCAATTGGATTTACATTGGTGGTGACAGTAATTCTCTGTTTAACTCCTAAATTGGGATTTCTTCTTTTGTATACACATATTTTAGCAAGTATTAGTTGAAGAAACATCCACTCTATTTTGGGTAATGTGATTTAGTTGGATGTGGTAATTTTGGGCGGTGTGACTACTGTATGAAGAAATCCTTGTTGAGAAAAGAGAAAATGTGTATTAAGGAGTGATTTGAAGAGGAGGGCTGGACATTCCAAGTGCGAGAGCAGCAGCCAAGAAGGCTTCTGAGCTCGAGTGATTTAGTTCAGCAGAGTCTCGGTTCTGTTTTTAGTATTTTGTCCCACAAAATAAACCAGCATTTTTTTTCCACAGAAGTTTTAAATAGCTTAATTATTAGGATTGTTGTCAAATGTGTGGTGGTACTGGTTTTAAATCAAACTAAAGCCCAAGAGATATTTATGATTTAACTATAAAATGTTAGGCTTCTTTCTTGTATGGCAAAGATGTCTTTGTGAAATCGTGTGCGTGTGTCTGTATTTAAGGCTGATGGCATTCTACTTGCATCTGATGTTGAATTGCTGTCCTATCATCATCTGTTTGGGTCTTCATACTTGACAAAAAGGCATACACTATACATTTCATGAACAAATGATCAGAATCAGTATGTCTTCAAATGTTAAGTTGAACAGTAAGTCATGCTGATCTTCAGTTAGTATTCAAGGTGGAAAGTTAGTAAGGATGCTCAGTGGGTACTACCACAACCTGAAGAAAAACAGATTTTTGAAATGTTTTGTGAAGCTTGGGCATTAGGTGATGCAGGAGGAGGGAGTTTATGGTATATTTATACAGCTGCTTATGCATGCCCCTCAGTTCCTGCCAGAAAAGATGCTCTTGCTTGGGCTCCTCTCCACGGGTCACAGTTCCTGCCAGGAACCTGCTCCAGCATGGACTCTCCCTGGGCTGCAGGTGGATAGCATGCCTCACCACGGTCTTCTCCAGTGGCTACAGGGGAATCTCTGTTCCAGCGTCTGGAGCACCTCCTCCCCCTCCTTCACTGGCCTTGGCATCTTCTCACTCCTCCACTGCTGCACAGTGATTTTTTTACCCTTAATGACATTTATCACAGAGGCACCGCTGCTGTCGCTGATGGGCTCATCTTTGGGCAGCAGCAGGACCATATTGGAACCAGCTGTGTCTGACATGGGGTCAGCTCCTGCTGTCCTCTCTGAGAGGACACCCCTGCTACCAAACCCTTGCCATGTAAACTCCATACACTGGCCTACTTCCCCACCCCAGCTCAAATTCCCCACTGCAGCTTTTTGGTCCTTTTTTGCTGCACGGGCGGTAAGATGGCAGTCAGAAGGTGAAGGCACATACAGCCCCATGCCATCACTGCTTTGTTAACTGTTCTGTCAACAGGATCGTCCTGACACAGAGTTTGTTTACAGGAGGGCTTCTGTACCAGGGTTTGATTTATATTAGGGCGCTCTCTTGCCATGACACGTATGACTGAACTAGTAGTAATGCAACAGTGGGAAGCAATTGAAGAACTCCTAAAGGAGTTCCAACTGTAGCTCCTATTTATAACAGCAGTGACCTAAAAATACACTTCAGTGGTTGATTAAACACAGAGACATTAGCAGTTAGAAATATTTTTTACCCTTATAGAAGTGTGAAAGGGTAGGTCGTTATTGTTCTTATAATCATTAGGGACTGTGATACATTTCCAATGGTTTTTAGCTGTGGGTGGGCGTGAAAAATTTTAAACTATGCAGAACACAGGTAGGCATTTTTTAAAGCTGCTTAGGTATGCTCTTGTCAAATTAATTTGAATCTAAATAATACGGTTTTACTTGGAAAAGTTCTGCATAAAATAAATCCCGAGTGTCTCACACAAAGGCTTCAGGTTTTGATTAGAGTGTTTCTTGTCATACCAGTGTTTTCACAGCCCTGCTTCAAAAGCAAGCATTTATTTTAATTTCTTCAGTAATCCACCCTGATTTATTTTTTCACTTTCTTCTGTTGCAGCGGAACGTATCACTCCAGAGATGAGAGCACAGATAGTGGGCTTAGCATGAGCAGTTACAGTGTCCCCAGAACCCCCGATGACTTCCTGAACAGTGTTGATGAGATGGATACAGGTCTGTTTTTGTCTGCATCCTTAATGCATGTTTTCCAAATACTCTTGTGTCTGTGTGCAGTGAAAGCAAGCAGCTGAGAAGCTGTGATGCTTTTTGCATTGCTTGTCTAACTTCTGTGATAGAAATACTATGGTTAGATTTGTGAAAGACACAGTTGTGATCAGCTCTGTTGGGGGAGGGAGAGGGTGGGATTGCTCATAAACACCGTCACTCTTGTTCTTACATGGAATTTGAGTGTCCATTTGCTTTTTTTCAGTAATATTGTTTGTTCAGAGCTAAGATTAGTACCTTTTGCAGTGTTGGTAATACTGCTCCAAACCAATACTGAACTCAGTATTTTTTTTCTTTTAACTGTAAAAATAAAAACATGTTAAGTGACATCAAAGATCTGTAGAGATTTGGGTCAGTAGGTGAAAAGGTTGAAACAGAGGCACATTCTTTGTACATCTGCATATAGTCAAGTCACCTTTGGTATTTGTGATGGATTTCTGTGAATCATGTTGCTTGTATGATGCAAGAGATAGAGGATTAACTACAACCAGTCGTCCTGATGAATGGTGGGTTTGGTGCTTCCAGTATATTTAATGTGCGCCTTGCTTTCTGTTACAACTAGGTGACAGTATCAGCCAAAGTACCATACCATCCCATCAGAACCGTTTCCCAGACTACCTTGAAGCCATTCCAGGGACAAATGTGGACCTTGGGACACTTGAAGGAGATGGGATGAATATAGAAGGAGAAGAACTGATGCCAAGTCTGCAAGAGGCTTTGAGCTCTGACATCCTTAATGACATGGAATCTGTCTTGGCAGCCACCAAGCTAGATAAAGAGAGTTTTCTTACTTGGTTATAGGGGCCTCAGGGAGACTGAATTCTAAATCTGTGAAGGATCTAAGGAGAATAGGACACCTGTACCTGAAGTTCAGAACAAGCCGGTGTGGCACACTTTGGCTTGTGTTCAGAGAGAGTAAATGAACAAATACTCAACAAGATTCTTTCGTTTTGCTCTTCCTTGTCCATCGCTGCTGTTATATATTGCTGACTTTTTTCCACAGTTGACTCTGAAGAACAGACATCTTCTTGATCTTTTTCTATTGCTGTTGCAACTACTGTTCAAGGGGGGTGGGGAGGGATGATGAGCCTTTTTGGATGACGAATGCCATTCCTTTTGTCCTAGTGTGCGCTTGCATATCATTTTATCTACGCACTCAGATTTGAGAGTTAATTTCTGCATGTCACTGCTTGTAGTTTGCTCAGCTAGTTGTCTCCTGCCTGTGGCAAGTGGTAAAATGTGACATACTGGGGTGACAAGCCAAAAATGATGTATCTGGTCAAAAGAAGTCAATACTGATTTGGAGATACGACTTAAAGGAGGGCTGAAGACTGTTTGGCATTAAGTGTTTCTACTAGTAGCTCTTTTATTAGTCACAAAGTGCTCTTGTTCATATTTTATGTTATAGTAAATCATGAGTCATTTTACATAGAAACATATATGAACTTTGATTGTTGCCACATATTCTAGCCTAACATTTTGTTTGTCAAAAATAGTTTGACTATTGTTGTTAGTTGGTTTACCTGTAGCCGTAGGATGGGAAGTAATTATAGGTGTTCTCTTTTTTTAAATAGTGAAATCTAAAGGGTTTTTCTGATTTCACATAGTCTTATTTAAATTGGAATTGTCTGCTTTTTTATACTTAAGACATGCCTATTGTAGCCTGATAAGCTAGTGAATACATAAACCAGTATGTTTTGCCTGTAACTTTTTTATTTTTTAAAGGCTAGCTTTGAATGTAATCATTAGAATCCATGACCAGTGGCTTATTTTTCATGTTTATTCACAAGATTTTGGATTAGAGTCTGATTGCAGCAATGTGAAAAAGTCAGAATCCAAAATGTTTTATATACAATTTTAAAGTGCATTTTAAAGTAGCAGAAATCATTTTGAAATGACAGATGCATCTAATCTCTCTTCTGGTTTTCAGTTTTGATATCTAAGCAAGCTTAGATTTTAAAATCCTTAATGGGAAAAAAAAAGACTTTATGAAAAGTTTCTTTTAAGTTAGCAGGGAAAAAAATCTAAACTATTAATACCACTCTTAAGTTGCAATGAAAAGGCTAGAACACACACATACACACAAAATCCTCAAGGAAAAACTCCTAAGTGTAATAGCTGTCTATCAAATTCTGTTTGGTGAAAAATAAGCCCTGGACACTATATGTAGAAGAATGTAAAGATATGTGTTAGATGGTGACATGAGCAGGTAATGAAGTGTATATTAGTAGTAGAGCTTAGCATGGGGTAGAGGTGAATATGAATTATCTTTATTTTAACAGGAAAAGATGTATCACTAAGTTGTCTGCAGGAGTTGACACAGTTTCCAAAGAGTATTTTTAAATGAACAAAATGAGCATGAATCAAACTTTCAGTATAAGCTATGAAATTTTCTATGGGGGTTTCTGATGAAAAATAGTGTCTCCAGTTAACACCTCTATAATTAAAGGCCCATCACCATTCTCAACGTGAGCCTTAATTTTCAGGGGTGTATAACATGAGCATAAAGATACTGTAAGCGTGAAACGTGGTTTTGAAAAAAATCTCACCTAGCAGGGACTTCTCCTGGGGAGAGAGTTTTTTTGTTGTTGTCTTTTGGCTTTTTTTTTTAAAAGACATTATTTTTCAAGTTAGGAATGAATCAGCAAAACAAAATCACCCCATATTATTACGATAATTTGGATTTTTTAATGCTTCAGAAATAGTTCTGGTTTAGGGTCATGTGAAGAATGAAAACTATGAACCAAGGATCGTTTTAAAAACTGAAGCAGCAGAGGCAGAGATTTGCAATTTGCCACTACAAATGCACATTTACTACTTCACCTAAGGATATGAGTGTTTTGAAACAGACAGGATTGTAGGTGGCTTGTTACAGGATACAGGCAGGTTTTAAAATACTGAGTTTTCAAAACACATCCACAGTGATGAGTATATTCTGCTACAGCAAGAATTGAGCGATCAATAGGCCACTTATATTGTGCAATGACACAGTAGCTCCTAATGCAGTATATCGTGCCCAGGGTAGGGGTTTTGTAGCGTTTTTACAATTCCATGATGAATTCTTCTCTCTCCTTCCCTTTCAAGAAAAAAAAAAAGAACACTAAGTTGTCACGACTTGAATGGTCTGACACAAAACCACAGCAGCAAGGAAATTCGGAGTTGGTTCCGTTTCAGTTGCCTTCCCTGGTTATACCCGGGTGTGATGGCTCGCACGATGCACTGAGTGCAGGCCCCTGCCATGCTGTGCCTTGCTGCAGCAGGGAAGAGTACAGAACAGATCTCCTTTCCTTGCTTTTGTGCGTTTGTTGCAGCTTTAATATTTGAATGTTTTCTTGTTGTAGAAACACTAAACGGCTTATACTGTATTTGGGTAGCACTGCTTAAGGTAGATACTGACAAACTGGGAATTCTTGAACTGCTCTAACACTAATTATGTTTTGTGATACTTATTTTAATTGATTTTAATACATTTCCGTTCTCATTTATTAGGAAACATACCATAGAGATGCTGTACTGTTGGCAAGCAACATGAATTTGGATTATTTTTATTCTTTTTTTTTTTTCTAATTCTGCAATGCATTGTTTGATGAAGTGGTTAAAATTGTTTGAAACACTAAAGTGTTTTGGGTAGTATTTTATACTGATGTATATATATTGAAACAAATCATTGTAATAATTGTAATAGGTTTTAGTTATACATACACTACATGCAGACGGATGGGGCTGTACAGTTCCAGGCAGGGCTGCTGCCCGGGAACAGGCTGCAGTGTCCGTGAACCATATGGATCAAATGTTGTACCATTCAGTGTTGGCGCTCACCAATGCAAAAGGAGAAGAGACGATTTCAATGTAATTAACACTACATAGCTTTCACACATCTCGTAAATTAGTACTAAAGTGACCTTTTCACTGACAAGCATGTTTTGGGGTTTGTTTTTTTTTTTATACAAATTAACATGTGTGCCTGTGTAAAATAATTTGTTTTCTGTATCTTGGAAAAAAAAATACTCTCCACATTTAGAATGTTGTATGTTAGAGAACTCTTAAATGCACCCTTGTCAAAAATTATATATATTAGTTACCAATGTTATTTTTAGGTATGAGCATGACTGTAAGTTAGGTACTTAAGTACGTTCTGTTACATTATTTTTCTTTATGTAATACTTTTTCAGTTGTTTTATTTGGTATAAATATATACTTTGTGCTTAAACATCTTTGTTTGTTTTTAACGCTCAGTAGCATGTAAAGCTACCGATTCCCTTCGGTAAGATGGATGCATTGAACTGTTGGAATTCCTACTGTAGTACGTCTGTTCTCCTCCCCCTTCTCACCGCTTCGGTAGCCGTGAACTCCAGCCCTGCACACGCTGTGTGTAAGCTCACCTGAGAGACAGAGGAGTCCCGCTGAAGTCACTGCAGGCTGCGCGTTAACGTGTACGTACATCTCCGTGTGTTAGCAACAGCGAAGAGACAGTGACGCTACTGAGCCCCGTGTGCTTGGTGCAAAGTGACACTTGTAACTGCATCTGACACTACAGCGAGAGCCGGTACCGGGAGGTCTGTTCCCCGCTGTGAGAACGCACCCGCTCTTCGCGGTTCTTGCGGTGTCCAGGATCTCCCCCCGTAGCAGAGCCGTTTTTGGCTAACTCGGCGTTTATACAGCAATTTTTGGCAGACTATCAATAAAGACACGCTATTTTCATTTCCAAGTCCTGACTTATGAATTGTGAAATACGCAACGACGTACCTTGACAGTGCCTGAAGGGGTCAGGTTTTTTTTAAAAAAAAACTTGCCAGGATTGATTCATTTTGACTTGTAGCACAGCCGTTCTGAAGGGTGTGTTTTAATATAATCACAGAATGCGTGAGGTTGGAAGGGACCTTTAAAGGCCATCTAGTCCAACCCCCCCTGCAGTAAGCAGGGACATCTTCAGTAGATCAGGTCGCTCAGAGCCCCATCAAGCCTGACCTTGAATATCTCCAGGGATGGGGCCTCCACTACCTCTCTGGGCAACCTGTTCCAGTGATCCACCATCACCATATTGAAGAACGTCTTCCTAATATCCAACCTAAATCTCCCCTTTCCTAGTTCAAATAATGCAATTCATGATGCTGAAGTCATGCACTACTTGCATTAGCAGCTCCAGTTACTGCCATTCAGCACTGAAATGCCTGTGCAGTTGTGTGTTTCAGTGAAAGCACCAGGGCTCGATGCTTCTGTTTGTCTTTTCCTCCCGAGTTCCTAACTAGGAGGTGTAGTCACTCAGATCCTTAAACTTGAACCTAACGTCACACCTTGCACCGCCAGTGCCAGGGCATGGTACTGGTGTGACTCGCTGATCTCACTCTCTCCCACATACCAGGTGGTGACATTCTGGAGTAGTTGGAAGTATGAGTGGCCTTCCGAGCCAGCTGTAAGTGGAGCGTATTACAGCAGAGCAGGATATCAGGTCCAGGTGTTTGGGCTCGCTTGGCAAGTCTTTCTGAAATATGTTCAACACTTAGTTAAAAATAAAAAGTATCAGTGTCAGCAAGCCAGAAACCGTGTGCTTCCCAGGAGGCCTGGAGTCTTCCCTGTGCTGCTGCGGGAGTTACCGGGGAAAAGAGTAACTTAAAAACAGGCATTTGTCACCTCTGAATTTGGCAAAGTTTATCTGAGCTCAGGCTGCCATCTGTCCAGCACCTTGAAAAGGTTCATTTGGAGATGATATTTATTTACTGTTATCAGCATCCCTAACTTCTACGTTCTCCTGTTGAAGAGGAAAGGTGTGCGTCTTGGCCCATGTCATCACCGCCTCTTACTGCTTGCAATGGTTATCCACACCCTCTAAATCCTGATGTCATCAACATAGGAAGACAGCTGTAGTGCAAGAGAAAGCCTCTTGATGTGAAGTGGGGAAACCAACACTAAGGAAGAACCAAACTGCCTTTAGAAGTAGGGAAGGGCTTTGTGCCAACTGCCTCATCCTGTGCATCTGCCTCTTCAACAAAAAACACCAGTATGTTCTTCTCTGAATTTAAAAGCAGATTAGGCATGCTGGAGAAGCAGCACACAAACACACCGAGACCTGACAAAGCTGCCTAGTGGGTTTTGTGGAAAATTGAGGATTTTTATTTCCCCTGATGCCCACCCCTCTAAAACAGAGGTGGGAACAGTGCGTGCAGCAAATGGGGCTGTTCCTGACCGGTAGTTTCTCTACATGGGAATGAAGTGAGTAACTCTGGTTATAGTATTTTCTACGTTAAACTGGCTTGTAGCTCAACACGAGAGGGACAGTGGTTTTACTGGGCTTTCCTCTTGTTATTAGCACGCAAAACCCCAAGTCAGGAGTAGCCCAAGAGGCTTTTCCTTCAGTGTTATGCAACACCAACGTGAGAGCTCTGTAAAACCTGTAGGTTTTCAACTGAAATGCCCTTTCTCCTTCTCCCTTGCATGTTAGTTCTGAGCTACACTAGTGTTTTTTACATTCTTTAGCATAGGTACCGGTGTGAGGTTTGCTTGCCTAACAGCTACAGCCTGGGTCAGTACTGATAGCTGCTGCTGGTCCCCAAAGGAGGACAGAGCTCCTCCTCCAGAATTCAGCTGTCTCCTTGTTTGACATCTGTAAGGCAACGCAGGAGTGACAGCCCAACCCCAAACATGCTGCCCAGCCCCTGCTACAGGGTGGTTCTTTAGCAAGCACCATTTTTTGAACGATGGTGGATTCCAGTTCTGGTTTTGACTTCCCACAGACTGGGACAGTTCAGCTTTCCTGTTTCATTGCTTGGATTCCTGTGGCTGGGGGTGTACAGAGCACGGAGCCTCCCCCACACCAGTGCCCCTCAGCCTGCCAGGACTCCCAACCTGTGCTCCAACCTGATCTTAACAGAGATGTCTTGGTTTGGTTTGGGGTTTCTTTAAAGCTGGCGGTTTTATTCATGCGTAGTTTCATTGCTAGGCATGCAGATACAGTTGTCGCAGCTCTCTTGACTGACAAGTGGCCCTTTTCAGACTACACCAAGCGATATAATCCTTTCATACCCATCATCTGCTGACAAAGAGGGGGACCCGGAGGCCTCAGAGGTCCAGCTGTAGTTCTGGACTTTCAAAGTCTGATGTTACAATGAGATACTGGTGGTGTGGATGTATGACCAAACCCCAGGCCCCGCTTCTAAGAAGCACCATGGCTCAGGTGGTGGGTGGCAGAACCGCTGAGATGCCCTCTGGTTAGACCAGTGCCCTCCAGCCTGGGGACTGCAGGTGGCAAGAGGACATGGATATCCACTTAGTCCAACGAGCTGCCAGCAAAAGCAAAGCCCCTTGGGCAGCCTTATGCATCTGCACAGCAGAGATTAGGGCTGTGGCTGTTGAGAGAAGTTGTGGTATCTGCTAAAGGTGAGAACTGCTGGACCAGTTAAACCTCTGCTGCTGCTGCCTGTACCTGCCACCACCTTCACCCCACCCACGGGTGACTCTAGTGCTGCTTTAAAGCCCTGGCTTTTAGATTTACACACAATAATACGTAAAGCTCCATGGCTTCCTTCCTTAGTTTTTGTTTTTCACTTCAGATGACTCTCCTGTAAAGGTCCTGTAAAGCTCCTGTAAACAGCTTTTCAGGAGCTTTCTCGAATGTAAGATGAAAACAACCTTTTGAGCATGAAGCAATGCTCAGGGGAAGCAGAGCTTGCAAAGGGAAGTACCCCAGAGTTTTCCCAAAAAGCACAGCTGCTGTTAGGCACTGAAACACGTACCTGGTTCCAGTTCAAAACAGCAAGAGAGATGGAGATCATTCCTCTCAGCATTCTCGGCATTCTTAGTGAAGTGGCACAGGCTGAGTCCCACAGGTATTTAACTTGGTCCTTCGGGGCACTTGAATTAAATTCGGTAATATTTATTATGGTTATAGATTCCTCTTCAGAATTATCTGAACATGATACACACCAGCAGGTCACTGAGAAATAGAAAGTTCTCCCTGCAAGAATGCTAGAAAACCCCATCTGGAGTACTGTGTCCAGATCTGGGGCCCACAATACAAGAAGGATGTGGAACTGTTGGAGAGGGTTCAGAGGAGGGCCACAAGGATGATTAGAGGGCTGGAGCACCTCCCCTACAAAGAGAGGCTGAGGGAGCTGGGCTTGTTCAGCCTGGAGAAGAGAAGGCTGTGGGGGGACCTCATTGCAGCCTTCCAGTACCTGAAGGGAGGGGATTCGACTTTTTAAAAGAGCAGATAATGGCAGGACAAGGGGGAATGGACTAAAGCTAAAGGAGGGAAGGTTTAGATTAGATATTAGGGGGAAGTTTTTTACAGAAAGAGTGGTGAGGTGCTGGAACAGGCTGCACAGAGAGGTGGTGGATGCCCCGTCCCTGGAGGTGTTCAAGGCCAGGTTGGATGGGGCCCTGGTCAGCCTTGTGTAGATCCAGGCCTGGAGGTTGGTGTCCCTGCCTGTGGCAGGGGGGTTGGAGCTCTATGATCCTTGGGGTCCCTTCCAACCCAGACCATTCTATGATTCTATGATTCTATGAAAACCTGCCAGCCAAGCAGTGCTATCGGTGGGTGAGTTCCTCTTCCCTGCATGGTAGCCCTGGCTTGGGGACCGTAGCTGGTGTTAGATGAAATCCCTGAGTGCAGCATGGCTCGGGTTCCTTCCAGATGTGATCAATGCCAGTGAAGTTTACTGTTGCCATACGTGGGGTTTGCTTTGCAGTCAGCCTGAAGTTAAGGGAGTGAAGTCGTGAGGAAGCAGATCTGCACTGACCTGCGAGGCCGGAGCTCCTTGGCTGCTTCTAGGAACATTTTGCTTCAAACAAGGAGCAGGCATCTAGCAGACCTGTCTCTTTGTGGTAACTGGCTTCACATTTGCTTGCTGTTGTAGTTTTGGTTCTGGTGCAGGAGGGGGGCTGCAGGCGTGGCTTCTGCAAGAAGCAGCCAGAAGCTCCCTGCATGCCCAACGGAGCCAACATGTCTCTGGGCAGCCTGTTCCAATGCCTGACCAAGAAGTTAAGGCACTTTTTGGGTTTTAAGTGCATTTGGTGGGTTTTTTTCTAGAAACACAAAGTCAGAGGTGGGCATCACCTGCAGAGCCTCCAAAAGACCTCCTAGCAGTTTGAACCAGGAACAGGAAGTGGCCAGCAGCCAACCATGCTGGGAAGCCCATCCCCTAGCGCAGGTCTGCTCTCCTGTATCTCTGTGGTAAGCCTTAAAGCAAACGTGCTGAGTGGAGCCATATCAGTGGTTTTCCCTTTCTGGGGTATTTCACAGTCTCTGTCACTCAGTGTATCCATGGTCACAACTAAATAACACCAACCAATACAATGCCAACCTAATTAAAGTCTGTTTGGGTGTTGCTTATTTTTAAATCCTCAGTTTTTTAGGTGTGATGTAGAAGCATTTCAGTCACAAAACCAAAATGAATAATGAGAGAATGGACGTGTTACACAGCTCTGCTGCCTCCCACAGAACAAGTCTCAAGCAGTTACAGCACCCACATAGAAGTTAGTTGAGCTTTTTGGGACTAAAGGCTCCTTGATCAAAAAAAACCCAAATCCAAAAGGATGGGGTAACAGAAGTTGTCTGTCACTCACTCCCCTCCTTCGAGCGTCCATCTGTTGCTTTTAGTTTGGGACAGACAGCAGTTGGCTCCAGAGATCTGTCTCCACTGAAGTTTACCTTGGAGTGAAAGGCCTAATGTGTGCTGTGCACATGGGGCAACTGCAGTCGTGTCTGCGTGTAGGCAGCTGCAGAGCTCTGTACGTGTGGCTGAGGAGATGGGGAACTGGTACACAGTGGAGTAAAACATCTACTCATGGCAGGGATAAGCCCCTAATGGGTGCCTGACGCATCTGAGTGCCACGTTCCACTGATACATACTAAGCTGCTTGCCTGAGTTATTCTTTTTAAATAGAGATTAAGATGGGTTTGGATTACTTCCCCATCCTTGAAATCTCATGGCAGTTGCCGGGGCTTCGTTTGTTTTTGAAGATTGAAGCTGGCTCCATGGGTGGGCCCGGACTGTTTTAAGATGTTTTAACGTGTGGATTTATTCCACACTGGAAAATAACTATTTCTGTGCCACAGCTCTTGCTGCTAGGTGTTTCTTTGGTAGAACAGTAGCACTGAAATGTAAGATGATGAGCTGATGTCCAGGCATTTGAAGCCAATTCAGGGTGCTTTTGAAGCCAGAAGCCTTTGACCTTAGGTTTTCAATCAGCCCCTTGGACTATGGGCGGTGCTTGCATAGGACCTTGTCTGCTACTGGAACAAAGTATATCCCATAATAGGCAAACTTGAGTGCCGTAGCTGCTCCTAGTCTCCTAGCACTGGCTCCAGTGGCCACTCTCTTGGGCTTTTTTTTCCTGTAAAAATGTCTGATACACTTCGTGCGTTACTCTGATACTCAGCTCTCAACAGGGATGTTTGCATTTTATACATTTATATGTATGAATAAATTTGCATATATACTTGTGGCTTGTGTTTAGATTAAACACACACAACTTGGAGGGGCTCTGAGCGTGCTGTAAGTCAGTATCAGACGGTGAAGTGTTTGGAGAAAAGAACTGGAGGCAAACCCCGTGAAGAGAGATACACAGGGACATGCTCAGGAGTCAGCTACAGGGCTTGAAGATTTAGGAGCCAGCAGCTCAGAGGGGGAAATTGCTTCTGTGACTTGGGAGAACCTCCCAAAATTGATCTGTCAAGTGTTTGCTGTCACAAAAATGCTTATGCGTTCATGAGATGCAAGATGCAAACAGGCCCAAAGCAATTCTGCACTGGTTCGTGTCAGTGAGCAGCCAGAGTGATGGTCAGCCTTTTGGGTACAGTGCTTGATGAAACGTGGGCTGGAGGTGGTCCAGAGGAGAGTAGTGATGACGAGGAAAATGAGACAGAGGAAGATTACAGTAGTTGGACTGTTTATTTAGGGAAAAGTTGGCCAAATGGTTAAAGATGATCTTCAAGTAAAAAGCAACTGCTACTATGGATGGTATCCACAGAGCACAGGACAAGAAGCTGTTGCCTGTGTGGTGGTAAGATAAACTTTGGGCTAGGCAAACCTCTTCTGGGTGCTTTTTTGGGGTCCCTGAAGAGAAGTAGCCCGAGGGGTACCTGGTTGTAGATGCTGCATCATGGGAGAATTCAAAGAACAAGTTAGACCAGTATCTCTCAGAAATAGGATGGAGCTGACCCGGCCTCAGGGTGGCTGGGCAGCCTAGGTGACCTCTGAGGTCCACTCCTGGGCACCTGCTCAAAGAATTGGGACCACTGCTACAGCTCATGCACTAAGTTAAAAAATGCAGGTTGCTGGACCATCTTTGGTTCAGCTAGTAACTCCTGTTGCTCCTGTAATTGGTCGTTCCTCCTCAGACTCTACTGAGATCTACCACTCCTACTGGTAATTCCTCCCAGCAGCCAACACACCGACAGTGTTAAAATGGAGAAAGCCTTACTTGCTATTTGCAATTGTCCAGTTTTGGTTTCCAAACACTAGCTCTTTCTCTGCTTAAGAAGTCCTTTAGTACCTGCTATTGAAAATATTTACATGCTTTAATTAAGCTCCACTCCTTTAATAAACTGGACAAAATGTTTCCACTGTGGCGAAGGAGCTTTAGTGCTCTCTGTCTTCTAACTACACGTACGGCATGTGTTCAATTTGTCTGTGAATTAACCCAGCGAGTTGCGTTTCAGTGTGGCCAAGACACAATAGATTGAGCACAGCTCCCACTTAGCAGGAGAAAAACCTCCTGCAGAGAAGTAAAATCATCCTGAAAATCATCCAGCCTTTGTAAAAAAGATGTATTTTTGGCCGAAACTCTAAGGGAACTACTGATGAACTTGAAGCTAAGCCCAGATACCAGTCTTGGCAAAAACAAAAGCATCAAACTGGGTAAGAGGGAAAAGAATCCAGCAGAAGTGGTGTGTGGTCTTTCCTAATGGAACAGTCTTTTGCACGTTCTCCGGTGCAGAGCGCTGTGGTAGAAATGATGGCCTGCAGACTTCAGCAGCATTTGTTTGCTGGTGTGTGTGTGTGTATATATATATATATAGATATGTATATTTCCCTTAAGGGAGTGGTGTATTTCCCACCCCCCTCACCTCAAAACTTTCTCCTAAGGATATTTTTTTTCCTTTTTTTTTTCTAATGAGGGAGGGCTTCTTCGAAGTTGCCTTTCTGCTGTTTGCAATACTGCCCTGGAACAACCTACATGTGACTTGAAAGAGAATTATACTTCTTTTAATATAAACCTGTTGGGGACTCTGGAGTGATTTCAGTGCGTTGAGATGAAGCGCTGCGTGTTTGGCTCGGGGGTCATTAAATCATTCACTGTACTTGCTGCCAAGCAAGGAGCATTTCATAGGCCGTTTTCCTGGCGAAGTCCCAACCTGGCTAATTCATGTGCCCACCTAAATTCCTCCGGCGTGTTTGAGTAGAGGAGATGATAGTCTCCACTTGCCTGTTTGAAACACTTGTGCCCCATCGGGCTCGTGCAGCCTGCCCTCCACAGGTGCCTGTTTCGTGCGTGGGTAGGCGGTAACTCCCATTATGTAAAGCACTCGCGGCTCCCTGGGGATGAAAGGTGCTCAGTGTACGCAAGGAGGTTATTAGTCTGCTCGGAGCTGCTCGTTCTGCCCGAGCTGGAGACACGCACGACCTGTTCTGACTTTTCCCAAACAGGTTTTAATGTGCACTGAACCCACCCGCCAGCGCTGCCTTTTGTTTCTAAATTTACCCTGCTGCACAGCTGATTAGGGAGACAGGAAGCAATATATCTTGAAGGTTTCGGGGGGCAGCCCCTCCCTGAAGACGCACTTTAGTGAACTACATGTACCGCGACCCACATGCGGGAGGTGGAGTTTCAAGCCCAGGCACGCCGGTTTAGGTGATACCATCAAAGAGTTTGTCACTTCCTGCAGAAGTTCACCAGCGCTCCTCCACCCCCCAACCTATCATTCTGCTTCAAAATGCTTCTCTCTGCTCTGAGTTGAGTGGGTGGGAGTTTGGGATCAGCAGTGTTGACACTGGAGTAGGTGAAGTGGCGTTTTGGTGAGCTTAAACTACAGCTTTTGGAGCTAGGAGTGGTTTCTGTTCATCTCCCTTATCATTTTGGCAAATGCCTGTAGAAGCATTGTCTCTCCTTCTATTTTTGGATAGAGGGATGGGAACGTTTTGTTCCTTTCAAGCAGTGTTTGAGTCCAGCAGAGAACTCCTTAGCACGTGTGTGCTCCTCCTGTGCAAAAGGCAACACACCATCTCTCTGAGGTTATTAACTGTGTGATACCCACCCGGCACCTGACGCCAGCAATGGGAGTGCCCGATCTACAAGAGACACCAGTTCTCTTCCTTCTTTGATATGGAAAATAAAAGATTAAAAATCTGGTTGTTTCATACAAGCAAACCTAAGATCTGTTTCCTAGAAGTGTGAAAGCCTGGGCCTGAGAGGCTTCCCTGGGAGCTGAGTTGCACCTGGCCTTGCTGTTCTCCAGAAGTGTTTCAGGTGCCTTCTCTAGGAACCTAGCTCACCAGTGGTGTCACCTTCATCTGCCTGGCAACACTGGCACCTGCCCTGAAACTCTGGCGTGCCAGCAAGCTGCCCTGGCAAGCCTGGAGTCTCTCTTGTACTGGAGGGTGCCTGCACAGCTTTTTCTACGAAAAGCAGGAGCAGAACTCTTCAAAGTCACATCGCAGGCACAGAGATGAATTGTCATCAGTTGTACAGACCCTGCAAAACGCTCTTCAGCTGCACTCGCTGTTCAGCATAAACCTGTTAGTGCTACTCTGTGCCGTGAGACAAGGGGAATGGAAATCTCCAGTCAGTCTCAGTACTGAAAGGAAATGGTTACAAAGGTGTAAGTAAGCACGTGGTCATGCCCAGTACAGCTGCATCAGTGAAAGTACAGTCATTCATCTGCTATTTCCCATTAATTTCATTAATCCTGTAAAGGTACTTTAAAATGTTTATGCTGAAAGGTAAGTGCTTGATTCATCCATTTGGTAGGTATGTGGACCCTCTGCATCATTTACAAAACCCCATCACATTCCCTGTGCCACGATTCTGTAGTGGACAGTGTCACAGCCAGGTGTCTGAAATGTATATAAATCCTGCTCTGGGGCCGGGGGGAGTTCAGTTACCAAAGCATGACAGCAGGGAAACCTGAAGGAGCTCAGTTCAGTGCATCCAGCTAGAATGGGGATAGATAGACACGAACACAGAGCCAGCTGATCCAGCATCCTTTTGGGTAGCTGTTCTTATGCCATAAATTGCTAATTAATAACACCATGTTGATTCAGGTCCTATTTTAATATTTTTGTCTGGGGGGGGGGGAAAGCACTTTGAAGCGCAGCCGAGGGGGCAGGAGGAGGCACATCCTGTCAAAGTAAGTTCTCCATTTAGCTGGATTCCACCCACACACTTCCCCCCCCCTTAATTTATAGTAGTAATTCATTTACATCTATTACCTTCAAATTGTTCCTTGGTTTTGTCTTTAAATACTGTCAGAAAATAGCTGAAGTTGTTACCAGCAGCGTCCCTCAGCAGACCTTGAGCTGTCCTCCCTCCAGTGCAGGCCGCAGTTCTCGTGCAGCTGGGTGAATCACCCTGATCCTAAACACACAGATTATACTTGTCTGCTGCAGTTTTAAATAAGCTCAGAGCTCTGCACAACATAATTAAGAGCCGTGACAGGGAACTCTAAACGTTGGTTCCAGCCTCAAGTAAATCACAGATCTGTGTACAGTACCTCCAACAAACCGAGTCCAGTTTGGCTTGATGAATCTGTCCATGTGCCTAACCTGCCCTTTGCGCTGTAAATGTCACCTTTCCATTAAAAGATCCAGGAGGAACTGAAAAGTAACACAAATGCTGCAGCGCCGATCTGCTGTGAACCATCCGTGTTCCTGCCAACAGCCTCCCTCTCTGCACAGACACCCTCAAACATAGGGCACTATGTAAACAGCCTGGAGTCTCCTGTCCCTCCAGTGATTCAGTGACTCAGGTCCCAGCATCCCTACCTGAAAAAGCCCTCAGAAGCCTGTGGGACTGAAAGACCCTGTGCTGAAAGGCCCTGTGCTGAAAGACCCTGCGCTGCTGGGATTAACCCATTAAACCTGGTAACAACAGGGATCCCCCCCTTGCCCAAAGCTCATCTGCTGGGGCTGTGCTGTATCTGGGCAAGGGGAAGTTTTATTTCTAAGCTATCTGTATAGCTTCAGGAAGAGCTGAAGTGTGCACCAAGGGACTTGGCTTGACGGATGTCAAGAAGCCACCAGCTAATTCCTGCTGGTGAGAAGGTCCTTATGACATGACTGCTGTTGAAATTGGCTGAGAGCGGTTGTACTGCAGCTGACTTTTCTCATTTTGTGGCACATCTGTGACTAGAAGCTTTTAAGTTCATGGCCATCTAGGGACAGAGTTTGTAAGAACCAGACTCGGTGAATTTTGCTGTGTTTCCAGCTGGGTTAATCACAGTTATGCACTGACAGACACAGAAAGCTAGGACTTCATCTCTTCTCAAACAGAAGCTACAGTTTCACTTCTTCTTCTCCTTAACAACAAATGACCAGTCTATAAATTATAACTGGGTTTTTTTTGGTGCCTTTTGGCCCTTCACGTTTTCTTCTTCTGGCCTAACTCTGGTACTTTTTCCAAACCAGAGGAATTTGAAATGGAAGTAACCAGTCTATGTGAAACAGCAGCCTTTGCCCTTCTTCTCCCAAACAGAATGGGCCCCTCACTCACATTTATGGGCAATTGAGATAAAAACCCCTGTGTCCCAGGAAAGAAGAAAATACTTGATGTGTTGGGTTGACCCAAGCTGGAGGCCAAGTGCCCCCCAAAGCTGCTCTGTCCCTGCTGGGCAGGGGATAGAAGATATAGCGAAAGGCTCGTGGGTGGAGATAAGGACAGGGAGAGGTCACTCACCAGTTACCCCACTTCTCTCTCTGGCTGCAATAGCTCTTTTTTTTGCCTTTTTAACTGTTATCACTGGGGGGCTCAGCCATGGCCAGTGACAGGACTATCTTGGAGCCAGCTGGCATTGGCTCAGTCAGATGTAGGGGAAGTTCCCAGCAGGTGTCACAGAAGCCACCAGGGAGGGAGGGGCTACAGGGGTACCAAAGTCATGCCACACAAATCCAATACACCTGACAACTAGGGGTGGAGTTTGCAGCAGATACATATAAAAGAAAAAGCTCTCCTGTCGGCCCCTTCAGGTACTGGAAGGCTGCAATAAGGTTTCTGCAGAGTTCTCTGCGCAGAACAAGTCCAACTCTCTCAGCCTGTCTTCATAAGAGAGATGCTCCAGTCCTCTCATCATCTTTGTGACCCCTTCTGGACTCACTCCAACAGCTCTATGTCTTGTAGTGCAGTAATCCGGGGGGGGTGTCATGACAAGCCTGTCACCAACAAAGGTGTTAACCAGCACTGGTCCCACTACCAACTCCTGTGGAGCACCACTCATCACTAGCCCCCACCCAGATATTGAGCCATTGATGACAACTCTTTGAGTGCAGCCACTCAGCCAGTTCCACAGCCAGGTGGTCCTTCTTTCAAATCCATGTCTCTCCCATTTAGAGACAGTGAGGACCAGTGTCAAATGCTTTGCACAAGCCCAGGTAGATGACATCAGTCACTCTTCCCTTATCCACCAGCACTGTAGCTCCATCATAGAAGGCCACCAGATTTGTTAGGCAGGGTTTTCCCTTAGTGAAGCTGTGTTGGTGGTCACCAATCACCTCTGTACTTTCCATGTGCCTGAGCATAGCTTCCAGGAGGATCTTCTCCATGATCTTTCCAGGCACAGAGGTGAGACTGACTGGCCTGTGGTTCTCTGTGTCTTTCTTTTTTCCCTTTTTAAAAGTAGGGGTTATGTTTCCCTTCTTTCAATAAGTGGAAATTCCACCAGACTGCCATATACCATGCATACACCAGATTGCCATATACCATGCATATACCAAACTGCCACATACCATGCATATACCAGACTGCCATATACCACAGCAGTGTATGGTTCTTGGCTTTCTTATGCAGAGCAGTGCTCAACTTTTGAACTGGTTATATCTTAAATTGAATTTCCTTTGTCCTCAATCTTTGCCTCCTAAAATATAATCTAGACATAATAGTCAATTGGGAGTGGCCATTTCTAAATGCTTAACTGCTTCATGGATGCCCCAGGTTAAACAATCGCAAAGGCCAGAATCTCATGCAGAAGAATATATATAGATAGGACATCCCAGCTTGATATAAGTCTGAATAGTGTTTATGATTCTGAAATAACTTTTTAAAGAATCAGAGTAAAATATGTGTGGGGGTGGGGGGTAGGGGGTGGGGAGAAGGGGTTTAGCTTAAAAATTCCTGGATCTAAATATATTGGATTTCTGTTAAATTTAAGTTTAGCTTCATTATTTTTAGGCTGTGTTTGCTTTGGAATGATTCTAGCATCCTAAGCTATTTTTATTTTGTTTGTGGTGCCTACTTACAAATTTTATGTGGTTACTTTAGCTTCTTCTTAATTGTTAAAAATGTTTGTGCTACCAGTGTGGAAGCAGCAGAAGGATGTGTCATTCATAGATGCCAGTCTCAGCCAGCAGCAGAGGAAGACTCACATGTATCGAATCATAGAGTGTGTTAGGTTGGGAGGGACCTTTAAAAGTCATCTAGTTCAACCATACGTACTGGTTGAAGTCCAGAGTATAGAAGCTTTATCACAGGCTGCACTCTGTGAGTATGGTGTAGCTGCCCTGAGTGCTCTCCTGACAGGCAGCAAGCACTTCAGTATTCACTACATCACGTTACAAAGGGTTACACATTTCCTTTGCCTAATTAACCATTGTGCAAATAGCCATTGCACCTTGTCTTGAACCTGGTCCCTGCTAATTTCATTTGGTGTCATCTGATTTTTGTAATAGAAGAGAGGGTGAGGAGTAGTTTCATCTTCACTTTCTTCCTATTTATACTTCATCCCTTTTTTTCCTTAGTCGTCTCTGTTTTTGAGATGAATAACTGATGATGATCTAGATAAGATGATCTCTAAGGTCTCTTCCAACCCAAACCACTCTATGATTCAAGGGCTCCCTGTGTGAAATTGGTCCCAAACCTCTTGTGCCCTTCTTGGAACCTTTCCATTTCTAACACCATCATTTTCAATATAGAAAACTGCCCAGAGATCTACAGACATGAGCACACCCCAGATTTCTCCAGTACATAATATGTCCTGTAACTTTTAACCCGTTCTGGTCAAGCTGATCAAAGTGGAATATACTGGCTTTAACAAAAGATATCACTTAAAATTCAAACGCTGCCTAGCTGAGAAGAGTGGTTTCTAGGAACGAGGATGGAAACAGTGACAAAATCATTCCTGGAACTTTCCCTTATTCCTGCTTTTCAATATCACTTACTGCCCTGGCATTTCTGTGCCCAGCTGTGTTGTCAGGTCTATTCCACACCATGCTTTGAGATCCAGGCTCTTACCATGAGGTGGTATTGCACTGCACTGTGTGCTGATGGCACTGACCAGCTAAGGGCGCTGCTGCTGCTCCCTGGGCAAGCTGGTGACACAGGGCACTCCCCTGGAAGCTCTGAAGGAAGACAGAGATTATCATCAAGCATGAATTATGAAATACGTAATGTTTGGGGTGCAATCATCCCAACAACCTTAACATGTCAACAGGGGCCATAGCTAAACCAAGCTCATCCTTGTCTGCCCTTACAGTGATTGAAGTGAGAGCGGTGCTATTGGGGCAGCTGTCAGCAACGTCCAAACTGAGTTAGATCAGTTTAGAGTTTAGGTGCCCTAAGTGTCCAGTTATCTCCACTCACTGTAAAGGAAACTGATGCTTGCTTGGCTGGATGCAAGTGTCTAAGGTCAGCTGGAAGGAACCCCAACAACTGCACCTAGAAAAGGCAAGAAAGAATTGTGCTGCTTTTCTGGTGAGGTGTCTGTGTCCAGCTCTCCTTGCATTGAGAGGAGGAGGCAGCTGGAGAAGGGGTGCAAGATGACACTGGGAATTAGCCCTTGGAGACTTGGGCAGCACTAGGGATGAGGGAGGTGGAGGAAGAAACATTTAGGATGCTCCACATAAATCTGAAGGTGAGCAGTGTCTTTGTTGATGTGGGGGTGACTGCAGCCTGGGGGTGTAGAGGCTACAGAGTAACAAGGGTAACACAAGAGCTAGAAGGGCTCGAGGATGCTGTCGCTGGGGCAGAGTTACGGGGAGAATTCTGGGATATTCAGATGCTGCTTGGGGCAGAGATACCAGTCACGGGGGCAATGGTATTCCAAAGATGCTGAGATGCAGAACGAGGACTTGCTGCTGTGACTGGAGCAGAGGTTTAGATTTACAGGGATTAAAACTACTGGTGTGAGGAGCTGGTGGGGGTGTGAGGGGAGACTGACTGCTGACTTTACTGGGGAAGAGGGAGATCATTAGGACACATGAGTAAGAATACAGTTAGTGGCAATTGCTTCTCACTTTTCTTCAGGTTCTTCCTCTGTAACTGCTACGCTTGAGGGCCTGCAGCAGCACATGGCATTAGGCCCTTTTGTATTTTCTACACAGCCCAGTGTGATGACAGCTGCTCTTTCTTCCTCCCCCAGCAAGGAAGGGAATAGAGAGACAGCCAGTCTGGCTCTGCACCATGTCTCACTTCTCATCTCCACCCTGGCAGTAGAGGATGGCGCACAAGAGAGAGCAGAGATATCCCTGGCTGTGGTGCTCCACCAAGAAGAAGTGCTAACACATCTCCCTGGTGAACTGAAGCTTTAGGCCTAACCAAGGAGTTGGACATTTTGAGCCAGTGCAGGAAGCCCTTGCAACCAAGAAGAACCACATGTGCCAGCTGACTTCCAGATTTTGGCTGGTGATAGAGGAAGGGGGTGACCTCAGCTCTTCTCTGCACTCTGGAAAGGATGCAGTCACTATCCCCAAGATGTTTTTCTTCCCTCTCCCATTCTTCTTCCTCTTCATGCTGACCACCCTGCTCCTCTGGTCCCGCAAGTCAACCTGCTTCAGGTCCTGGGCTCTTTGCTAGGCTGAGGGACTATTATTTACCTTTCCAGTTCCTCATGTCAGAGTTGGTTCTCACTTGTGTGTAATCCAGTTGCTAATTCAGCCCCACTTCCCTGCTCACACCCACCTCCAGCCCTGAGCCTTCCCACCGCAGCCGCACCCTGGGTGCCCAGAGGCGGGTGGCTGCGCCGGCTCGGACGGTGGCAGCACTGGGTTCGGGCAGCGTCCCGCTCTGATACCTGCCGGGGACAGCCCTGCCGGGGCCCGGAGGCTGGCAGGGAGCACAGTGAGTGTTGACACAGCCCTCTGCAAACTCATCTGCCAAGCTGAGAAGCCTCTGCTAAAGTACGTGAGCTGAGACTTTTAAAAAACACATTTATAACTTGGCTACATCTTCTGGCATTGGAATGACCTTCCCCCCCGCCCCTTTTGCCAAATTTCAAGCTCTTGCTCAAACAAACGATTGCCTAATCTTGCCCTGAAAACCACAGAACCATTTTTACTGAAACTGCCCTCCCCTTTCCTCCTCCTAAAAGAAAATGGAGGGGGAAAGAATCAGCCCGAGGCCAGGCCTTGGCAGAAAACATTTCAGCCTGGATGAGTAACATCCAACAAACTTTCCAGCAACTGAAAGCAGGAGCTTATAATGAGAACTGTCAGGCGGTGTAATTACAAGTGGTGCTGCCACCTCTATCTGCAACGTGCATCGCCCAGAAAAGGAGGGAAGTGAATACACAGCGAAGATAATTTTACGTAACCTGAAGAGTTGGACGCGTGCCTCCCCGTGTCTGCTTCTTATCCGGCTTCATCTAGCCTTAGCTTCCCTTCCTTGCTTCTCACAGTCACGCTCTTCCTCCCCTGCAGTTCCTGCCACCTGGAACAGTGTTCTTGTAGCCTCCTATCAGCTCCCTGATGTTGATTTCTGGTTAAATATATATCTGGGATCTCTTGTCTCCTGCTCTTACTTTTCTCCTCATTCTGCCAATACTCATCTCCGAAATGCTTTGCTCAGTTTAAGCTGAGAATATTTGGGGGTTGTTTTAAAAAGGATTATAAGCAGGAGGCAAATCCACAAATAAAGTGATGCTGAAAACATCAACATGGGTGATACTGACTTTCACTGGGCAGTTTGTATAAAGCTATTTCATGATCATGAACGATTATGACCAGGCTGCCCAGGGAGGGGGTTGAGTCACCATCCCTGGATGTGTTCAAAACAAGGGTAGGTGAGGTACTTAGGGATATGGTTTAGCACAGGACAGAAACAGTTGGACTTGATGGTCTTAAAGGTCTTTTCCAACCTTGTGATTCTGTGATTATTTAAATTAGATGAAAGCCAAAAAAAAAAGAAAAAAAAAAGTGGACTACTTAGATTAAATTAACTTCTTAAAAAGACACCTTTAGTAAAATCTACTCCATTACCAAAATCAGAACTACTCATAGATGCAGCATTTCACTCACTGCCTGGGTTTTGTTGATTTTTTTTTTAAACTGCTGATGCTGAAAAAAGACAAATTGCAAGAAGAAGCAATTTAGCATAGGAATGAGCTTCAGATAAAGCAAACTTAAAAGAAACCAAACCAGATAGTTTATAACCCCCACCTGTGGACACAGATTGAATGTAATTTGTATAATCTCTAAATATAAGATTAATAAACTAATAGTTACAAGCAGCATACTTTGGAGAGTATGTTGCTCACCAACCATGCAGGATAAATCATCCGCAGGTCAACTCACCCAGCCAGCTCTCAGTTGGACTCACAGAGGGTTGAAATTCTGCCCAGTCAGTGGTAGGAAAGATACAGCTGTAAATCCAAGAGACAGGTTTGTTATCTAATCTAGTATCTTGCATAACACAGGCTGTGGGGCTTCCCTGGATTGATGTTTACTCAATTAGCCCACAATCTTGAATAAGCAATACCCAGGAACGAATTTATGGTAGCTCCAGGTACTTCACACACTGATCCCCCAGGTTCTGCATCTGTAATGCTTTCAGGTTAACTGTGGGTGTAACTCATGGGCACGAAATAGTTGGTGCCTTCCTAATGGTGAAGAATCCTTGTGATGTTGAGTTACCCAGCCACTTGGTAGCACCAGCAGTCTAGTCGTGGCCATACTAATGGGCATCTCTGGTACCCAACGGGAACGTTATCCTCACGGGCATAAGAACTGTTCCACCAGCTGCAGATGTTAAAAGGGAACATTTGTTCTGAAAATAGTCTATTGTATTTCAATAGCAGGTTTGTTTACCTCATTTGCTTTAAGCTAATTTACAAACTCTTAATCAAGGCGATTACCTGCATTTTCTATGGGTGAAAAATCTCTTCTCTGGCTAACTGGGAGCAAAGGGAGTGCACTGCACTGAGGAGGCGTTTGCCTTCACACAGCTGCTGAATCCTGCTCTGGAGAGATGTGCAGACATCATCAGAAAGGCAGCTGAGACAGAATGGTCAGAAGTGCAGGAAATTCTGGCTTTTCTTTATTTATAGGTTCTAGGATTCAAAACTCTCCTTACATGCTTTACCTTTCTGTTTTCTTCATTCACTCTCTTCTGGAGAAGGCACATGTAATTGGGTGGTCTGATAGGTGGTACCACTGGTTAGAGGGATGGAGTGTTGTGAGGTGATGTGATGCATGTGGGGAGCTGTCAGCTGGGTCTCATCCTGTTTCCTTTCCACATCTGTTTTCTGTTACCCAGTTACTGGATGGTGCTTGTGAGAAACAAGCCCAGAAGGAGCTTGGTTAATTGCTCGTTGGTGCCTCCTGGGGAGGATCAGAGCCCAGAGAGAGGGTCAGGAGGGGACAGGGTGACAAGCAGAGGCAGGGAGACATTGGTGCTGCTGAGCCAGCTGGGTTTAGCTCTCTAGGCTGCGTTTCCATCAAAGTTCAGCAGGGAAATAAAACACGTTGCTACAGCTCAGCAAAGCTCAGCAGTATGTAAGTCAGCCTGAGGTAAGAGAGACCTGAGCCATATACCATATCCGTGCTTTTTAAAGCCTTGATACTCCTAGTAGGAAACTCATAGCAGAAACTCCTTGGTTTCCTTAATGTCATTGCCACAGGTGGGCAAGCTGGAACAATATCTTCATTGTATTCAAATGCATACGTGGTCCTTTCTGTATCCCTTTTCCCTTTACTGTGAGGTACCAGGACAGCTGTGGGGTAGTGCAAGCTTTCCTTTAATCAGCCTTGTTCCTGGGGAGGCCTGGGAATTGCGAGGCCACAGATGCCGGCCTGTGGGACTGCTGCATGGAGCAGGCAGGAGCAGGTTTGTTTACACAGAAAGCTGGTACACAAACAGCTGGGCAGCACAGAATGAGGAGAGACAAAACGCAGGTGCTCTGCTCCAGCCAGAACCCAGATCAAATCTGCTTTCTAAACAAGCTGGGTAATACATCTCCCAGATGTTGAGAACCAGATGTAGAAGAGAATTTATGTGCTTACAAATTGAATGTTGGGAAGCTGGACTTTGAGGAGCTTCCCATGTGGAATGGAAGCTGGATCCCACTTAGGCACACATCTACCCTGCATGGAACATTTAGGAGGGCTCAGATGATCTTGCAGGGACCCAAAATGCCAACATGTAGAGCAAGAGCCACCTGACACTAAGCTGTTTTGTGGGAAGCTACTTGGGAGGAACCAGCAAGAAGTTCTAGGGACAAGCACAGATCAAAATTTTCCTTTTCAGAGTCTTTGCTGCCTTGCTTTACCTGGGGTCCATAGCTCAGAAGCTTCCCTGGAGTCCATCTGTCCTTGAGATTAATTTCTTGCCTGGAAGAAGGGCTCAAACTTCTTTTATAAGAAAGAAAGTAGTTGAGGTTGTCACAATAGGGCACGTTGCATGGGACTGAACATGCTTACTCCATATCCCTGCTGATTTTGAGAAATTTCTGTGTCCCCAAGTGTTCAGCTCTCCAGTCCCATGAGCTGCACAATGCCCAGGAGAAAGAAGCTGTGGCCTTGTGATTGCAAATGGGTGCCATTGGCTGAGGAAGGTGACCCAGCCCTGGCATCTGGGCCATCATGCTGATTTAGTAGTCAGTTTGCCACACAGCTCATATGCCTGGGATGTGTACGGCCTGTTGTGATTTCCCTCCTTACTCTGAAGGGTTAAACGAGTACAACCAAGATGTCTGGGTTATAGATAACTTTGAATAATGCCATGATTTACTGAACGTCCTATAGATGCTTGGACTATTGAGCAGCCAAGGATTATAGAGTGCTGTGGTTTGAAGACACAAGTGCCTCCTCTAGTGTGGGAGAGCAGCAGGTAGGTAGAAGGTGGATTTTCCCCCACCAAACCAGCCTAACAAGCAAAATAGCAGTCAGCTGCCTTCTTGCTTTCTTTAGACTAGTTGTCTTTGGCTGCATTATTTTGGACTTAGGTGCTCTGACATCTTATAAACCACTGAGAAATTCACTGACAGACCTGGCTCTGAGTGGTCACTTGACCTTTAGAGGTGCATGTGGGATGAAGAAGTACATGACAAAGGTTAGCAATAACTAGAATTTGTAGCCTTTGAGTCTCTGATGGTTTTCTCCTTCATTCAAAGCCAAGAGAAGCTGAGACATCAGCAGTCTATTTTAAGCAGGCTGTGTATGCTGGGTAAGCAGCAAACAGGCTGCTGTTCAGCGTGGAGTTGCAGAAAGGGTGTGTGTAGTCTGCCCTGCGCTGGTTCCAGGAGACACTCGCCAGTCGTTCAAGAGTTTATGTTTTATAGGATGTGTTTCAGGAGCATTGCTGCTCACAGAATTGTAGGGCTTGGAAGGGACCTCAAGAGATCACTGAGTCCAACACCCCTGCCAAAGCAGGTTCCTTAGAAACCTTCCTGTCTCCCACACCAGCACGCAGATCCTTGGGTAGGAGCCATCTCTGCCTGCTTTCCACCAGCTCGGGGAGGGAGGACACTGAGACCTTTGCACAGTGCAGGCCATCGGGAGGTCCTGCTGTGGAGCTGCTGTGAAATCAGCAGTGCCTGTGTTTTCATTTTCTCCCTGCTCATCTCAACCAAGGGTAACAGCACGTGGGTTTGTGGAGTAGCACAAAGGGCTCTCTAGGCTGCGGTGTGATCCAAAGAATAGATCCCTAACCGATAAGCTGCAGCAGGGAGAGCTGGCCAGAGCTCCAGGCAGAAGTGTGCCAGTAAAGCACAGAGCCTAAGCGGGGGTGTGAGTGCACTTTTATCTAATTCAACACGCTATCTTATCTGGTGCCAGGGGAAAGCAGTTCTTGCGGAGCTACAGCTGCTGCATGTCTTCCTATCTCTTCTGTGAACAGCATTAAAAGCCGCCCAAGGCCAGCCACCCACAAGTTACTGCCCCAGAGCCCCACAGAACAGTTGGGGCATAAGAAACACTTTGAAACGTTACAATAAGGGGTTTGTTTTCCTGTGATATAGGGAACGACCCACCCATTTACCTGATGGGGCACTGATTTCAAAGGAGGTACCAAACTAGCAGAAACTACTGAGAAGCCTCTGAGGCAACTGAATCCTGTAACTACGTTGGTTATATTTATTACAGACATCATTACTCTCTGACATTTCTGGAGTGACTTTCCAGACCTGATTTCTGGTAGGAAAGCTTCCAGAGGTACTTGTCCAGAAGAAGAACACGGGTAGGGGTGGGGAACTGCCTGGGGCTCCAGCTCCCAGGTGGGACTTCCCTGGGGCCTGCCCAGGACACCCGTGCATCCAGTCTCAAAGCTGAACATTTTTCCCCTTACTTGTCCACTCGGTGGTGCTACAGCAACGCCAGCCCTTTTCTGGCACCTTCTCACTCCCACGCCTCAGGCCGAGAACATCGCTGCTTTAAAGAGCTTCCTCTGTGAATCCCATAGCCAGGAAATCCAGATAGCTCCCAGCTTTGTACCCTGGCACTTCGTTTCCAATGGAACTGAAATAGACAACACAGAAGACCCTTCATGCCTAATCACATACGAAGAGATAAGCAAACCTATGATCCTTTTCTCTAATCTTGATTATAATTTAATTAAGTTATGATTCTGTGTTGTTTTTAAAGAAAAAGTGAACAGGGTAACGTCACTTCCAAGCTACTTGGGTTTTCAAAGAGTTGAGAGGGAACAAGGACACTGCTAGGCAGGGTTTGTGGGGAAAACATTCTTTTCTGTTAATCAACGTTATCATAGTGAGGATGCTCGAGGTGATCCTGCTCTGGTAGGGGGTTGGACTAGATGATCTCCAGAGGTCCCTTTCAACTCCTAATGTGCTGTGATTCTGTGAACTGAGAAAGATTGATGAAAAAACCCAAGTTTAATCTGTAATGCACACCTCTCTTCGGGGTCAATTTTAAACTACTCTGCATCACAGTAGGATTTTTAAAAAGGAGCCCTGCCTGCTGGGAAGGGCTGTGAGTTCAGGACGCTATAGAAGTACCTCCAGTGCTGGACTAACTGGCTGCTAGGAGGTCGCTCTCCTTCTCCAGCCAGAGTAACTGGCCACAGGGCAGCTCAGAGAAGGGATGCAGTGAGGGCAACCCTGCTGAAAGGCTCTTCAGAGCATTGGGTTGAGCTTTTCACTTTACCTGAATACCAGTGCTGTGTCCACGCTTCTCAGCCAGGATCCAGGTGCCTAGAGAGGAATTCCACCTGCCCAAAATCTGTATTGATTTGTGTGCTGCCTCTGGGTTTACAGGCAGGTGTGATGAACCTGATGAACCTGAGCTCCAGCATTCAGCACAGAGCCCATGTGGAGCTGTGCACAGCGACAAGGATCAGCATTTCAACATCCAGAAATGTTTCCTAACCCTAATTCTCAGCACTCCAAACCAGCAATTTGCTCAGTAGAGCTGAAGGGGAGGATTCTCTGACGTTAAAATCGATGAGAAAAAAACCTATATAGCAGGTGTTGTGATTACATTTATTGTATTAATTCTTGTAATATAACTCTGTGTGGACAGTTGTGATTGGTATCTCTGAACTCTGGTTTTCTGAAAAAAACTCCAGGTGTCCCCAGCACTCACTGGCACATGGGTGGTTAACTGACAGAATCACAGAACGGTTGGGGTTGGAAGGGAGCTCTGGAGAGCATCTAGTTCAGCCCCCTGCTAAAGCAGCAGCACCTATAGCAGATTGCACAGGATCACACCCAGGTGGGTTTTGAATATCCCTGGAGAAGGAGACACCACAACCTCTCTGGGCAGCCTGTCCCAGGGCTCTGTCACCCTCACAGTGAAGAAGTTTTTCCTCACGTTCAGATGGAGCTGCCTGTGTTCCATTTTGTGCCTGTTGTCCCTTGTCCTGTTGCTGGGCACCACTGAAGAGCCTGGCCCCATCCTCTTGACATCTGTCCTTTAGATGCTTATAAGCATTGATCAGATCCCCTCCCAGTCTCCTCCAGACTAACCAGACCCAGGTCTCTCAGCCTTCCCTCATATGAGAGATGCTCCAGTGCCCTCATCATCTTTGTAGCCCTCCTCTGGACTCTCTCCAGTAGTTCCTTGTCTTCCCTGAACTGGGGAGCCCAGAAATACTCGTGGAAATGCTGTAATTTGTTCTCCCTCTTCATACCAGCTTTTGCCTTCCTGTGACCAGAAACAGGGGTTAATGGCCTAATTTATAGTTTATGACCTGCTGATATGCACAGACCTCTTAAACATTTAAATTCTGTGTGAGGAGCCCAAGAAGTGTGGCCCACATGCCAGGGACTTGACCAAGATTTTCTCTGCACTGGGTGCTATGCCAGATGCATGTGGGTGACACTGAGTCAGGCAGTGCCTGTGTTCTGCCAGGGCTGGACCTCTTCCAGATCACAGGCAGCCCAGGAAACACGGATTTACCTGAATCCTGGCTTCTCCTGCACTGTGAGTCAACAAGAACCTGTAGCTTCTCTTCCAGGAAAAGAGATGGTTGTATGCAGTTTCCTTTTGAGACAGATGAGGGAACATGTTCTCATGGGCTCTGCGGTGGCTGGGTGCAGGAGGTGAAGGGGTGAGGGTTTTGGGGTAAGGAGAATGCAAAGGGGAAGGCAAAGGAGCGAGTGTGTTGCTGCCCTCCCTTCACAGCAGCTTTCCATAGAGGTGTGTGGTCTATAGCACTTGTGATGCCTGCAGCTACCCTGAGGAACCCCAGGGATGGACTTTCCCTGCCAAATACACTTCTCCTGGAAAAGCAGATGTTCATCACAGAAACACTCTGGCGCTGCAGCGGTGGTGTGCCTCTCTCCTCCGAGCCCTTGGCTCCATGAGCTGGGGAGATCCATCTTCAGAACATGAACTCTCACATCCCTTCAGCCTCAAAGATGATTCCCACAAACTTTGATAGTAATCCTGCCAAATGTCCTCCCTCCCCCAAAAGCTCGTTCCCCAGAAACCAATGTGAAACCTCACGGAGGATTCCACTGAAGCCTTTTTGGCAGTAATATCCCACTGTCATGCCACATGATAGATCATACTCTGGAAGACGCAGCCCTGGGTGGGAACAGCCAGAGCATTTTGATTAGCTTGACTACTTGTCTTGTGAAATTTGGCACCCTGCCACACTTCATAAGTGTGTCGAAAGTTAAGTTTCTCTGTGTCTGAACCCACCCCTAGACTGCTCAGCTTTCCAAAATCCTGATGTGTGAAACACACTGTTGTGCTCTTCTGCAGGACCACCCTCCTGATAAGCAGTTTATCATTATGCCCTTGCTTTCCATCTGGCCACACAAACAGCAGTCACCTACTGCATTTGATTTGCTGGGAGTACAGAAGGAGGACATGTTGCCAGAACTGCTGCTAATGCCTGAGATGCAGCTGCCATGAATGGTCAGTTCCTGGTTTTCCTGCTCAGAGGTGGCAGTGGGGACAGTGGTGCCTTGAGCTGCAGGGAGGAGCCGCCCAACACAAGAGAAGGTGCCCACTGCTGAGAAGGGGTTCTTTGGGACCAGCGTCTCACATCCCACTGGGTGGGCAGACCAGGGAGATTCAGACTTGAACCCCTTGCTTTCTAAATTGGAACTGAACTGGATGTGTTGGAGCAGGTCCAGAGAGGGGAAACGAAGCTGGTAAAGGGTTTGGAACACAAATCTTATGAGGAGCGGCTGAGGGAACTGGGGCCATTTATCCTGGAGAAGAGCAGGCTGAGGAGAGACCTTATCACCACCTACAACTACCTGAAAGGAGGTTGTAGTGAGGTGGGGGGGTTGGTCTCTCCTCCCAAGTACCTAGCAATGGGACAAGAGGAAATGATCTCAAGTTGAGTCAGGGGAGGTTTAGATTGGATACTAGGAAAAAATTCTTCACTGAAAGAGTGGTCAGGCATTGGAACAGGCTGCTCAGAGAGGTGGTAGAGTCACCATCCTTGGAGGTGTTCCGAAAATATGTAGATGTGGCACATGGTTTAGTTGACAGATGGTTGGACTTGATGATCTCAGAGGTCCTTTCCAACCTTAAAGATTTTATGATTTTATGATAAACTCCTCCTCAGAGAGCAGTCTAGGTGCAGCTGGATCCTTCTCTCTAACCTGTCTGTCCCATCCCAGCAGGTGGGTATGCGTAGGGTTAATCTTTTCTACCTCCTCAGGGTCTAGGTTAACCCTCTATTAACTAATGTCTTTTAACAACCCCATTGGTAAGATTAGCTTCTGTAATTCTCTGCAGAGTACTCGGGAGTAACAACAATTACCCAGGAGGTCCAAGCAAAGCACAACTTTACTTAAAAATGAGTAGTATTATAAAGATTTCAAACAAAACCACACCATACTACATATTCAGAGCAAAGAATCAAAATTAGTACAATGTATCAAGATTAGAAATGCTGTTACTCTTCTGTGCAGAGAATAAGGTTAGAGAGAGAGAAATTGAGAAGGTATCACTGCCCAGGGATCCAGCACAGATCGGCATAAAGTTGTAGTCCTTGGATGGCAGGTGTCTCAAATCTGCATCTTCTATGCTACCTGGCCCCACTCTTCAGGATGGGTCCTAGCACACCTTGCAGTGTTGAGTTGTGGAGTGTTCTGGAAATGAGTTGGTGGGGAATGGGGTTTCCAAGTGGTTTGCCACCCCTCCCACCCCCCAACCGGGACGATGGAGCAATGATCCCGTTCAGTGGCCTTGTCAGGACTTTCTCCAGAAAGCACTCTGCCTCTTCAGGGCCCCCCTTGCCTGTCACTGTTCCTTATTGGATTAGGGCAGTATCCTCTTTATCAGGGTGGGTACTGAATGAGGGGTTGCTCTTGCAGGGACAATGTCCAGATGGCTTATTGGATGAGGACCCCATCTGAGCACAATGTCCAGTTTGTCAGGGCGGCTGCCTCGAGAACAGAACTCTACAGGCCCTCAGAGCCTTTGGAGGATGGGGGCTGGAGTCCACAAAATGTCATCCTGCCTCTGCAGGTTCTGTCACCTTGCAAGACAGACTGAGACAAACCACTCATTCCAGTTCCCAAAGAGTCCATGTTTGGAGCAATACAGCATGTACCTGCCCAGCCTGGGCCTTCTAGGCTGGTGTTTTATGAGCTCACACCTGCCAAATAGAATCACAAAATCATGGAATCAACAAGGTTGGAAAAGACCTTCAAGACCATCAAGTCCAACCGTCAGCATTACACCACCATAACCACTAAACCATCTCCTGAAGTGCGTGGTCTACCTGCTTTTGAACACCCTCAGGGGTGGTGACTCCACCACCCTCCTATTCCAATGCTTCACCACTCTTTTGGTGAAGATTTTTTTCCTGATATCCAATCTGAACCTCCCCTGGCACAACTCAAAACCATTTTCTCTTGTCCTGTCACTAGTCATTAGGGAGAAGAGGCCAACACCTGCCTTACTGCAACATATCTCCAGGTAGCTGTAGAGCAATAAGGTCTCCCTGAGCCTCCTCTTCTCCAGGCTGAACAGCCCCAGCTCCCTCAGCCTCTTCTCATAAGACCTGTTCTCCAGACCCCTAATCAGCCTTGTTGACCTTTTCTGCACCCTCTCCAGAGCCTCTATGTCCTTCCCATACTGTGGGGCCCAAAACTGCACACAGTACTCAAGGTGCAGCCTCACCAGGGCTGAGGACGGGGGTAAGATCACCTCCCTGGCCCTGCTGGTCCCACTGTTCCTGATACAGGCCAGGGTGGTGTTTGTCTTCATGGCCACCTGGGCACACTGCTGGCTCGCGTTCAGACAGCTGTCAATCAACACCTCCAGGTCCCTCTCTGCTGGGCAGCTCTCCAGCCACCCTTCTCCAAGACCATAGAGCTGCCAGGGGTTGTTGTGGCTGAAGTGCAGGACCTGCCATTTGACTGTTGAAACTCATACAACTGGCTTAGGCCCATCAACCAAACCTGTCTAGGTCCCTCTGCAGAGCCTCCCTGCCCTCAAGCAGATCGACACTTCCACACAGATTAGTGTCATCTGCAAACTTACTAAGGGTGCATTCTATCCCCTCATCCAGATCACCAGTAAAGACACTAAACAGGAGTGGCCCCAGCACGGGGCCCTGGGGAACACCACTCATGACCACCTGGATTTAACTCCATTTAACACAACTCTCTGGACCCATCCATCCAACCAGAGTTCTATCCAGCAAAGCACATGCACATCCAAGCCATGAGCAGCCAGCTTCTCTAGGAGAATGCTGTGGGAAGCTGTGTCAAAGGCCTTGCTAAAGACAAGGTAGACAACTTCCACAGCCCTTCCCTCATCCAATAAACAGGTCAGCCTGTCACAGGAGACAAGGTTAGTCTAACAGGACCTGCCCTTCATGAACCCATGCTGACTGGGCCTCATCCCCTGGTTGTCCTGCAGGTACCACATAATGGTACTCGGGATGATCTGCTCCATCAGCTTCCCCAGGACTGAAGTCAAACTAACAGGCCTGTAATTTCCCAGATCATCCTTCCATCCCTTCCTATATATGGGGGTTACATTGGCTGATTCCCCATCTGCTGGTACCTCTCCAGTCAGCCAAGACTGCTGATAGATAACAGAAAGTGGTTTGGTGGGCACCCCTGCCAACTCTTTCAGCACCCTTAGGTGCACCCCATCCAGACCCATAGATTGTGCACATGGACAGCCACACACAGCTTTTAGTGCCCTACTAGGAATATGTTATTGACATAGCTAATTCTGTGTAATTATTCCAGTGAACCAGTGACTCTCTCCTGATTATCTTCTAAAAAACCACCTCAAAGTAGTGCATTTTTAAAGAATAAAGCAAACTCCTGGGTTCTGCTCCCTGACCCCAGAAGGGAACATTTCAGTTTCATTTCTCTGCAGTTGCATCAAATCCTGTCCTTCATGAAACAAAAGTGAAAATGGACAGAAACAAAATGACAAACATATCTGAAGGTCTGCTGTGTTTATTGTAACTTCCTGCACTAGAATTTCCTGGACCTTCTGCTGCTCCAAGGAACAGGAGCAGCTTGTCCCAAGTGACATCAGGTTTGGTTTGTGGGAACAACTGTTGGGTTCCTGCCTTTGATAGATAAACCACACACTGAAAAACATGGAGATCTGGAGAAACCATTGACTTATTTGTCATTTTCCTTGATCCACTGATTTTAGTTACATTACCATCCTATGGTGCTACAGAAAGATGAGATTAAAATCAGATTTGTTTTCTGTTATTTCTCCTATTAGCCTCAAAACAGGTTTCCTAGTGATTTATCTCTCACCTCCTTAGCAGTTAACAGACAGAAAAAAGACACCTCAGGGTGGTGCACGTAATCCATTTTAAATGTCTGTTTCAGGATTCAATTAAAAAACCCCATCCTAAACCCACCTTTTTATTTTCATTCGACTATAAAGATTGACCAGCTCAGATATACATATTTATTCTACAATTCTTCTACATTTTACTAGACGTTTCTTTCTTGCTAATTGCATCATTGTAGCCTTTGTCCTTCTCTTGCTGGACATTCAAATTCTGCACCCTTTTTTGGTGTTTCCTAAGAGTTTTGCTGGTCAGCAGGTCTCTTTGTTTTCAGAGCTGCTGTGGCATGCCTGACTTCTATAGCTTTCCATACTGCCTGTCATAGTGTTATATTACAGAAGACAAACACGCACAGCTTTGCAGAGACTACTCTTTTGTTCTATTATTTATTGAACAGAAGAAATTGGTTTACAATTAATTTTGTCCCTTATCTTTGTCTATGAAAAAGCCATAGTCTTTCATGCCAGGGCTGGAGAAATATACTGTAATGTGGGAGGCCCGACAGCCTGCAAACCATGTAGCTGACAACTTGTCAGCTGAGGACTACTTGAGTGCAATAACCAAAGGGACAAAATAAAGCTTGAAAAACAGGATACGGTATAAATGTGCTCATTTTCTGTTAGCACTGGCTAGAAAGGAACTGACTGGAGAGGAAAAGAGAGATACAAAAGGCCAGAAGCAAAAAGAATAGCACTTGCAATGTGTATGTATTTCAATCTACAAAGCCTTGGCGTTTAGGTCTGCGTGTCTGGATGCAGGACTGAGCAGCTTCATAGGTACATACAGCGTTTCACTTCAAATTTATTAATTACTTAATAGGAGCCAGGAGAAGGGGAATCACTGAGGTAACACTGAATGTGGTAAGGTCTGAAGCACGCTGCATCTTTTGTAGCAATTGCTGCATGTTGAGAAGCGCCGCCTCAGCAGCAGCAACCTTGTGAACTGCCCGGGCATGAATACCACTATTGTTTCCCAGTAAGAAAAACAGACCCGCAGAAAACAGAGAAACTCCTACAGTCCTGGGCTGATGCCAAACTGGGGTATATTCTTTCAGGGGAAGATAACCTGCTTAATTTTGGGTATGTTCTCACGGTAGCTTATTTTATGCTTATAAATGGGTGGCCAAGTGAAGGAGACAGAGTTCTGAAGACCTACAGCATGTGTTTGACAATGCAGAGACACAAACCAGGTTCACAGTTAGATATCCATTCAAAACTGTTTTAGGAAGACGTTCGAGAAAGGGTAAAAGTTAACTTTCTCTAAACCTAACCCAAGGAAGCCATAAGGAAGTAGCAAGGCAGCCAGTATAAAACCCCAAGAGGTCGGTACTTTATTCAGACCCTTGCAGTTGTACTTCTCAACGTGCAGGTGGCGCCAGAAATGAAGCTGTGTGCTTAAGGCTTGGAAACATTTGATGTTGAGACACATGGACTTCTTCTGTCCAGTCCCTAGACAGCAACTTAACCTCCACTGTTACCAGAGTATGAAGACAGCACAGCGCCTTGAATCTCAGAACTGGTGGTCTTGTCTCTTTTACATCCATGCCTTACACTCAGAGCAGGATAAAATCCATCTCATGCCTACTTATGGCATTAATGTTTTGGGAATTTATAATTCTTAAAGCCTCAGAGCCTAGGGCTTTGGTTTCCAGATGCTGTACAAGCATATTTATTTTACTAGGTTTTCCTTTTTGTTGAAAATATGCTCTCATTGATTTTGTGTGTTAGGACCAGGGTGTTTTATTTTGTTTCTTTAATCTCTCCTAATGGAAGGCCTGGAGAATCTTGCTTCATCACTTCTCTTCACGTTCTTTCATCCCAGTGATCTTTAGGACAGTGCTTTTCCAGCTGAAAATGGTCTCTCCCTGTTGAAATTACTCTGAATTTCTGGCTCAAGAATGTTTCTGGTTTTGGATGCAAACTTCTTTACTTCCCCCTCCACCCCCCCCCCCAAAAAAAAAAAAAAAAAAAAGCTTTGTTCATAAAATAAGGACTTGAGTGACCTTTTGGATTATCACAGTTACTAACACCACATTTCAGATAATAGGCCAGATTATTAGAGGTCCATATGGCTCCCATCGCATGAACAGATTAGCTGCTACCTGGGAAGTCTGGTACTGGCTGGTACTGGGATAGACAGATTTTAGACCAGTGCCAGCCACTGGTTTATGCTGAATTAAGCCTTGCCAGTATGTTCTTTGTTTTCAGAGCCTGAGGTGGTCCTTCTGAATGAGTGCACCAGGAATGGAGCAGTTTTCTTTCCTACTTCACAAAAAAAAAAAGAAGAAGTGAGTATTTGGCATGCTGGTGTGTGTGATGGGGGGGGGGGGAGGGTTTAGGCTGATTGTAGCATCTCGTTTACGCAATCGTTTCTTGTATGGGAGAAGGCACAGCCAGGACAGCTGATCTGGACCGGCCAAAGGGATATTCCACACCATGTGATGTCATGCTCAGTATATAAAAAGGGGGTTGGGCAGGGAGGGGCTGGGCGTCGGGCTCCAGGCAGTGAGCAAGTTGCATTGTGTTTCACCCGCTTTGTCCATCTGTTATAAGTCCTGTTGGTGTTCTTTGCCGCTCCCTTTGCTGTCCCAGTAAACTGTCCTTATTCTAACCCACGACTTTTACCTTGTTCTTCTGATTCTCCTCCTCCCCATCCCACAGGGGGGGAAGAACAGAGTGGGCGGCCACGTGGTGCTCAGCTGCTGGCTGGGGTGAAACCACAACACCATGTGCTTATGTGCCATTTAAAACCATGATGTAAATACTTTAGGAAACTTCACCATGTGTCTGTAACCTCCAAATGTATGTAACCTCTGAGGTACTTGGCCTTTTAAATGGAACACTTCATCATGGCAATGACCCAGTTCCTAGGTAAAGTATGATGCAATCATGTTTAGTGTGATTCACAAACCATTTGTATCCTCTTGAATCTAATAATATCCTAGCAGTAACTCTTCAACATACTCCCCTGGAAATCAAACAGTGCCACATCTGATTCTCTTTCAACTGAAGGAGTACAGAAGATTCCTCAAGAACACGAATAGCAACAGCTAGTTCAACCAAAGCAAATCAAACACCTTAGGAAGAGTCTAAAATCAGTGGAGGCCCTGATGGGGAATAAATGAGTGAAATGAAATCTACAGGAATTGTCTTACTATGACAGCAGGAAGTACCTTGGAGTCAAAGAAGACAATCTGCTGTTTAGAAAGGCAACTCCTTTAGAAGAACCAGGAATGTGGAGCTCTGAATTGACAGTTTGATGCAGCTGAACAGCAGCCTTTGATTTCCCTGATATATAGGTGTTCTTCCCACCCAAATGTGGCTTCTTTTAGTACAATCATCTCTGTTTTGGCATTCTTTATGTTCCTGTCTCTCCCTGAATCTGATGTTTATTGTACCATCGGGAGAGCAAATCTGTCTGCCCAGAAGCAGAGAATAAAACTTAGAAAAGGGAGCAGCTTCTCAAATCGAAAAAGGGAATTGAACTCAACATTACCAAGATCTTCTTCAATTGATTCCAACTCTCTTTTCATCCTCCAAGTAAATAAAATGAAACAGAGTTTCTGATTGATTTAAAAGCCTCAACTTACTCAGTGTGGCTTTGATACATTCTTGACACTATTTATGGCTGATGGGAGAATTCAACTGAGCACTAAATGTGAAAGAAGAAACCCTGCAACCGAATTAGGTAAACGTTAACATTAGTACTTGTGATCCTTTGTGTAGGAGGATATGGAAAACAAAACTCTGTCTGGGTGCAAAGGGGACGGAAAGTTTCCAGATTGTGAATGTACTGACCTTCAGTGAGGGAGCAGCAAGATCTATGCGCTGGGGGTTGGGTTTTTTTTTTTCTTTTCTTTTTCTTCTTGAATGTTTGAAGTTGTCACAATGAGTCACGAATGCCCTACATGTTTAGATATTTGTTCCTTGTGAGCTTTTTACCCATATTTTTGCTCTATGTACAAATACAATTTAAAAAGTCTCACTTTAAAAAAAAAAAAAGTTATTGCTGGCCTAGACGTAGGTGTCCTGTTGCTGTTAGTCAAAACAAGGTGGGCAGTTTGCATCCACCTAGATTATCAAAATATAGTTTGTCTGATCTCATGTTTACAGGATGTCAGAACTACCCTGCTCCTGGGACTTGGCTTTATTTGTAAATTAAAAGACAGTGCAACTTCATTTTCTGTCTCAAGTTGGCTTTTCCTAAGCTGTCCTCAATACCTATGTTTTCCATCATTATCCACCTCTTATGTCCTGAAACCTCATTTTCCAAAGAAAATTTGGTCAGCAGTGGAAGGCTAGTTGCCATCTTATATCAGTTTAACAAGAAGAAACCTACCTCTTTACCACCGGAAAGGGGGTTGATGCTCGCAATGAAGCTATCGCTCCGGAGTTCAAAATGCATAGATGATGGTCCACAGAGGTGTTTGATACCTGTGGGAAACTGAAAAATACGGGGAGTAGCCAGTGAGAACTCTTTTTATTCTTTATTACAGGTTTGATAGGTGGGCTTAGATTTGTGGGAGAGTGGGCACAGGAGTGTCCTTCCATCTCTCAGTTCACCGGCTGAGCTGCATGGCTCCGCAGTGAAGCCTCGTGAGGCCTTGGAGAAATGAGAATTGCCTTGTTCTCACTCCTAAAAGCAGACTGGAATGAAGATAGTTTCTGCTGTTTCTACATGTCAATCACCAGGCAAGCTACAGATACAGTTGCAATAATACATTTCATGTTCTAGGGAGTACTTTTTCTTCACCCAACTGAATGCTTCTCCCAAAGACAAGCAAGCAGCAATAGGTTATGTTCCTGGCTAGGATTAAAGACCAGAGCAGTATTACTGAAACTGCAGAGTCTGTTGTATCTTATCTCCCTGACAGGATGAATTTTTTACTTTGAGCTGGCTGTATCTCCAGAAAGATCTAAGATAAAAATCGTGGTTAATACTTGTGTGTGTCAGCTTGTTCAGGCTGTGCGTGTGTAACTGGCGAGGCTGAAATCCCAGCGAGATATTCTGACAGTCACTTACAGGGGTGACAAACGAGGAAACAGCCTTTTTCTGTCATTTATGGGAGAGAAGAGCAGTAGCAATGGAAAAGCAAGCAACAGTGACCTTTCTCCTTCTACCCCCTTCATAGATGTTTAGAGATGTGTTACAGAGGTGCCACTAAAGCCAAGGTATTTTAGTACTGTGGGAGATGGTAAACTAGAGGAGGCATTGGGTAAGTGTGGCAGCATGGGGAGACCTACATTCATCAGGCCTCCAGGAGAAGGCTTCTGGACACAGGGTTATATCAGGTACTCCAAGGGCTATCTGTGCTACTTGGTGGTAGCACTGATAAAGCAGGGGCACTGCCTTCTACCTCCAGAAATGTGCTGCATCACCTCTGCTGTTTCAGTCAATGCTGCCATCGGGTTTATTTTCATGAACGCTGGTAATGTGGCAGCCACACTTTTATTAGCACTTCGACCTCTACAATTAGATGGGAATCTTTAAGAAAGCAGTTTCCTCTGTTGAGGATCGCTTTATCTGAATGCAGACCTCTTCCCCTCTCTCCAGAGTTAGAGTCTGAAAAGTAGAGGGCCTTGTTTCATTTTATAAATCCTATGGTTTTTTAGGTGAAGATTGTGATCCTGGAAGCTTGTTGCAGCAGGTGAGGGGCTGGAATAAAGATCAGTCCCACCATGAGATGCCACAGGCTGAGAAGCAAAGCCAAAGCTTGTGCAGGACTTAAACCACCACTGCTCTGTGTTTGCCTCTGAAGAGTTCCCTTGATGGAGGCTGAAGCCAGACTCAGGATGCTGTGAATATGCACTGTTCCTCGGGAATTTCACTCCTAAGAAGAAACCTTTAGTCATGTTATTACTTCATGTCCTTTGGGGAACGGACTATCCATCATTGCAGCTAAGTAGGTGGGGAAGGTTCCCTCTTATCTCTTTCTCCAAAAAGCAAAGGAATTTCTGGGAATACAGAACTGGGGGAGCTGCTGCTATACGTGACAGGACAAAGCAAGTAGAAGGGGCCTGACAGCTCAGGGCAGCTACACCTCTTTTTCTGCTATTACAAGCATTTTAGCCTGGTTTTTTCTTCCTCCCCCTCCCTTCCTCCCCATTGCGACATGAGGCGTGCCAAGCAGAAAGGGAGAGCCTAAAACTGCTTGCCCTGAGGCCTGGGAGGGGAGGAATGAGCAGCTTGTATTGCCAGCTTGGAAGGAGGCTGAAGGGTACAGAGGGCAAAGAGCAGAAATGTGGCTGGGGGTGGAGTGGCGTCAGGGAGGGAGGGATGTGGGCTGCACAACTGTACTGGGTTTGCATGGCAAGGGTTTGGTGGGGGAGGGTTATAGTGATGGCTTCTGTGAGGAGTTGCTAGAAGCTTCCTCCAGGTCTGACAGAGCCAATGACAACCAGCTCCAAGGCAGACACACCGCTGGCCATGTCTGAGCCCATCAGAGATGGTGGTAAAGCCTCTGGGATAAGTTAAGAAGTGGGGGGAGGGGGGAAAGCTATTGCAGCCAGAGAAAGGGGTGAGATGTGAGAGGGACAATTCTGCACACGCCCAGGTCAATGAAGGAGAGGGAGGAGGCCAGATTCCCCTGCAACCCCTGGAGAAGACCGGCAGGCTGTCCTGTCGCAGCTCAAGGAAGATGATGGGGACTGGAGGACCCCAGGCTGGAGCAGGGCAGTGTGTGGGGAGTCCTCCTCCTGAGGAGGAAGGAGACAAGATGTGATGAACTGACCCCAATCCCCATTCCCTGTCCCCCTATGCCGCTGCTAAAAAGTCAAGAATCTGTTACAATAGACTGAATGTAACTTAATTTGGGGAGTCCTGTGTGAAGTCCCCTAACTGGGAGTATCACCAGTTTGCTCTGTGAAAGTGGTTCTTTGATGCAGTTGTACCCACACAAACGCACATACACATAGCTCAGTTCCTTATGTGACATGGAACGCTTCCCTACGCCAAATAAATCTCTAAATCTCACACCCCACCACTCTTCAGATACAGGATTTAGAGAGCTGACTCAATATTTGAACCTATAGCCTTGTCTTCTTCATGCCAGCAGCTTCCTTGAAACGACACATCAGTGATCTGATAACCATTTAAAACTTTTAATAGGAGCTTTTAACCTTTTTCATACAACTGCTGAAGCAGCAAACCTGTCTGTAATTATGTCAAGTTAAATCACATTACAGTAGTAGCTACGCCATACTAGCTGTCACCACAGCTAGATACTTGAAATTTGACAGATAGTACAGTTATATATGACAGATAGTACAGTTATATATGATGTCACCACATATGACAGGAAATTTGAAACAGTTTCGTAGAAGATATGAATGAGTCTCTTGCAAATTCATCTTACTGGAACTCTTGTTACAGAAAATTACCCACTACTGTCATAATGCTCTGTTCAGTTACACTTCCTTTATTTTTACTCTTCGGTTCTCAGTTGTGTAAACACCCTACTACTGTTCTGTCATCACAACACGGTGCTTTTCTACATCTCCTACCTGCTGTTTCTTTATAGGAAATGCCAGGCCATTACTGCACTGGGAGATTTTGAGCTTGGGTCAGTGTTCTGGTACCTTCGGTGGAAGTTTTTCAGATTTCTGCATGCAGAGGTACCATCTTACACCCTTCCAGTGGAAATTTATGTTCTATTTCGCCTTCCTCCTGTTCTTCCCCCCGTGACTTATTCAATGACTTCAGTCTTTCACCGGTCGTGCTCTTTCCCCTCGCGCAGTCCTGCATCAGGACATGTGGCCGGCATCAGGACATGTGGCCAAGCAACTGCTTCACGCCGCGTCAAGGAGGTAGGTTAAAAACTGGGGTTTGAAGCCAGTCTCGGCCCCCCCAGCCCCGAACACGACTGCCCGGGCGGGCCGTGGGGAGCAGCGCTAGAGCCAAGCCGCGCCCTGAGGCACAGGGTAAGGTCGCCTCTGCCACAACCGCGCTTGTTTGCGTCTGTGTCAGTACGAGGTCCCGCAGGCCAGGTCGTGGGCCTGGGCTACTGCTCCTACGGCCGCTTCCCTTCCCTGCGGCGGGCAGCACAGGCTGCCCGGGCCGCCCGCCAGCCCCGCACGGAAATCCCCGCCCTGGGCCGCGCCGGGCCGGGCCGGCGGGGAAGCACGCTGTGCTGGCGGGTTTCCCCGGCCGGGAGGAAAGTACCTAACGTCCCTGCTGACGCCGGCGGGCCGGGGCCTCCCTTCCTCGGCACGGTTACTGTAGCGAGCAAGGGGGCGGCGAAGCTCAACCGAGGGGCCGGCCGGCTGGAGACCCCAGTGTTGAGGGACTGGAAACCCAGGGGAAGGTTCCTCCCGCCGGCAGCCGCCGCACGGAGGCGCTCGCTCGGGAAGCGGCCGAGGGCGCAGTTCGGCAGCTCAGCCCAGTCCGGCGGCAGGGAGGGATGGAGGGAGGAGAAGGGAAGCTCCGCCCGACCGCTCACTCCGTCAGGCCGCGCATGCGCGCGGGCCCTGCCGGGGCTTTCCCGGCGCGGCGCCCGTACCCGGACTTTCCCGGGCAGGGGCGGTGCCGGACGGGGGCATCTTTCCCCCCCGCCCCTTGCCGGGCACCGCATATAGACTGAGGAGCGCACCCGACCTGTCCGCTGCTGGGGGTCTGACCGGAGGCTGTGAGTACAGGGTGGGGGTCGGGCCGCGGCCTGGCAGGGCCTTGCCGCCGGGGCGCTGCTGCTGCGTGGGGTGCGTCGGGGCCGTGTCAGGGGGCCGGCCGCACCTGTCACCGGCCTTGCGGCGCTGGCCAGCGGTGGAGGAGGCCCGGGGCGGGCTGGGGGGCCTGCCCTACCCCGTTCCGCTCTAGGCAGCGGTGGCCGGCGCTGGAGGGGAGCGCGGCCCTGCGAGAGGCCCGGGACGGCGCCTAGCAGCCCGCGGGAGGGTGGAGGAGCGGGGCCCTGCCGTGCCGTGCCGTGCCGGGGGGCACCGCGGCGCCCGGCAAGGGCCGCCCGTCGCTGTGGGGATGCGGCAGCGCACGGACCCCGCCGGGCGGATTTCGGTGCGCAGGGCTTGGCGGGCGGACGTGTTTTGCCTGGGCTGTAACACGAGAGCAGGGAGATGTTGAACCAGGCTTTGAGCTTGCAGTGCTTTCCGTGGGCATCTTCTTAGCGTCGCTGCGGGATAATGGGAGAAGCAGGCGTGAGACTCGGAGCAGTTGGGCGGCTGGAAATGAAGGATCCCGGGGGCTATAGCGGAGGGTAGTAGCAGAAGAGCGGTAGTCAGAAAGCGGCCACAGGACCCCAGATTTAAGCGGTCCTAGATGTTGTTAGGATTGTCGGGGTCTCCGCTTGCTCTGGTATTTTTAGCGTTTACTCTGAGCTGTCTGGCTTGCTCCAGTACGGAAACAGCTTAACTTCCTGGCCGAGCATTGTTCGTGAGTGCTGGTAGCTTAGTCTCACCGCCTGCACTGAAGGAGTGGAGTGGTGTCAGGCATTTCTAACTCGTGTCCTCAGTGATATATTAAGAACAAAACTACTAAGAGCTATCGAAATGAGTCGGAAATGGTCTTCCAGTAGGTGATTTTTCTAGGGCTGTCTTATGACAAGTATATCTGTTCTGAATCTTTCCTGGCAGAACTTTTTAGGAACTGATACTACAGAGCAGACTCCTATATATTTAAAAACTTTTACTCTCACCCTGAAAACTTCGGTGAAGTTCAATTTTGCTGATGTCTTACATGTCAAGTGTCATGGGATTTACCTAAATAAGAAATTCCAGTACTCTTAAATTGTCAGTGTAATAAAACTGGATCTTTATTGTTTGAGAACCTGCAGGCTTAAGTCAACTTAAATGCATGCAGTTTTTAGTACTTAGTTTAGTTGTACAGCTCATGATCAGGCAGCCTGATTAATCCATCTGCCAAAAAAAAAAAATCTGCTTGTAGATTAAACAGTTCTGTATGTGTCAGTAGTAGAGGAATTGAGTGTAAAATCTGCTCTGTGTGACAGTATGTAAAGTTGACTCCATGAAGTTACAAAAAAGTTTGTTGAGATTTTGGTGTATCAATTTGTGTATATAGACATTTATATCTGTTTATATAGATGTTACATGCACCTCATTTTGTGTGTTTTGAAACACTCCTCTCTTCCTTACAGGTTTTGTTCTGCCTGAAAGAATTATATGATTGAAACCATAGATACTTACAGTTTCTTCTTGGGAACAGTCAGTATCAGTATGGAGGCGTAGACACCTTAGAAGGGACTTCAGTCTGAACTCTGGGAGGTAGTTCTGTGCACAAATAAAGAAACTAAGGCTTCAATTTGATTCTTTTTTTTTAAATCTGAGAATTCTGTTTGCTTCTGTATGCCATAAACATGGCATACAGAAAAAACTTAATTCAACAGCATAAAGTATTAGAATATCCCAACACAAGGCAATTAATTTATGTCAAATTTGGTAACTGTATACTTGTAGCTAAGGCACCGGGTTAAAACTGAAATGCTCTGTTCAGTGTGTGCTGAGAGTGTTAAAAGACAGAAAAGCCTGGGGCTGTTCCAGGCTTGTTGATTAAGAGGGTTCATCCTTGTCAGAGACAGTGTATAGAATTCATTTATCTTGTAGCTGCATATTTGATACATATGAAGTTGAGTATAAATGAATTTCTTGAGTCTTTACAGTTACTACAACAGCATGCAGAAATTGAGGGGTTTTTTGGATGTCTCATAGTAGCAAAGATCAGTTCAGTAATGTCAGTTCAGGGGCTCTTTTCTCATACACCTTCTGAGCTTGATAAACCATTACTTTCAACCTCCTAATGAGGTTTGAAAACTAAAAATCTTCACACGTGAATAAGCTGCATGTTGAACAGCAGCCTAGGGTGAAATAGTTCTTAAATCACTTAACACATGTTCTGCTTAAAAATGATGTAATTTTAGTTGTTCCCCATTTTAGTTTCTTTATTGACAAAGGATTTTGATAAACATGTCTGAGGTTTTCCCCTCTGGATCCCAACTCCACTAGCCTGATGAACTGATGCTGCTCTCCCTCGTATGTAGTACGAGGAAAGCATGTGAAGCCTATATAATTAAAGGGAAAGCCCTTTTTGACATGCAGTGGGACAGCTTCTGCACCAAAAGCTGTGTAAATTAAAGTACAAGAACTTCCCAAATGGTCAAAGGCTGCTAATAATGAGGGTAATTCTATTCACATACACATTCAAGTTTGCACATAAAAGTATTTCACTTTCGGGTTCTTGCTTTTGTACAGGCAGGGGTTGTTCCAAATTGCCTTTAATGCACACAACTACCTCCCAGAGGAAGACTTGTCCCATTCTTCCAAAAATAGTCCATTATGAACATAATGGAAAACAGCCCTTTCTTGGCAGGCATCATGAAGCAGAGTGCTTTGTGTGATGAACTGAAGTATGACTTATCCTGTGAACTCTACAGAATGTCAACGTTTTCTACTTTTCCCGTTAACGTGCCGGTATCGGAACGGAGCCTTGCACGGGCTGGGTTTTATTACACTGGTGTGCAAGATAAAGTTACGTGCTTCAGTTGTGGCTTAACGTTGGACAACTGGCAACCAGGAGATAACGCTATGGAGAAACATAAACAGCTGCATCCTAGCTGCAGTTTTGTTCAAAACATGCTTGCAGTGAACAACCTCGGACTGTCCTCATGTTCTGCCTTTTCACCTCTGGTTGCAAACAGTCTCTCACCATCTCTACATTCCATAACGCTTTCTCCAAGTTTAGAACAAGTTGGATATTTCAGTGGCTCTTTTTCCAGTTTTCCACAAGACCCAATAACTACTAGGGCAGTCGAAGACCTTTCGTTCTTGAGACCTAAACTTCACAACCCTTCTATGAGTACAGAAGATGCTAGACTGCGCACTTTCCACTCGTGGCCGCTGACGTTTCTCTCGCCCGCTGATCTGGCAAAGGCTGGGCTTTATTACTTGGGCACAGCAGACAAAGTTGCTTGTTTCACCTGTGGTGGTCAGCTCAGTAACTGGGAACCAAAAGATAATGCTATGTCAGAGCATCGGAGACACTTCCCTAACTGCCCTTTTGTGGAAAACCTTACCCGAGACCAGCCAAGTTTCAATGTCACAAATGTGAGCATGCAAACCCATGAAGCACGGGTCAAAACATTCATAAATTGGCCGTCAAGAATTCCAGTTAAGCCTGAACAACTTGCTGATGCTGGCTTTTACTATGTAGGTAAGAAAAACTCATCTCTTGTTTTATTCGTATTGTTGTGTCAGCGTTTACTGTGAAGTGAACTGTGTGGATGTTTACTAGATAGTTTGCCTTATGTTTTTCTAAAGGCCGCAACGATGATGTCAAGTGCTTTTGCTGTGATGGTGGGTTAAGGTGCTGGGAATCTGGAGATGATCCGTGGATTGAGCATGCAAAGTGGTTTCCAAGGTAACTTGCAAAATCTTTATCGTAGTTTGTTCACATCCTTACTGCTTAAATAATTTTAATTTTGGCAGATATGTACTACACTTAAAGCATTTTCTTCATTAAGCATAGTATTTAATGCTTTCCAATTCATAACTAAAAGCCATGTGCATCCCCAAATCACTATTAGCAAGTGAGGCTGCATTGTTAATGAGCATACTTATCTCAGAGAAGAAGTCAGAAAGCAGACTAAGGAGACCAAAAGCTGCTGAGAAATGAACTTAAGAGGAGCATCTAACTCCCTTGGTGTAATGCTATGCCTGTGAAGAATGTTCTTGAACTTTTTATCAGGTGGTGTTTAGTTTGTCAATTTCTTAGGTGTGGAAAGGCTTGTGGAGAAGGTTTCAGTGATTGTTTAACATGTCTGTATTGGAAAAATGACAGAAATAACTTTTTAAATGTCCCTTGTAATTAAATGGTAATTGCCAACCTAATTGCTATCTGTGCCTGTGGAAGTCTCCACCTACATCAATGACAAAAATAGCAGCACTTAATATCAGGAAATCGAATAATAATTCTTCACGTTGTAGATCTCCAACTAGCCTTTCATGGGCAGTTTACCAGCTACTGTGATGTATGTGCAGTTAAATGGCAGCTTTGTGTCCTTCTGCATTGGCCTGTCAGTAAATGTACTTAAGAGGTACAGCTCTGCAGTCATGAAACATGTCTGGCTTTGATAGTGGTGTTTAACTTCTTTTGAGTAATCCGAATAGGACATGAGAATGATGAGATAGGTAGAAACAGTTTATCAGTGCACTCTGTAGGGATGCTGACGCAGTATCATGTCTCATGACATGATGTTTTGATTAGAAGTGCATTTATGTAACTAAGCCTACTCACTGCTGAATGTCATGGAAAAGCTTTACCAGAGTGTCACCAGACACTAGGCTGTATGAAGCTTCCAACTGAGAGAACTCCCCCCTGAAGAAAGCAAAGCTGTGTTATTGTAAACTGTTTTATTCTTCTGCATGTTCATTTGGCAAGTAGAAAGTATGAAAGTCTAATACATTTTTGTGAATGTTACAGATGTGATTATCTGCTTCGTGTAAAAGGAGGAGAGTTTGTAAGTCAAATTCAGGCCAGGTTCCCCCATCTTCTTGAACAGGTAAACTTTACTGTTCTGTAACTGTGGTTTTCCCTTTTGTGGAGTGCTGTGTTCTTCTGGGGAGTTTGATCCATCCTTATGCCTCATTTCTGCATATATTTCTAATGGATTTCTAACAGGATAAGTGCTTTTCATGAGTACAGAAATGAAACTGCTGCTGAACCATGGCTAAGGGACCTGGACTGGTGGAGTTTAACTTATAGAGACTATGTATGGAAAGTGTTAGGAGGCAGTGAGCTCCTTTGTGTCAGGAGAAGGAAATTGTCCGTGTGTGAGTTTCAGTGAGCAACGCAGATCAGTATTGTTATTTCAGAAATCAGTCATGGAAAGCCTGAGTTATCTGTGCTTCTGCCAAGAGTAAGCCAAACTTCCCTTCATGGAAGTGGTCAGCACTGACTTTGTTATATCATTGCACAAATTTGTGGATTTCTGTAACCCCATGTAAAATAGATAAAAAGTTTAGTGTGGTTGGTGAGGGAAGAATGTGTTAAAGGTACGTGGGCCATACCCTGATACTAATGTTCCGTTGTGTTTCACAGCTCTTGTCAACTTCTGATACGTCTGTAGATGAAAACATTGATCCCCCAAGTATGTATATTAAAGCATGTTTTTAAACTTCTTTGGCACTTTGAATAATCAACCATTAAGTTTGCAAAGCTAATGAGCTTAATTGTTAGGCTTTCTTGGAAGCAACGATATTCTGAGTGTTTTTAAACTAAGGATAAAAGTTAGGTGACATTATTGTTATATGAGCAGGCTTCAAGGAATCACCTTTAAGACCTCTTGTCTTTCATTTTCCTTCAGTTCATATGAAGGTACTTAGTTTGAAATGCTTAGCATCTGCTGAAGTTGTGTTTTTTTGGTGGTTTAATGGTAGGGTTAAACAAAACAAGTTGACCATTTTTTAGGCTTATAACTAGGTAAATGCTCTGAACTGAGCAGCAGTGGTCAAGGAGAGGATAGGACAAGCTGATAAAGTGAAGTCTTTCTGAGTTGGAGGCTGATCATGGAGAAATAAATTCTTCCTGGAGGGTGAGTGGGTTATGTTGTTCCAGTCCCTGCTGGTTGAAGACAGTGAGTCAGAATCCCATGTGCCTGGTGCTTACTAAGTTGAATGGAAAATACTGATCAAGAGCTGGAATAGAGCAATTGTTTATACTATAAACTCCGAATTTTGATCCTGCCCCCCTGACATTTTGGGAGGCTGCAGTTAGAAATTACTCAGTATAACAAATGCTGCTAAGGCACAGTGGAATTCTCTGTGGTTTCTCTAGGTTATCTTAGATTTTAGTGAAGGCCTGACATGGATTGAAGATACTCAGTTCAATTGAATACAAGTAACTGGCTTCCATTTAAAAAAAAACTTTTTTATTTACTAATTGGAAATATGTTTTAAAACTTTTTAATGCTAGGCATTAATGTATATATGCACGTGTATATGTAATGTTGATGTGTCTGACTTCTGGGTTGTATTTTACTCTATATCCTACATTTTCTTCTTCAATTAGTTATTCGTTTTGAACGTGGAGAGTGTCACTCAGAAGATGCTATCATGATGAATACGCCTGTGATTAAAGCTGCCTTGGAGATGGGATTCAGTAGAAGGCTAGTAAAGCAAACAGTGCAAAGTAAAATCCTGGCTACTGGAGAAAACTACAAGACTGTTAACGAGCTTGTGTCTGATCTGCTGACTGCTGAAGATGAGAAGAGGGAAGAAGAGAGAGAGAGACAATTTGAAGAAGTGGCATCAGGTAGGCATAAGGCATGAATAAAAGTGAAACAAATGGTTTGTGTTTTGTATATTTTTTATAATTGTTTTTATTTTCAAAATGATTTAATTGCTGTTCACGTTCTGTAAAAGCGTGGTCAGGGTGTCTCCATGGAACGGGGTGTCTGTGGAGCAGCAGGCTGGGAATTGCTTCAATTCCCTTTCAAGAGGATGGTTCATAAAGGCACCAGGGGTTCAGAACGTCTTGATTCTCTCCACAGGAGCAAAGCCATATTTTTCTTTCAATTTGTTTGTCATTATATTACTGTTAATACAATAAATGGAACCAAGAATGTTTACTAGGCATACTTGGCTCTTTAAGTTGCTTGAATCAGTGAGCTCCATATCTGCCTCCTAGGAGAGGCCATAAACTTCTGCAAATGTAGGTTCTGTAAGGTGGGCAAAGGTCTGCTTTGCTGTGTCTGACTCAGCCATGTAGGTCAGCTATTTAACAGTGTTCATTTTAACATTCCTGTTGTTCTAATGCCATATAAGTAGTGAAGCCTAAAAGTAACCCAAAACCTCTCAATTATAACTTGAAGTAAGACTGCTGCTTTCTTACTTGCATGTTTTATCCAAAAAGCATAGCTGGATTTCAGCCATTAAGCATTAGTGCAAATGATTCTTCTTCTTGTTTGTGATAGTCTGTTTAAAAAAATATTCCTGAATCTGTTTGTGTTGTACATCTGCTTTTCTTGCACATAGTTTGGTTGGACACCCCTTACAAATGCCTGATTCTCTCTGTGCCTCAGGCATGATTTTGACTGCCACTGACTAAAGTCCCTCTGGGTGTTAGTGAGTTAGCGCTGGTGCGAGGTGGAGGCGTTGTTTTTCTTTGCAGTTCTGCAGAGAATGTGAATCTTGCTAATGTGAAGTTAGACAAGATCCCCTCAGATAACAGCCTAGAGGTGGGAGCAGGAGGTTCCTTCAGCTCGGAAGCTGCTTGTATGTGGTTTTCTCAAGTCTGTTCTTTATGTGAACGCCACTAAAACTTACCAAGGTCTTTATTAACGATGAGTAGTATGCAAAAATTTCAAAAGTTTAAAGAGTATAATCAATTATTGTTAGGCAGAAATGCAGCTTGAAGTAATGTATTCCTAACAAGCATCTAATACCCTTTGCATTCCAGATGATTTGTCCTTAATCCGGAAGAATCGAATGGCTTTGTTTCAGCGTCTAACATGTGTACTTCCAATCCTTGGGAGTTTACTATCAGCTAAAGTGATAACAGAACTGGAGCATGATGTTATTAAGCAAAAGACTCAGACACCATTGCAAGCAAGGGAACTGATAGATACAGTTTTAGTGAAAGGAAATGAAGCAGCCAGCATATTCAGAAACTGTCTACGCGATTGTGACCCTGTACTGTACAAAGATTTGTTTGGTATGTACCTTTTCTGAAAGGATATGACTTTATACAAGTCTAACCAGTGCTGTCATAGCAATCTAAAGATCAAAAAAAAAAAAAATCAGATGCTGTTTGAATATAAATTGAATATATAATTACTTCAGTTTTTGTTCTCTTCTTTTAGTGGAGAAGAACATGAAGTATATTCCCACAGAAGATGTTTCAGGTATGTTGAGCTCTGTATCTTACTTCAAAGGGTATTGTGGGGTAAATAGCTAGCATCATAAAAAGGAAAATCACTTTGGTTAAGAAACAGGTTTTATGCTTTGCCTTCTCCCATATTCTGCTTTGGTAAAATGGACTTACCTGAAAGAGCATGTGCAGACTTGCAAGCAAGTCTGTCTGCTGGAAGCTGTATCCTGTGCCTTCCACATGCTGCTGCACCTGAAGAGATAGAGCTTTCTGGAGCTTAACAATTCATGCATGTGCTAGAACTGATCCTGTTACAAGTTGTCCTTTGGGCATTTGGTGAAGACTGGACAGTGAATAGTAGGGGTAGCATTTCACAGCAAGCATCATCATTGTGACTTGTCCTGCATGGGTGATAGTGTCCTAGGATCTAGCTTGGCTAACACCTGAGTAGATACAAATTTGCTCTGGTTCTTAGTGCTGTAGTTTAATATGTTAATAATCTGAGGAGAAGTATACAGCCCTGAATATAGCTCACTTCCTTCAGTTGGGCTGTGCTCTGTGCTCCTAACATCCAAGCAAGAGAAGTGCAGTGTTAGCTAAAATGTAAACATTGGTCAAGAACTCCAGTTGGCCTCCAGTCCCCAAGCTGTTTGTGAGCTGTCTGTAGTCTCTCAGAAGTGGAGAGTACAGCCTAGTTCCTTGCTTGCCAGTTTGAGCTCTGGAAAATGTACTCTCTGTCTCACTGCCATCTATGCATAGTGAGTATACAGGTTGGGAAGTAAAGGATGAAATGGAACACGGCTGTATTCTAATTAGAATGCACATCTATTCAGGCTTCTTAAAAGTTAAATAATTTTTTTCTAGGTTTACCTATGGAAGAACAGTTAAGAAGATTGCAAGAGGAAAGAACATGTAAAGTTTGCATGGACAAAGAAGTCTCTATTGTTTTTATTCCATGTGGTCACTTGGTGGTATGCAAAGAATGTGCACCGTCCCTTAGAAAGTGCCCTATTTGCAGGGGGACAATAAAGGGCACAGTTCGGACATTTCTTTCATAAAGAGGGAAACTGGCAAAATGTCTCTGTTCCTGGCATCCCCCAGCTGCTGGAGCTTAAGCCAGCAGTGTCTTAAGGATGGAAAATCATGGTACTGAAGATGTACACAGTTGTGAAATAGAAACCTGTATCATCAGTATGAGTATACTGGGTCTTCCTTGCCCAAGAAAATGTCTGTTGGTAAAAAAAAACCTCGATACTGAGGTAAAGTTTTTGTAGCTTTCCTTTCTGGAGAGCAGTTTCACTAGCATACCCTTGTGTCACTTTGAATAAAAAGCTTTCTGGTTGAGTTCCTGAAATGGAGCTTGCTGTAACTCTTCTTGCAAGCTTCCTCTGTGTGGATGTGAGAAAATAAACTGAGGTTGCTGTTTATCTTAACTTCAGTTACTGTTTTGGTTCTGATTTGGCTTTCTTGTGGATTTGAGGAGAGATGCTAACTGTTCCAGGAACAGCAGGACTTTTTTTAGACTTTATTCATGTCTAGATACTTGTATAATGTGTGTTAATAGGAGTTTATATGAAGGCTGAATTAAAATATTTGTACTTCTCAAATGAGTGCTTGCTTACTCTTTTCCTGTTGTTGGCTTTTCTCTGTAGGCTGCAGTGACTAGAGTGATCTCTTCTCCTGATGGAAGTTTGGGGTTGGTTCTTTGCCACCCAAAAGTACAATAAAACTTAGTTCTGTGTGTCTTTTTATTCGTTGTTGAAGAGGGAAGTGAGGGTCTGTGCTGCTTGGTGATTCCCTCTGGTAAAGTAGGGGGGTCAGATTTTCATCTGTACTTAAAACCAAGCAAAAGCCCCCAAAACCCTAACAGCATCTGGTACTTCTGTCTTGATTTTTTTCAAAGGACAGCAGTCCTGTCCAGGAAGAGGCCCACCACCTCACCCCTAAGTTCTTGAGGCCCTAGTGTAAAGACTACAGGGCTTGAAACATAAAAGCTGCTTGTCTGTGTCTGGAACTTCATAGCCACTGTGCAATTGGATAGTAGGGTCTTCTAGCCCCTTCTGCCATCTTTGCTCTTTTTAGTAAGCTGGTAGTCTGGGGACTCCTGTTTCCTTAGTGGTTGACTTCTCCTTCACCCTTTTCAGCTCTGGACTTGCATTAGTAGATATGTACAGAGAGAGACACCTAAGGATGCTTTAAGTCAGACAGTAAGGCACCAGGTCCTGCAGTGGTGGTGTCAGTTTGTCTGGCACTTATGTCACTTGCCTTCAGCCCTATCTTAATGCCCAAGTGTGGATATCTCAGTCTTCAGACTTGCCAGCAATGCAGTGTTTTTTACAGTACTCTGGTGCCTCACGTTCTGTAGTGTGACATGAAACTTCCGTATCGGGCTGTTTTAGAACGCCTGTGTTGGGAAGCTGGGGCATGTAACAGGTGTTCATTGCTTCACATGTGCCTTCAGCTGTATCTGTGTTACCCTCTCTAAAAAGAGAGCACCCTGTATGTATGAAAGTGTTGAAGTGTCCACATTAAACTTGTGTGGGCTGGGTCACCTGTGACTCAGTGACTTACCCTGTGTAATGGTCACTGGGTGTTTGGAGTGAGGTGTGTATTAAGTGAGGGGAAATGTTTGTCACCTGCAGTACATGGGAGCTGTAATTTAACAGACGTCCCCCTCAATCTGTGAAAGAAATCTCTGGTCTCCTGCTACAGCCACCTGCAAAGTTAGGAAATCTGGCCACTGAGTTTAGGATTTATCCTGTGTGTGGAGTTAACAGGATGTTGGGTTTCTGGTATAATTGCAACCACAGCATTGCATCAAAGTTTTGGGGAGCAAAGAACAGCCAGAACATACTTCTTGTTAATTATTGACAGAGGCTGACTTGTTAGCAGGTTCAGGATGTTCCTGGCAGTAGTAGTGGTCCCTGTGCTCAGTGAGGACAGTAGTGCTGTAAAGGAAGGTACAAACACCTTCTTGTTACCGCTTGTTTGTCTCTGCCCTCTACCTCTGAGCAGCACCTCTTGGGCTGGAGTTGCTTTCATATAAAAAAAACCAAAACAAGACTAACACTGATTTTGATGAAATCTTGCTTTGCTGTTTGAAGGCCTGAAGGAACTGGCTGATGTTGCCAAGCCCCTCTCCATGATATCTTGGAAGTCATGGCGGTCAGAAGAGAGGAAACCCCAGGGCCATTTCTAAAAAGGGTAGGAAGGAGGACCAGGAAGGGAACTACCGCCTTGTCAACTTCACCTCTGTGCCTGGGAAGATCATGGAACTAGAAGCTATGCTGAGGTACATGGAGGACAGGCAGGTGCTTTGAGACTGCCAGCATGGCTTTGCTAGGAGCAAGTCCTGCCTGACCAATGTAGTGACTTTCTACAACGGAGTGACTGCATCAATGGACAAGGGAAGAGCTACAGCTGTCATCTCTCTGGATTTCTGCAGAGGGTGGTGGTCAGTGGGTTGATGTCCAGATAGAAGATGATAAGTGAAGTTCCTCAAGCATCTGTGCTGGGCCTGGTGATGTTTAATATCTCAATTGATGATAATGACAGTGGGATTGAGTGCACTTTGAGCAAGTGGGTGCTGAGTGGTGAGGTTAACATGCTGGAGGGATGGGATGCCATCCAGAGGGACCTGGACAGGCTGGAGAAGTGAGACCAGGTGAACTTCATGAGGTTCAACAAAGCCAAGTGCAGGGTCCCGCATCTGGGTTGGGACAACTCGCATTATCCATACAGGTTAGGTGATGATGTGCTTAAAGCAGCCCTCAGGAAAAGGACTTGGGTGTACCTGTGGATGAGAAGCTGGACATGAGCCACCAGTGTACATCTGCAGCCCTGAAGGCCAACTGCATCCTGGGCTGCATCAAAAGAAGTGTGGCCAGCAGATCAAGAGAGGTGATTCTGTTCCGTACTCTGCTCTGGTGAGACCTCAGCTGGAGTACTGTGTCAGCTTTGGAGCCCTCAGCACAAGGACATGGACCTGTCAGAGGAGGGCTACAAAAAAGATCAGAGGGCTGCAGCACTTCTATGAAGACAGGCTGAGAAAGTTGTGCTGGTTCAGAGACACACACATGGCCCCCTCTCCTCCCTCCCTGGAGTACTGCATCCAGCTCTGGGGTCCCCAGTACAAGACAACACGGAGCTGTTGGAGCAACTCCAGTGGAGGCCACAAAGATGATCAGAGGCTGGAGCCACTCTCCTATGAAGACAGGCTGAGAGAGTTGGGCGTTTTCAGCCTGGAGAAGGCTCCAGGGAGACCTTATTGAAGCCTTACAGTACCTAAAAGGGCCTAGAGGAAAGATGGAGTGGGGCTGTTTCTCAGGGAGCGCAATGACAGGACAAGGGGCAGTGGGTTTGAACTGAAAGAGGGGAGATCTATTATAAGAAAAAAAAAATTTCCCTGTGAGGGTGGTGAGGCTCTAGCACATGTTGCCAGAGAAGCTTCTCTGAGCAACCTGGTCTAGTGGAGGCTGTCCCTGCCTGTGGTAGCGGGGGGTTGGAACTCGATGGTCTTTGAGATCTCTTCCACCCCAAATCATTCCTTGATTCTGTGACTGAGTGTGATCCCTAATTCCTTACCCACCAAGTGGTCCATCTGCTTTCAAGTGCATGACTTGAAACTAGATATTCAGACCCTGAAATTAGTAATATCAGAACCAAGTATGGTGTCTAAGATCAAGATGAGTCTGCAGGCAGCCCTGGGGAGGTGAAGCTCACAGGTGGAGCGTGAAGTTGGGAGTCTGTAAGGCCGATTTCTGAATGGGAAGAGGACAAGGAAGAACATAGTAGCAGGCAGACTTTTTAAGCACTGTGCTTTTCTTTAGAACTCTGTGGGGTTGGAGTTCTTCAAACATTGCAGTTACTATGTATAGATCAGATGGCAGGATGTACAGGGCTTTAAAAACAGTGATGCAGGTGTTTGATGTGATGCCTGAGGGTGTCTCAGTATCTGTAACATACCTGTTATTCTGGTGGGTGAGTGTTTTCAGTGTCCTGGGCAACTCTAACAGCCCTGCCAGCCTGTATCCAGGCACTGGAGCTGCTTTCCGAGAAGCGTAAGAACTTGCTCTAGAAACTGCAGGTTAGATTCCTTGACCTAGTTTTGGCAGGAAGGCTAACGGAGGTTATGGCTTTCCACCACTCACCACTGTGATGACTGTGGTTGCCCTGGTGGATGGTGCTGTGCGTGTGAGCAGTCATGCTCTCAGTGCTGTTCTGAGAAAGCTGCAGTAAACCTGGCTGGTGGTGGCGTGTTGCAGACAGAACCCCAGCACAACGTTAAACCATGAAGAAGACTCTGTAGCATTGTGTTTGGAGAGGATCAAGTGACTCTGTAACTCGTGAACCAGCTGACTGTGTTCACACTTTGCTCTGCCCACTTCCTCCTTTGAAAGACTTCTCCAGGGCTTTGGCTGGGTTAAACAGCAAAAACCAGCCCCAGCTTCCCAGGCAGCTCTGCTGACCCAGCAGCTCAGGTTCTCGGAGGTCAGTGCTCCCGGGTCACACCTTGCCTTGAGCTGGTGGAGTTTGCGTGGCTCAGGGCGGTCAGAGGGAACTCTGGCCTCACGGTAGCATGGTGGCCAGGCACACTGCAAGTTGAAGATAAAAGGCAGTATTCTCAGCTTCTATAAAGGAGTGAATTGTGTTTTTATTTGAATGAAGCTTGTCATGTCTGCAGAGGATCTCACCTGGAGCAGCTGCAGCTTCTGATGCTGGTTTGGGATACTGCAAGGCACATGGTGCCTTCCCCAGCAGCAGCTGCACGTGCTGTGAAGTGAGTGCCATGAAGCTTTACCTGAATTATTTACCATTTTCCTGCACAGGTTGTTGGTTTTTTTGCCTGTGTGCTCTTTTTTTAACTGAATGCCTCTCTCTTCTGTTTGCTTTCAAGTATCAACCAGGAAGCCTAGCGCTCTGCAGCACGCAGTCCTAGTATCCACAAGTGATCAGACCACCACCAGTCACTGGAGCAGAGCACTGCTCTCATATGCCAAAATGAATGGCCATATATGAAACACTGAGGAGCTCCATTTGCAGATATGAAAGTGTTGGAGTTTTGTGTGGCTGGGTTCTGATGGAGGAGAGGGGCTGCAAGAAGCAGCCAGAAGCTCTCTGCAGGCCCCACAGAGCAAACACCAGTTGGCTAAAGGCCGGAGTCGTTGCTGACCAAGGCTGAGCCCATCAGCAGTGGTCACAGTGCCTCTGGGGATCACATTTAGGAGAAAAAAAACTCAAGCAGCTGCTTTTTTGCCACCAGAGAAGGGAGTGAGAAGATGTAAGGAACTGTGCAGACACCAAGGCCAGGGAAAGGGGTGGGGGGAGGTGGTGAGGTGCCCCAGGTACAGGTGAGAAAGATTCTTCTGCAGCCTGTGGAGAAGACTATGGTGAAGCAGGCTGTCCCCCTGCAGCCTGTGAATGATGATGGGGAGCAGAGATCCCATCTACAGCCAGTGGAAGACCCCACACCAGAGTGGGTGGAGACACCTGAAGGACACTGTGACCCTGTGGGAAGCCCATGTTGGAGAAAACTCCTGGCAGTGAAATCTGAAGCCTGTGGAGAGACCGACCCACACTGGAGCAGGCTTGCTGGGGGGGAAAGTTTGTGACTCTGTGGAGGACCAGGCTGGAGCAGTCTGGGCCTGAGAGACTGACAGACATTCCATGATTTATGACTGCACCCCACAGCAGTGACCCACACTAGGGCAGCTGGTGAAGAACTGAAGCCCCATGGGAAAGGACTCCTATGTGAGAAGTTTGTGAAGGACTGTGCTTGTGTGTGGGACCAGGCTAAGAAGGAACTGACTGAACCCCCCATTCTCCCATTCCCTGCCCCTCCCTGTGCCACACTAGGGGGGGAAAAGGGAGCAAAATCCTGACTAAAGTGAAGCCTGCTAAGAAGGGAAGGGTGGGGGGAGGTGCTTTAACATCTGGTCACACTTCTCATTACTCGACTCTGGTGTCACTGGCTGTGCAGGGCAGTGTCATAAATTGAGAGTTTCTTTATTCTGTGTTGAGTCTGTTCTGCCTGTGATGCTCATTGTGGAATGATCTCTCTCTGTCCGTATCTCGACTCCTAAGCCTCTCAATATCTATTTTCTCCCCTGTCCAGCTGAAAAGAGCAGTGACAGAGCAGCTTTGATGGGCAACTGGCCTCCAGCTAGGGTCAAACCACCACAGAGAGAAAAAGAATCTTTACATTGCTGCTTTTTGTGATGGAGCGAGTTAGTGGTTGTTCAGGAACCCCACAGTGCCACACTCTCAGCACTTGGTTCTTTGCTGTATTTCCCCTCAAGACATCAGAACAGCACATGAAATTGAGAGCAGTGCATTCACCTGCCTTAGTCCTGCGTTGTGGCAGTGGTAGTGCGGTGAGGCTGGGTCTGCAGTGCCATCTTTAATGCTGCCCACTGTCCGAACTTGCGAATTCAGCTTTCTGGCCATCAGTTATTCCTAAGGTGACCCCCCCCCTCAGGTACCTGATGCCAGGCAGGGGAAGATACAGAGAGGCATTCTCAGCTCTGTTGAACTGCTTAACATGCGACTATTGTCACTCTTGCTCCGGAGGTTACTAGTGCAGGGAGTAAACTTCCTGAGACAGCACTACATCGCCCGCCCTTTGTTCCTGTTTTTAGCTGAGCCTGTGATCACAGCAGTTACTGATGCTCCAGCCCCACTTCCTCACTGGTGGCTGGTGGCATGGGACTCTTCAACCCCGAGTGCCTGGGGTATTGTGTATGTCCTGCGCAGTGACAAGCGGAACTCCCACCAGCAGATCCTGCTGTGCTGCTCTCAAAAAAGAAACGGGCGAGTTTTGGGGTTTTTTACTGTTTGAAGAGATAAAAATCTGCTGGAACAGAGCAGGAAATTGCATAACAAGCAATGTCCTGGCAGTGGCCTTCACATTTCGTTTTGTCACGTGATTTTTTTTTCTCCTAGGGAAAAGCTGGAGAGCTTGCCAGAGGTTTCTAAGCTCACGTGTTAGAGGATGTCGAGTTTTGGTCAGAACCAAGATCTTGTTCTTTGGATCAGTGTGGCTTGACCTAGTGATGCTCATGTCTCTTGGTAGATGGAGAAGTGAAATACTAGGTATTTACAGAGCACAGGGTATTAGTTAGGGCTGTGATTTGCCCAGTGGAAGGTAGCTTCAGTTCTAAGGGAAGAATCTTTAGAAATAAGTGCAACAATCAAAAGAAGCAAGCTCCCCAATTGTACAGACACCTGTTGCTTTTCTTTATGAATGCTAACAAGGAAACTGAGCTATGTAGTTTTATTCTAACACTTGAGAAGCACCCATCACCTGGCCAGGTGCAACACCTCAGTTTCCAAATGGCTTTAAACTCAATGTGGGGAAAATCAGAACAGACAAACGCAAAATTTTCAGTGTCAGAGTGAGAATGTATATTTTCTTGGACACTTGAGAGTAGACACTCCTCTAGAATGTGGAGTCCTTTTTATTCTTTCAATTTCCAGAGTGCCTGAATTGGGAGCTGAATTGGGAAGTTACAAAGTGATCTGGCACTGAAGGATAAATTAAATTATGAATAAAGTTAGTCACTGATCCAGTCTTCAAAGTAGCATTTTTATAGTGCAGCAAGCACTAACTTCTCATGTGAGCTAAAGCTTGGCCTTTGAAGGCTCAGCACCCCGAACTGGCACTCCCCATGTCAACGCTGTCTGTGAGAGCTGTCACATGCAGAGTCCCAAATTCAGGTGACTTTCTGGCTTTTGTAAGCTGCCCGCCAGGACTCCTCCACTGTGGCCCAGAGAACATTTACGTTCTGTGCGGGTCCAGTCTCATTCTATCTGCTTCCAAATCACAGGTAAATGCTTAACCTCATGAACCTCTTGAGTTACTGGTCAGTTTTTGGTCTCTGATGCTGTTCCACTTCGCTTTTGGCGGTATTGTTGTTTTGTTGCCTCTCTCTTTTTTCAATAGAGCATGCTAAGAATGTGGCCTGTGTCTTCAGGGCACAAACAGAGAGGCATGAGCATGTAAGAGCTTCGATGGTCTCTGAACAAAAAGGAAAGGTATGAAGCAGATTTACAAATTAATGTTCAAGTTACTGAATATTACACAGGAACATGATCTTAGGGGTTTTTTAAAAACAGATAGAGCACTGCAGCATCTCTGGGCTGCTTTGAAACCTTTGATGCAGGGCCACATCAAAACAATTCAGCTGGAAAGGCAATGGTCTGTATGAAGATGCAGGCTGAAGAGGAGGTGCATGGAAAGAAAGACCTAGGGGATGAAGGCAGAATGCTGCAGGCCTGAGGTGGGGGTGTGGGGTCGATCTTGGTGTGTTTGAAAGGCAAAAGTAACACTCATGCTATCTATCTAGCTGAGGAGCTAACTGCCCATGGAATAGATGGTACACTCTTTGCTGGGTCAAAAACTGGCTGGAGGGCTGGGCACAGAGAGCTGTGGTGAATGGAGCTAAATCAAGCTGGTGGCAGGTTACAAGTGGTGTTCCTCAGGGCTTGGTGCTGGGGCTGCTCCTGTTTAACATCTTCATTAATGGTCTGGATGAGGGGATCGAGTGCACCCTCAGTAAGTTTGCAGATGACACCACATTCTGTGGGAGTGTCGATCTGCTGGAAGGTGAGATGTCCCTGCAGAGGGACCTGGATGGGCTGGAGCCATGGGCAGAGGCCAGCTTTATGGGGTTCAGCAAGGCCAAGCACCAGGTCCTCCACTTTGGTCACAATAACCCCAGGCAGTGTTACAGGCTTGGGGCAGAGTGGCTTGAGAGCTCCCAGGAGGAGAAGGACCTGGCAGTGTTGACAGCTGGCTGAACATGAGCCACACTGTGCCAAGAAGGCAAATGGCATCCTGGCCTGTATCAGGAATAGTGTGACCAGCAGGAGCAGGGAAGTGATTTTCTGTTCTACTCAGCTCTGGTCAGACTGCACCTCGAGTACTGTGTTCGCTTTTGGGCCCTTCACTACAGGAAGGATGTTGAGATGCTGGAGTGTGTCCAGAGGAGGGCGATGAAGCTGATGAAAGGGCAGGACCAAAAGTCCTGTGAAGAACGGCTGAGGGAGCTGGGGCTTTTTAGTCTTGAGAAAAGGAGGCTGCAGAGATGTCATGGTTGGTCTCTTCTTTCGGGTGATAAGTGATAGGACGAGAAAAAATGGCTTGAAATTGCACCAGGGGAGATTTAGGTTAGATAGCAGGAAGAATTGTTGTCAGGCATTGGAACAGGCTGCCCAGGGAGGTGGTGGAGGCACCATCCCTGGAGGTATTTAAAAGGCATGTAGATGAATTTCTTAAGGACATCATCTAGAGGTGGGCTAGTCAGGGTTAGGCTGTGATTGAACTCGATGATCTAAAGGGTCTCTTCCAACCCAGATGATTCTATGACATAAGCTGGCCGCCTCCTGTAGCCGTTGGATAATTTCCCCAGTCTTACTAAAATTTGTTTCACTTCCAAAGCACAGTCCTGTGAATTTCTAAGGGTTAAAATTGAGTATGGGGCTGTATGAAAGCTGCGATGAGCAACTGGAGGCTGATGATGGGCTTAAACCGCGGTACTGTAAGTGCAGTTCCGTGATGTGGCACCAGAGGGGTTCCTGGTGACGGCAACTGCGCTGCTCAGCCGTCAGAAGTACGAACAGTCACGCAGGCCTGGGGGGACGATGAACTATCAAGTTGAATCATCTTTACAGCATAAAGAAACTCAGTTGGACTGCCGAAGGTCTGTAGGATAAATACGCCTAGGGAAAGGTAGGAGCGAGTCGTTGTGCAACATGAACATACACAGATCACAAACTCACAATTTCATTCAGAATAACTCATCACCAGGGCAGGGAGTGGGCAGAGGTTTCCCCAAGGAAGGGGTTATACCTACGAGCATTCCTTTACCAAGAGCAGGGTCAAACCCTGGAACAGGCTTCACTAGAGAGGTGGGTCGATGCCCCAAACCTGCCAGAGTTTAAGAAGCATTTGGACAGTGCCCTAACAATTAGCTTCTGTTCAGCCCTGGAGCGGTCAGGCAGTTGGACTAGATGGTCCCTACAGGTCCCTTCCAGCTACTCCTGTCCTATCTTCTACTCCCCATCACCTGGGACAGCACTAGGCTTCAGTCTGTGACAATAAAATACTTGTTTCTGCCTCTTGCTCCTATTTCACCTTTACAGCTCCTGTTTGTCTGAAATTCTGTAGATGCCTGGGGCAAAGCCTTTCAACTGCTCTTCCCTTATGGAAACGAAGTGCCAATCTTTAATTAACATGATTAGAATTTTTGAATGCTAAATTAGTTAGCATAATCAGAATTTCTGAATGCTGAATTACTATTGCAGTTATATAATGCAGTCAACCAACCTCTCTATATGTATAGAGTGTAGCTCAATTCAGGTCCACTGCTTTTCCAATGCAGTAGAGTCACCTCCAGGACTGAGGTCTAACTAGGTACACAGTGCTGGTGTGCCACACTGTAATGCTGTCCTGTTCATCCCACTTCGTACATGTGTAACTAAACTGGCTTTGCATTTACTGTTAAAAAGCAAATATAAAGTTAAGATGTATCAATTGCACCCCACTTTGGTGCCCAAACACCTGATAGGTCAGGTTTTATATTTGCACTGACACCTCTAAGCAGATCATTTTGCTTTATTGGAGTAATGAGATTACAAACAATTGAGCTGGGAAAAAGAACGCACTAGATCTGGTATTGTAGCATTTGGAAGTGTATGTATAGTGAACAGTTCTTACTCAATAGAACCATGGGGTGGTTTGGGTTTGAAGGGAACTCCAAGACCTTCTAGTCCCAACCCCCTGCCATGGGCAGGGACACCTCTCACTAAAGCAGGTTGCCCAAAGCCCCATCCAACCTGGCCTTGAACACTGTCAGGGAGGGGGCAGCCACAGCTTCTCTGGGGAGCCTCTGCCAGGGCCTCACTGTCATCACAGTAGAGAATTCCATTCAAATGCCTAATCTAAATCTCCCCTATTTCAGTTTAAAGCCATTACCCCATGTCCCATCACTCCCTGCCCTCGTAAGCAGTCCCTCTGAGCTTTCCTGTAGGCCCCTCCTGATACTGGAAGGCTGCAGCAGTAGTTATGACTGTGGAAAGGGTTGAGGGAATTATGAAACTAATCAAAATCCAACTGTAACTGGCGTAGTAACTCCAAAGGTTTAATTTTATTTATTCATCTGTACAACAGAGGTGAGACAATCCCAGTAATTAAGTTGCACTTAATTGTCTTAATTTCTACAAAGTAAAATATTGCAGTTCTATAGAAGAACTGTTTCCAAACTCCAACAACAGAAATTTTACATCAAACAGTGCAATTAAGAAAAATGACATTAGTTACTCAAATCCCTCTTCCCTCTGTACCTCTATCTCACTAAAAACCAAAACAGTATCAAGTTCTGAAAACAGTTGTAAAAAAATGCAACTACATTCCTCTAAATGCTATCTTACAGATGTGTTCCACTTCCCTGTGTAACTTTCAGTGCTTGTCAAATGCTGCTGTAACACTGTGGACAGCTTCATAGTAATAAAACCCCAGAGAAGTGACTGCTACGTTCAGTTTAAGAGCCAATTTTAGAAGCTGTGTTTGTATTTTATATATGTGATGGTGCAATTACTTTTTCCTGTTTTCATTTTATATCCAATTGCACATGCTTCATTAGGACATGCTAGAAAAAAGCAGCCATGGATCGCATTGTCTTTTCTTGTAAGAACCCACGTGAAGAATAGGGTTGTGGATGGGTGTCTCCAACTTTCCTGCAGCTTCCTGCAGCTAGTATCACTGTGTAGCCTGTTCAGCAAAGTCTCTGTAGGTCACTGGTGAGCTAATTAGTGAAATTTAAAGTACTCATTGTCACTTTGTATACAGTTAGCAAACCATGTCCCTTTACAGCCTAATAAAAATTAACTGAATTGTTCAAAACCCCAAACTTCTAAACTGAAGTTCACATCAAACTTCAAAATAAATACAATTTAATACAAAATATCAGGAAAAAAAAATTACTTGCAAAAACCTATCCTTGGTCTCCAAGGTGTCCTATTTAACCTATACCCATTATGGAACACACCATTATGGAGTATATGAAAAATAATTGAACTTAGAATTACAATGATGCAATCCACTGTGCTAGTAATGAGCTATTTCAGAGACTTGTGTGTGTATCTTAAAATGACTCAGTCTCTCTACATTTGGTTACAAAAACTGGAAAAAGAAAAGGCTGTCTCTACAAATCGACGAGTTCCTTGTCGTCTCTTGAAAGCCAACACACAAAACCAAAAATGAAATCGGGGTCTTTAAAGAGCTTCTCAATATTCTGCAGGATCACCCTCCCCAGGACGGGTTTAGAGACTGGGATCATACAACAGCTGCGAAGGGATGGGTTTCCAACACTGTCTTCCCGTAAGTCTCTTTAAATGATGGCATCATGTTCATCACTGTAATAGAAACAGAGTAATTAATTAATGTTCTGCAGTACAAGCAAGAGTTGCCATGAGGAACAGCCACCCAGCTGCTAAGAAGGTTGTACACAGAGCCCTGGGAAGGGCTAAAGGCACGTTGATCTGGGAGTGACAGTCCTCCGAGCCAAACCTGCAGTTAACCAAACTACTGCATTTTGTCAACACTCCTCCAAGCTTCAGTAGCCCTGTGAACATCTTGGCCTTTCCCATTTCAGTCCAGTACACACTTTCAGTCCAGGTGTTGCTCAGGCATTTTTATCCTACCTTCCCTATCACGAGTAGTAACATCGTAACAACAAACATCCATTTGAATACTATTGTGGGTAAACATAGGCAGCAGGGACAGGCTGAATTCCATGACCAGCAAGCAGGATTCAAGATGGACAGAAAACACAAGGCCTAAACACTACCATCCCAACAAGTCTAACGACATCACCTCACTTAAAGCAAGCTTCCCAACTGAGATAGGTAATGCTGAAGAGGAAAAAAATCCCCCACAAACTAGTTTTAAGAATTCTCAGATCTTAAACTAAACGTGGGACAAGGGGAGGAAAGACTAGAAGTAGAGTTGAGTATGTATGTTAAACAAGATGGTACAATTTTGATTAAACTATTCCCTACAAAAGGGCTGAGATGCAAGATGAGGTCAAAATCATAGATGCCTGGTTCTGTGCTCTCAGAAATGAATCCTGCAAAGGAAGGAAAAGAGTCGCTCCACAAAGAACCATACCCAAGACAAGACTGGGCCTACTATGTCCTGTCCCCCTGTGTGGTATCTTAAAGCCAAGAGACCAGTTGCCTGGAAGAAGTTGGTGGCAGACAATCTGTTTAAATTTAAAGTGTTTTTAAACTTCTTGTCTGTCTGCAGCCCACAGTCAACTTCTAAAGGGTCTTGAAAAGATAACTAAGGAAAGCAAGCTTACTCTCAATATTTTATTTGCTGTAGAGCAGCTATGCTCAACAGGGAAAGCAGCAGCAGTAGCAGCCTGCAGCTCAAAGGAGAGTGAAAGTCACTGGTGCACACAAAGTAAACATGGGGCTTCAGGTGGGATCCAGCCTGTACCTTTCACTATCCACAGCACAGACTTCATCTAAGACTCTTGGCAGCCCTTACAAAAACACATGGGTAGGCTGATTCATCTGACATTTACCCTACTTCAGGGTAACAGGAATGATATGAAACAACTAGTTCAGATGCTGTATTCAATAAAAAGAATTCTACTTCTCATTCTACTTGTGAGAAGTACTTAAAGCAGGATTAGTGCATGCAATTCCATGGACAGGTTTCTGGAGCTGGGAACAAGGTAACACAGAAACCTAAATAATTGAAATCCCCCAGCTGGCCTGGCTGCTTTGCGAGGTGTGGCAGAAGTCTGGAGTTCATATATTAAAGAGCACAATATTTGATTGCTGTAAAAAAAATGTGAGTAGTGGTCATATTGGCTTTGAATGTTCTCTGTGATAATAAATAAGTTAATCAATTCAACAGTAGTGGCTCAAAAATGTGGAATATTAGATGTCTGGTTTTAAAAGTGTCTGCTCAAACTAGATTTGAAGGTACATACAAGGTGATACAAAAGATACATGGTACCAAAGTTTCAATAAGGTATCAAACAGGTAATAGAAAATAGAGCTACTACTACTACTAAAAAAAAACCCAAACCCAAAAAACCCAAGTAAGGGGGAGGAAAACTTTGAAGAGTCAAAGAGAAAGCATCAGAAAGAACCAGAAATCTTGCAAATTGCTGCAAATGTTTCAAGGAAATGTTTACAAGGAAACATTAGCTATTCATGGAGGAGCTAAAGGACAAGGACCCTTTAGAAAAAGATTATATTAGTAATAGATGAGAGAAAAATCCCACACAGAAGAAAGGCATAATAATGACATTGAGGAATAGCTGAAGTGGTTAAAGACAAATTATCACAGTTCAATTTCCCAATGGTATTAATATCATATATATTAAACAAATGTATGTACCAGAGTTCATTCTCCTTGCTTGGTTTGTCCTTGGTCCTCTCAAGAAAGTAATAAATTGACAAGGGACAATCCCCTGGGGACTTACATTGTTCTGTACTGAATGCCTCTTCTAGAGTGATAGGTTTTGCATCCGATGTAGAGAATAACTAGGACTCCAAGTGTCAGCACAATGCCACCTACAAAACTGCCCACATCAAATCTGGAGGTTTTGGCTACGACAGCCTTAGATTTTGATGTAGCTGCAAAGAAAGCAAAAGGGACTTTATACAGAGCTTGCAAAACTGTGTTTCAAGGGACTCCTTTATATCTTGCCCTCCACACTGATGTTTCATCTAAAGACCCAAATAGACAAATTTAACAGAACTGTCAAGAATCCAACCAAGCACACTGAAACCTAAAGCTGTTCTTAAGTGCCAGATTCTGGTAACACAGGAGAAACTGATCCAACCACCCGCTCTCTCTGAAAGACTCACTTCCCCTTTTCCCTTCCACCTCCCTCTTTACCCCATGCACTTTCCTCCTTCTCTACATGTGACTCCCCTCCTTCTTATGCCAGTTCCAGTGTTTTTCATACCCTCCATGAGCAAATTTATCTAAGATGGCCTAAAATTAACCCAAACAGAAAAGGAAGTTGCTTTGAGTCACGAGCACACTGAATCAGCCTGCAGAGGGGGTCCAACAACCACCAAGGCAGTCAGTATAGTTACGTGGTGGGAGTAAAATACTTTTGATGGTGATGAGCTGTTGGACTGTTTTATCTGGTCTTATGGAATTGTACCCCTTACTCTCCAAGTGAGATCAACTCTGGAGCCCAACACAAATATTGACATAAATAACATGGCTTCAGATAAACCACACCAGTTTCTGTGTGAAAACTGTTTTTATCTGCTACAAGCTCCCACCAGAAGACACAGTCTGTGCCCATCTCTATTTGTACTTGCCATGGTGAGCACTAGGCAGGCAACTAAAAGCTCTGATGACAGCTCCACCTACTCAATTATGCTTCACTGACATGTGAGCAACCCTGATCAGTTTAGAGGCGTAAGCACAAGGTGGTCTGAACAAGCAGCAAGGAAATACCAAATTCTGTATTAATACAAATTCTGTGTTTGTGTTGAAGGGTTTTGTCAAACTGCATTTCACAACTTTTATGTGAGTTGTGACTCATTCACAGTCATGTTCTGTCTTCCATTAGGGATACAATTCATGACATTGCTACAAACATGACTGACAGAACCCAGTCTTCCTACTAAGCCAGCAGACATACTTTGAGCTGTGAAAAAGGAAGTGTTAAAATGAATTCCAGTAACAAGAGCTGAAAAAAAAATACAGAAGTTGTATTCAAAAGTCAGGCTTTCTCCTAACATCAGCGATCTCCTTGCTGGTGGCTGCTGGTTTAGACCACCTGCACCTTATTTTTTTCCCTAAATACGTCAGGCTCTCAGGTTAAGCCAGGCCTTAAAGGGGAGTGCTCAGAGCACTTATTTTGACCAGATCTCCTGAGGTCCCTTCTGACCTCTACCCATTCTGCGATGCTGTGACTGTAGACAACTTAAGAAAAAGCCCCACCTTACTCTTGTTTTACAGCATGCACATACCTTCTTTCTTTACTACTGTAAAGCTAGCAATTCTACAAGTGTACAACATGTCAACACGTATACAACATGTGTACGTGTGTACAAGCCTTTATGAACTTCTTGAAGTGTAAGCTCACCTGTTACAGAAGTGAAAGAAGTCTTGGAAGTGGTCACCACCGTAATATTGACTCGTGATGATGTGACTGGTGAAGTTGTGGTGGATGTTGTTGCCTGGCTGGTTTTGTTGGGCTGAGTTGTTGGGGTGACAGACACAGTGGTGCCATTGGGCTGAGAGGTGTTGTTCAGATGAGAAGCACTGGTGGTCGCAGCTGGGAAGTTTTTATTTGTGATATCACACAGAAAAATGCATAAAAATAATGAAGTTACTTGACTCATTGAATAAAACGGCAAATATCATGCCCAAACAGAATGACAGATCAACAATGAAAATGCTACTGTATAGATATCTAGGCTTGCAGACAGACTCTCCTTCCCCATGGCATTTCCTTTGGAAAGGTCTTAACTTGTGATTTCAGGGGCTCAAGATCAGGAATACTTTTAAGGACTGGCTGTAAAGAAAACCTGGATAATACCTAGTAACTGATATGTGCTGCTAGATTCCAAAAGGTTGTGTTGTGGGGTTTAAGTAACATTACCCAATTCCATAGAATCCCACCTAACTTACTGTATTTTAATCTACATTTTTACTATACTTTAAGAGTAACTTTCCACTTTAAGCACTCAACTTTTCAGATAACCACTTTTCTGATAAGAACAGATTTTGCATGAAAATGCACACTACAACTCCCCCACCCGACCATTCCAGTCATGATTTAATCTTTAATTCACTCTTGCATGAAACACTGACTTTACTAAGGCTTCATCTATATTAAACTTAGCGAGATAATTCTGTATGGACTCAGGGTTCAAAAGGTTTTCCACACATGATAAAAGTTGGAATAAAGTAAATCTGTTAGCTTGTGTCATTTGTTTTGTAGTCAGCTGTCTCGCCAAGGTTAACATGAAGACTGGAATGCTGTTTCACAAGTTTAATGGACACCTAAGATCTTTAACTTTTACCTAACGCTTCCATTCCCTCCTCAGAAAGCAGCAACATTCAGAATAAAAAACAACATGAAGAAAAATTCAGGAATTTGACACTGATATTTATAGCAAAATCCTTAAAAGCCTAGAAGGCAGGCAGCTACAACAATCTTAGGAGTAATTACTTATTTTTCTAAGAAGGAACTAGCAAGAAACATGAGCCTGTTATGCAACTAACATTTCTCTGAGCAGACAATAGGAGGCAAAAGTATGGAGGAATTTTAGGGAGAAAAGACTCCCTTTACTGCTGTCTCCTTCTGTATTATAAACTTCTGTAATCTCACACAAGCTGGGTTTATTTTAAACACCCTGCAATCTTTTCATTATGGACATTCAAATGTCTAATTGTGCCCATGTGTTCTTTAAATTGTCCAAAACTAGAACAACTGAAGAACAGGAAGTTTCATGTTAACTCCACAGTTAACTTGATATTCAATTTTCGTTTTGTTTTTGTACAGCTAAAATGCTCCTACAGAACGATGTTCCTGTAAGTGTGGTTTAAAACACGAGGAGCTGCACACAGAATGATGCCTTTGCTCAGACTTAAGCATCACTGCTTCCAGTACAGATGTGAACATCAAAAACTTAAAGACAGAGAACGATATGACAACGTAAGGATTCAGAAAGCAACTGGCCTAGGCAACACTCTCCTGCACATTTAACATTTACACTACTGAAGCAGCCCAACACAGTCCCCCAGTAAATGTTACTTATTTTCCTGTTCTTTGATGTTATAATTGTGCTTTGCCACAACCCTAGGAAACGCTTTGAAATGAGCATTCACTGCGATGGAACAGTTGGAGTACTGTACTCGTGTGCTTACCTTGTTACAGTTAGGAAATTCAGTTCCTTTATGAAGCATGTGTAAAATACATCAGATAATATTCAGGGCACATTTTAATACTGACAGGCAAACTCCCCAAAGGCACAATGATCTATAAATACCAAATGGTTCCTCACTGTAGGAAATGAGCAAGGAAATGTGTATATGGAAACCATCCATAGCTGTATGACATGTAACCATACCTGGCAACTGCATTTGTTGCAAAAAGACACAAAAAACACCACAAGGAAAGACACATAAATCTGAACACAAGTGTCAACCAGACAGTTTGTTTGAGGTCTTTTTGAGGCACGGTTTCTGAGAGTCCAACTGGCTTGTGTTTCTGAGCAATATAATGGCTAATGGTTCCATGCATAGCATTACACAAGGATGTTACACAAAGACAGTATCTATTCCACAGGCATTAAATTACTGCACAGAAAGCCTGAGTCAGCACAAACACATCCAAGCAGCTATCATAAAGAACTGCAGCAAATCTGGATGTTACTTTTTCCCACTCCTATCAATGATTTTTTTTTCTTACTTATCAAGGTTACAACACTCTGCAATGTAACAGGGTGAAATCTGGTTAATCTCCTACAGACTTTCATGATATCTTTAGCATCAGTTATTTCAAAATATCAGTAGGAGGCAGCTGGAGAATTTGGGAAGCTGACATGAACTGGGCACCAATCTGCTCTTCTATGTCTTTGAAAAATCTTACCTGTGCTATTTTACCAACATAGTTAAAACAAAAGAGCTTTTGCTAGAAACATCATCCTTTATCTTTTATTTCCCCAATTACTTTCCCCCAGCTTCACTGAACATCATGCTAAACAAACCCAGGGTGCATCAGTTACTTAACCATACATACAGCATAAAGATATGAATTCTTAGCACTACTCCTGTAGTGTTCTATTGCAACAAGAATGAACACAACTCAACTGCATAAGCACTGTGCTAACGTACAAAGCCATTGTTATTGAATGTTCTTCCTGAAATAAATACATACTCTCCTTTGCATGGAAAAGGATTAAACGAGACAGACTTTTGCTTCAGCCATGAAAAGCTTCCAAATAAAAAAAAAAGGCAAAATTAAGTACATAAGTGAAGTCCATGTATCTAGTTAGTAGTCTTTATGCTGAGGAGGTTGAAACAGATAATCTCAATGGATGAACGATGTTTCAAGATGTATGAAGTTTCAAACAACAAAAAAAAAGAGAAAAGAAAAAAGAGCAGGATGTGAATGATAAACACTGTGGAGCAAGGCATAGAGCTCTGTTAGGTTTGTACTCTGCCTAACAGGAAAGGGCTCAGGCCTCTTCTTAGCATTATTATCTAGAAGTAGTAAAACTCTGCAAGAAACCTGTAGTCAGGGTTGGAGCAGAGGGCGGAAGGGATGGAGCACAGGGTGGGTGAAATACCTGTGGCTAACAATGGCTTTACACATGGGAAGGCCCTAAGGCAACAAGTGGATTACAAAATCTCTCCACTTTCTGAGTTAGACAGGCTTAAACTGGTACACTGCAGGCAATGGAATGAGACACTGCACCACTTCCTTGTTATCAAAAGGTCTTTGCAGATATATATATTTTTTTTTTCCTGACAAGCACCTTAAATGATTAACAAGCAACTTGTGAGCGTGGTGGCTCAAAGGTTATCTGGAGACTACACAGACACAAAGCAAGAGTTGTACTGGAAATGGAATGACACAGCTGGGACCTTACGATCAGCATAAAACTCACAAACACATGAAGTATCTTAGGGTATGCACAGTATTTCTGCCCTGCTTTCACATGGCTCTTAGCACAAAGGGGACTCTGTTCATGCATGGAACTGGCTTCTCTCAGACACAACCTTCTATCTGCGCATCACAGACTAAACAACTCCAATTCTTATCTAGTGTTTAATGTTGTGATGAAATGTGCTTGTCCCAAGTTCTTCCAGAAAATTATTTTTTTAATAATCTCACACTGACATAGGCAATGGTTGGAACACTACAAATACAAGTGGATGATTTGTTTGTGTCCCAGGTTCAACATCTGCTTTCAAACTCTACTAGTTGATCTAACACAGCTATCACATCTTTCTATAAATATGTGTTTTGTAAACATGTTCCTTATGTTGGAGCATCACAACTGCAACCCTGCTGTCTTGGGAAATCACTCTTACCTATAGTTCTTTTGCCAAGCTGTTAAGGAAAGAGGATAGTGATAGAAAAACACAAGAGTATCCATGACATTGTCCCACACTTGCTCTTTGTGTCTTGCTTGAACTCCACCGTTTCATGCTATGAGCTCTATAGGGTCTGTTTTTTACAGTGTAAGTGCCACGAGCCTCACCTAAAAGGAAATGGAGCCTTACTCTTGAAACTCAAACCTTCGGGCCTTAATTATATCCTGAATCTATTTAATGTGAAATAGCATTAAATATATGTGCACTGTTAGCCCAACAACCTGTTCATCTTTACTCCATGAAAGTGGAAGAATATGTTGAGAGACAATGAATTAAGATTGACTTCTTTGAATTCTTCCTTGAAATTTTGATTCTTGTTTTTCACTGGCATCACAAATGTCATTGCTTCTACTGATGAAGCACACTACCTGAACTTGAAAAAGTGTAGCTTCACTTCTGAGTTGTTTTACTTGTTGCCTCCCAGACCTGAAATAAAAATGCCCTTCTCAAATACCCACTTTTGATGGGTATTTCCTTAGTGTTGGAGAGCCTCTTTAGAGTTTGGTATGGTCAGGGGTAGGTTTGAAGCTAGCTTCTAGGTTCACAGTAATGAACAGATACATACCTTCTGTAGATGCTGCTGTAGACTGTGTGGATGATTTAACAGTGGGATTGGATGAAGTGCTATTATTGTCTTCAAGAAAAAAAGAAAACAGGTATTATTAATTTTCACTTTGACATACTATCATTAAAGTACCCACAATACAATATTTTTCTTAGGCTATCTATGTTTGCAGGCTGTAAGTGGGAACAAAGCAGTTATTCCATCCCAAAGCAGATGGTTTTGTCCTTCTGCAAAATGCTTCTACATCTCAGTGCAGCAAGAACATAGTTACATGGTGTGCAGAGCAGTGCTGAAACAGCCTACATCTGAATTCTTCACATCTTTTTGCTCTATTCCACTTCTATGTCACACTCCATTCCAGTTGCTGTCCGTGGCTTTCTTGACCTGTAGGGGTTTTTTTTTGTCTAGTTTGAATTCCTCTATTTCAGTTCCATTCCTGTTCATCAACCTTTTCTTTAATTTTGCTGCATCTCTCTTACAAACTGGGCTCATGCTAGGAACACACTTTTCAATATTCTGTGAAACATCTTTCTGTTGGCCTATGTTCTCTCTACACAAAAAAGGGTCCTATGAACATAGCTGTTTTCAAAGACTTAAAACATAAACCATGTTTCAGTCCTAAGTGTTTTGCCCATCCCTCCTTTCTTTCACTTCTACTTTTCCAGTTCTTTCTTCCCTGCTTCCAACTCACGTTACTTCGAGGTTTTCAAGCAGCTTCTCACTCTTACTTGTGTCCTCGTTCAGTGTTTCGTACCGATTAACAGTCTCTTCCTCCTGGCAAAGATCTAGTGGGCTGTTTGGTTAACTCCCCTTCCTGGAAGGGTCACTGACTTCACCTCCCTCCCTTTGTTTTCCACCATTGTCTACACCCACTCTGATTATTTTTTTTCCTCTGAAGTAACTGATCTTCTACAGCATCCTCCCACATTGCTAGTGCTACACACCTTGCGGCGGCCTTATTGCTTTTCAGCATGGCTGGAAAACATAATCTTGGAGATGAAAACAGCAACACAGCTACCAGAATCCAGTATTTCATTTGAACAGATCTGCTGTTGTTATCACTGGAAAAGTCTAGTCTAAAATAGCGCTTTCAACCCTCTTAACTGTATACATGCTAAGAGTAAGCTCAGGTTTAAAAACATATTCAACAAATTTCTGCTGTTATACCACCCTCCAAAGAGAGGGGGAAGGAATTCCTTCTCCTTTTCTTGGTATAATCAGAGCCAACTAGCCCCATCATTGAGTACTGCACATACAACCCTTATACTGACATACCTGGGATATTAAGTTACAGACTTAATCACCTTTGAGAAACAATCTGTACAATTACAATCACATTCTTTCTTGGACATGCTGACTTTTATACCAGCGTATATGGTATATACACTTTTATACCATGCCTGGGGCTAAACCTTTCCCACACTGGCCCAATACCATAACCAGAAATCAGTTTGGGCTTCCCCCAAGTTCTGAGACCTTACTTCTACAACCCTGGGAACACATCTGGATGTGGGCTGCATGCTCACACAGGTGAAGAGAAGCCACGTAGACTGCCTGGAATTTGGGTGTGAGTAATGATGCAATTAACACAAAATAGAGTGAGTCAATGAGCAGAGTACTGGCTACACATCCTAATTGTTGGTCAACAGCGAGTGAGATGAGCAAAATAGCACAGGGCAAAACTGACTCAAGGAATACACCTTTTGCACGGCACATGCTTAAAGGTGTACAGCTTAATGTGGTACAAATGAGATTACACTATGCAATTAACATGTACTTCATCAATAAGATCAAGCATGGTGGACCTAGGATCCATTTTGACATTAAAAATTGAATGAAACAGTGCCTTGCTTTTTTCCTCAAGAGCACTGAATTCTAGCCCAGCAGACTTCTTGAGCTGCTGGTTCTCTTATTAAGACTAAAATGATACTGGCAGATACTTCTAGTTCTACACAGAAAATGTTCCTATTTTATATCTGCACTCTCTGTATCTCTGGGTATCTAAAGATATGAGGATTGAGTTGAGGTCTATTGTTCATCAGCCCTGGAGCTGTTTACAGCTGTTATGGGACAGTTTAACACATACAATAATACATATTGCTTTTCTCAATGCTACTTAGGAACAGCAACAGAAATTCCAATGGTATTACCTTCCGAGTTATGGTTTGGAGTTGTAACGGGGGACACAGTACTGTTGTTTGTCTGTTCATTTCCTACATAAAAAACAAGAATAAAATAATTTTAGGTGCTTTATTATTATGAAGTAAAAACACCTCTTTCTCTTGCTTTGGGCCTCTAAATGACTAAACTGCCATGGACAGGAGTTAGATATAATGACAATATAAAAGGATTGTACCACAATTGCCTGCTCTTAGCACATTAGAAAACACAACTACGCAACCCTCAAATAAAATGGAACTCCCTTGCATCCCATTTTATCTTTTCCATCTTCCCCATCCCAAGCTCTCTTCTTCCTTGAGATGAAAGAAGGCTGAAAGAGGTAGAAAAACAGGCACCTCCCTTCACATGACCCACATCACCTCCAGAAAAGAACTTTTCACATACATCTTTTCCTTTGCAGGCAGATCAGCACTTGCTCTGCACTTACATGGACAGCATGGTATGAGGATAAACTATACCATCATACTCTAAAGACTAATTGAGGCCTGATTACTCTGTCCTCTGGCTCAACCAATATGCAACAGGTAAGATTTAATAAAGATAAACCAGACAGAATTAGTAGTCTGGCATTTAGATGCATGCAAGAGGATCAGGTCTGGATTCTGTCTTTGCGAAGCAGAGTGTAGTTTGGATCATTTATAGCAATACTCTGTAAAAAGGCAAGCAAATAACCTGAATTAAATTATCATGGAATTAAGACATTTTCTCAGTAGTTATGAAACCTCAGTGAAAAAAGATCTCAAAATGGTCAAGTTTGTAAACACAAATGACACTGTATCTTAGCCCTGCAACCTCTGGGCTGCAGACAGTATTGCAAAACAGCTTAGACTGTTCAACTAGGAATCATAGGGAAAACAAGCACACCAAAAAGGATGGTGGGATGCAGCTAAACTAAGGCACTCCAGGAAAGACCTGATGCTGCAGACATCCATCTACATCAGAGCTAGTCTCTCAGCAGTTAACAATGATGTGATTGAGGAGGCTGGGACAACAGAAAACTGGCATCACCCCTTTCCCAGACAGCACACTATGCTTTTTGCTGCCTCAAGCAATAGAACAGACTCCCTGAAAGATTAGATGAGAGGGGCAGGAACCAGAGGTGGAAGGACAGACAGGACTGTATTAGTCCTGGTTCAGATCGGCTTGGACCGCACACCTTGAAAGACATCAGCTTAAAAGATACAACTTTTTTTTTCCCCCTCTTCAAAAAAAACCCCAACCCAAACATTGATAAGTTTCCTAACTGGCATCACAAGCAGTTGTTCCAGAATATCTTAACATGAGGTACTGCATAAGCATATGCTACACAGGAACATGTGGCAGTGAATGGGACAGGTGAGAACATCTTAAAATGACACTATGCCCAAGCAGTTATCTGCCCTCAGCCAGTGGTTTTGGATTCGAAGCCATGTGTATCACCATAGGGACAGCAGGAGAATTCAGCCAGGGAGGTGGAAAGGCACTCCTGGGTAAATGCAAAGGCAAAAGCTGCAGTCCCTTTCATACAGTGATGGCTCTGAGAACAGGAGACTCTCACTCGAGCCCAAACATTGCACAGTGCAACCGGCCCAAAGTGAAACAGCAAGGGCAGCCGCCCTTCTCCCAGGAGCAGAGGGCGAGGGTTAGAAGTCTGCACACATGAGCACAGGAAGGAAGGAAGGGGGGAGAGAGCTGACAGCCAGCTGCAGTGTGGAAGGTCCTGAGCACAAGCTGAGGTAAAGCTCTTTGGGACATAGGGTTAGTTGCAATATTGGGCCTATGAATCTCAAACTGTGCTGATTCTTGCTGCTGCAAGTGCAAGTGGGCTGGGGATGGGGGAGAAAAGAAAGAAAGAAAGGATCTCTGTGTTCATTTTTTGTGATAAACCAGAACCGAGCCAAAGAAATACCCCACTTCAGGCAATGCATCAACACACCATACTTGAAAAGGACAGGGAAAGGGGAGCAACAACGTTTTGGTCAGACAGGTCTGTTTTCCGGTTTAAGGTCAGGCGCAGACACCTCTAAAAACACAACTGCTGGTGTCTGGCTGGGCTGTACACGAAGGCAAGTGTGCTTCCTGCGAGACGCTACGGCGGCTTGGTACGCCGCGCGCTTCCGGCGCATCGCGCAGTTGTGCTGCTTAACGCCTAAGAAATCATGAGTTGGAGAGAATCTGGATAAGCAAACTTGCAAAAGGGGCAAAATCAGGCCACTTCTTCCAGCTTATAGTGGCATTCAGACAGAGGAGCTGGAGGTTTATGCTAAACACACAGATAGATGCAGGGTGATAGGGATAGCTCTGACATGCTGAAAACAAACAGGACAAGATTTTAAACAGACTTGTTTTTGCCAAATCCTGCAAAAAAATCACCACAGTGGATAACATTCACAAATGTTTAATGAATCTGTAGTGTCCAGCTCAGGCATGTACCAAATTAGTATCTGCTGTAGATGAAGCCAAGTAGAAGAATCACACACTGATGGGCAGCACTAATCATTGCAACAAAGGTCAGTTTTCCCACTGCCATATTCACATCTCAGATAAACACATTTCTAAGGACCTTCAGAGTTTATGTCTAGTTTAACTGAACTCACGCTGCACAAAGAACTTGGTGAAAGACTCACATTTTTACTAAGCACGATTTCACACATTCATTTTGGGGACATTTCAAAACTCACACATAAAATTCTGTCTGGGCATCTTCTCTTTCAGGTTTGATGCTTATCAGGTAAGCTGCTGAGTTTTGTGCCCCAGCTGTTCCGCTTTAGTTGGTTTAAAAAGCAAGAAGTACAGAGGCACTGATAAGGCACAGTCCATAAGAAAGATCTCTGCCTTGCACAGAAACCTCTAAACAATACAAATGAGAAAATGTTGAGGTACTGGAATGGGTAAGAGATTTTAGAGCAGCAACGTTAATATAACCATCCCCTAGAAAGTCTCCACCATCAGGATATTCCTTCTCAGTTGAAATGGATGAAACTCAAATTCTGCAGATTAAACAAAATCAACTCCTTGACCCCAAATCTACTGTAAGTAACATCTGCCAGACAATTTTCAGAGATTATAAATTCAACCCCCTGCTATCTTGAACCTTTTCATTTACTTTCCCTTTGACTCACCAAAGTCTTTTGATATCTATTTTTGAAGTGGTATTTTTGAGCTACCAAGAAGGTTATTGCTTCATCCCAATACAGAGGTCAGGCAGGATTATCTCAGCAACTTTTTGGACAGGCCCTCTCCGTGCCTTAACATTGTGAAAACCACCTCACAATCTTGCAAATGAAAGCATAAACACATAATTACACAGATGTTTAAAGAAATAACACAGACCCACACAACTGATTCTCAACGCTGTTCAATTTGAGACTAAAAAAAATACTACACCTTTTGCCATCATCAAGAATCTAAGAGATGTACAGAGAGACACTGAAATCAGATGCTCTGCTTGTTTTCAGGTCTGGAGGCTGTCGCTTATTTTTTGTGCTGTGAGTTGTTCTGCGTACAGGTAAGCTCTTGGAAGACATTGCTAGCTGTCTTCTCTGAAGAGAGCAGGAACAGGGGGAAGGCAAAGCCTTCTGCAGGGAGCATGGATTCTCCTTACTTGCTCAGATATCAGGAAGCCAGCTGGATTTTTCATAACAGTGGAAAGAATCTTTTCTAAACCATAATGTCTTGGTGATGTTTCTTCACTGACTTGACTGACACACAGAAATAAACTTGCCAGCAGAGTAAAAGAACAACGTAATATTGAAACAATCAGCCTGCCCAAAAAATCTTAACCCAAATGAGGACAAATCTACTGCCAGTTTCTTTTTGTGTATTATTGTAGTTGATGGGTTTCACACTCTCTCCTGTAGTGCCTGTTAGCGAAGCACTAACTTTTGCTGAAACCAACACAAATCTCAGCAGTAGTTTCTGGAAGTTTCTGATTAACGAGCCAGAAGATACTTCAATAGATACACTGACTGAGCCCTTAATAGGGCACAACTTCTCTCAACATAAGTAGAGTTCAGACAACAAATTCACATAGGGAGAGGAAGGATACATTTAACTGATACGAGTCAGGCACGATCATCCCTGCCCCAGGAGAAGCACTGACAGTACACTGAGTTAAACCAGTGTATGCGCTCAGGAAGTGGCATGATACAAGACAGATCAGGCCAATCTTGTACCAAATGAAATGGCAGTCTATCGTAAAATGGAGGCTGTAGTATTTCAGCAAAGCACTCAACAGGTTACTAGTGAACTTCTAAAAAAAAAAAAAAGCAATTTTTTTTTTGAAAAGGCAATTTTAAAACTGTTTATGTTCTGCATTTTACCTTTTGTTTATATCAATTTATATTATAGGTTCACGAGATTTTAAACAGCAGCATATTAACACCAAAGAAGTGACTGATACTCCTCAATGCTATTCATGGCAGGTTAATTTTGGTGCCTATCATTTGGCTTATTTACTCTGGACAACTGTGGGGCACTGCATGAGGCGCTCAGTCTTCTGAAAAGAGACCTTTGGCAGCTCAGACTTTTGCACCCCTGATTTTTTTGGAGCGCATGTTGATTGATGACTGTGCCCCGCATCCGCCCTCCTACCACCTGAGGTGAGGCACAAGGACACTGGGGTGCCACGTATTTACTAGAACCCGCCGAGAAGAAAGAGGGACGGCTGCGAGCGCCTGGCAGAAACACAACCCGCCCCGTCTGCCCCCACAGCGGAGCCGTGACGACCCCAGAACCATTAAAAGCCACCGGCCGCAAGCACAGCGCGCTTCGGCGAGCAGCAGGGAGAGAGGCAAGGGCAGCGTTCCCCCCTCCCCCGCCTAGCCCTGCCCGGGGCACCGTGGCTCGCCCGGCTGCTCCGTGCCCCGGGACGCTGGCGGGGCTCCTTAGGAACACCTAAGCCACCACACTCCTGCCGTGCCGCACATCTCCCCGCCCGCTGCTCGCACTCTGAGGCGGAGGGAAGGGCAGAGCCACGGGGGAGCCGGGGGGTGCGCAGGACCGGCAGCGGGGCGCGTTGTGCATCCCTCTGCTGTGTGTAAGCATTGCTCCCCCCCCCAAACAACCCGTTCCCTGCCCTTTTCTCTTGACTTTCCCCTTCAAAACCACGCTAAACGTAAAGCGGCTCATCCCCTGCTGCCGTCACAGGGCCGGCTGCAAAGAAACTGCCCATGTGCACGGGGCAGCCTCAGCCCCTGCCTGAGCGGGCGGAGACCGGTCAGCAAGCCGCCCAACTCCCTCGCAGCCGCTCACCGAGCGAAGGAGCGGTCAGCGGGGCAGCGAGGAGGCCGCCCGCACGCCCGGCCCCGCTCCCAGCTCCCCCGCGACGCGGTGAGGCCGGGTCCGCCCGGCGGAGGCTGTGGCGGCGGCAGGGCCGACGCGGGGTGGCGGGGGCAGCTCGCACCGCGGCGACCGCCCCCGTGCCGGCGGAGGGGGGGCAGCCACGGCGCCGCCCGCTCTGCGCCCGTCCCGCCCGCGTCCCACCCGCCGCCACCACTACTCACGGGAGCCGGGGGCGAGCAGTAGCAGCGCTACCACCTGCAGCACGCAGGAAGCGCCGCTGAGGAGCCGCATGGCCGCCGAGGGACCCGCGATGCACCGGTGAGAGGCCGGCGCCGCACGCCAGGCGCTGATGCCCGGACCGGCGGGGCGGGGCCGCCGTGCCGCCAGGGGGCGGGGGGCCGAGCCGAGGGTGTGTCCTGCGTGCGAAGGGGGTCACCGCCCATCCCGCTCGCAGCGTCAGCCCCCGCGGCGCGCAGCTTCCTCGGGCCGGGGCACAGCCCGCAGCCCGCCGGTCCGCGGGGCACGGGCAGCCCTGAGGGGGCTCTCCCGTCTCCCGCCGGGCTTACGGCAGGCCGGGCGGCCAAGTACGGTGGTGTCTGTAGGGAGAGACTTATGTACACCAGGAGCCTGCGCCGCGGGCCGGTGGTGTGAGGCAGCCCGTTCTCTGGGTAGCCTTTCAGTACCAGAGCCTCAGCAGGGAGCATTTACCCTCCTGAAGTCTCCGCAGCTCGCTCTGCCCGCGTTCGGAGGGTGTCCCCGCTCCGCCTGGGCGGTGCTGATGCCGATGCGGGCTCTGTCTGCAGTGTGTGCTATTGAGTCACCAGAGCTGACGCCCTGGAAAAGATTTTTACGTCAGTAATTGTGAAACCGGCTACAAAGGTGGTAGGGAAAAGTGAAAGGGAACAGCTGTGTTACAGTCTTTACAAGTTTTTCTTATTTTCTATCATCATCAGAAGGTCGATTTTAAAGTTAGGGGGTTATTTTTCAGAGGGGGGTTATTAATACGCTCTTAAGAGTGAAAAGAACCTGAAAATTAGTTGTCAAAGGAAGGGAGACACTGCTACAAATTGCTTTCTAATAAGTTAGAGAAAAACACTTTTAATGTGGGTAATTGTAGGTTTGTCATCAAAGCCACAGTAAAACATTTAGCACACAACACTACGCTTATGTTTGCTGCATCAAGATGTTTCCAGGTCAAGTGATGGACCAGGGAGGGGAAGGGCCTGGCCTGAGAGTGCACGGGCAGGCTGTGACACTGTGTGAAACCCACTGCCCTTCCCTAACGACAGAATTATCCTTTTACAAGCATTTACTCTGTAAGCAAGCAAGTGGTAAACTGAAATGCTGAAGAAAAAAGATTGTTTGTTTGGTAGGTTTTTGTTCTAGGCATACTAGGCCCCATTGTTTGCATTTAGTGAAAATAGGTAGAATCATCGAGTATCCTGAGTTGGAAGGGACCCATAAGGATCATTACATCCAACTCCTGGGTCCACACAGGGCCAGCTAAGTCAGAGCATGGGGCTGAGGGCGTTGTCCAGACGCTTTTTGAACTCAGTCAAGCTCGGTGCTGTGACCACTGCCTTGGGAAGCCTACTCTAGTGCCTGACCACCCTGCGTGTGTTATACTTCTGCCATCTTCTTATGCCTTTGTTCTGCATTGTTTCCTGTACAGTTCTCATGACTGAAGTTCCTGAAGACCAATGTGTGTCTCTTTCCTGTGTGTTTTCTGACATGATCCTCCAGATCTTTTCTTCATGATGGCAGCAGGAGTAATATCTGCAGCTAACCTAACTCCAGTAAAGCTTGGAAATACTGGTAATCCATACGTTACGAAGAACAAGGGCCCCCTTTGGTTCTAGAGGCAAAGCTTAGAGTAAGAAAGAATTTTTTTTATTAAACTAATTTATATTTAGATATTAATTATAGAAATCCTTCAGCTCTTGCACAACTCCAGTGAACATCAGGCTTAGAACAGATTGGAAGCAATTTATTTTTGAGCAGCCTAATTAACATTGCTCAACTTGTGTATGTGCAGAAAGAGAGTAGTTAAGATACACGGAATGAAGTGATAGGTTTGTGGGAGATGGCTCTGTAATTCCCATAGAAGTGCTGAGTTAGCAGGAACTGAGATGTGTTGCAAAATAGTCCATGCTCTTTACTGTGTAAAGGCAGAGGTGTTAAAAGGTCTTACGATGATTCCTTTGGCATGATCTCATTCCATTTGGTGTTTATTGTTCTCTGGGAGGTGAATTTCTGACAGTGTACCTAGAGGTGGCTAGGAGTTGTTTGTATGCTAAGAAGGTAACATTCTGGGAAATGTAGTGGAAGCTATCATCTCCTTTTGATGCATGGTATAATTAATGATTTCTCATACAGATTTCCCTGTAAAAACAGGATTGGTAGGGTGTTTTGTTTTTTCTTTTTTTCCTGATTTTGTATGTGGTATGCATGGTTAGGGAGCAGCAAAAATGGGGTTGCCCCACAGTGCAGATGAGCTGGGTGCTGAGGTGGTGATAGCGTCAGGGTCCACCACCAGTCTTAGACAAGTCAAGGTGATGAGCCTGATCCAGGGAGTTCAGCTGGGAGGGAACAGCAGATGACAGCTCAGAAACATGGTTATGTCATAGATCTAATGCCATTCCAGGAGACAGGATATAAGGCTACCACCTTTCTCACAGCAAGTTTGGGTTTGAAGGGGCCTTAGAGATCATCTTGTTCCAACCTCCCTGCTATGGGCAAGGACACCTCCCATCAGACCAGGCTGCCCAAAGCTCCATCCAACCTGGCCTTGAACACTGCCAGGGAGGGGGCAACCTGTGCCAGGGCCTCACCACTCTCACAGTGAATATTTTTTTCCTTATATCTAGTTTAAATCTATCCTCTTCCAGTTTATAGCCATAGTTTATAGTCAGTCTGGGGTTCCTCCAGGAAAACCAGTCACTAGGTCAGGGCAGCTGGGGACAGGGCTGAGGACAGACACAGCTATGATGGAGCTCAGGCAGAGACTGAAGGCTCAGGTACCAGAAGTACCAAATCCACTCAGTACTGAAAACTGTGGACTTGGTATTTACTCAGTAAAAGTTCTATCACCGCTGTAGTTTTCCATGCCTCTTATCAACCATCAACCCATTGTTCACAGAAGTTCACTTCTGTAAGCTGTCATCTCTCCTAGTTGACACACTTGATCAACTATCTTCCTCTTTCAACATGTTTGAGGAATATTAATTTAGGTTACACCCAGTAAAGTCGTTGCCAGACTTTACTTAGCTTGATGTCTGCTGTGTATAGATCTGACTTGTAAAAGAGTCTTATTCCAAACATGATAGATGACACCTTGCTTTACAAATCATGTAATTTTGATATTCTCAGACATCAGTGTTAAAGCAACACTGCTGGATAACAGTAAAGTATTTTTAATCAGGAAAATATAAGAACATGCAGCATTTTTTCTGAAATACTGTCAAATATTGTAGCTTTAACTCACGCTCCTTGGCAATGCAAAGTTAAGCTCTGTAGAAGAAGGGATAAGAACCAAGGTTGAGCAAACTGGCAATTTACTTTGTTGTGAGTGTTAGCAAATCTATATTTATTTGGGTTTCTTCATGCATACTTTTTAAAGAGTAAGGAATTAAGTTCTAAATTATATTGGCACATATTTTGTTAGGCAGTAGTGCACATGTGAAGCATCAGCACCCTATGAATGAGTGCTTCCATTTCTTTGAGCTCAATGTTGTCCCAGAAGTCAATAACCATAATTCAGGTATGTCAGTCAGGTCTGTATACATGATTGTTTGTAAAGCCTTTAACTCTGAGAACTTTCTATTCCAGGACAGCTTTAAATTTTCCAAACCATACACCAGATTGTTTGTCACTGTATTGTACTCTCTGTAAGTGTGAAACTCCTGATGGGTTTTCTGTTCTAGAATACTGGCTTCTATAGTGAATTCTGTACCAGAACTGCATAGTGTTGTATTTCTGTGGATGCTGTGCTTGGCACACAGTTTTGCATGCAGGTCCTGAGGCATGCACCTGAATCATAGAATCATAGAGTCATAGAATGGCATGGGTTGGAAGGGACCCCAAGGATCATAGAGTTCCAACCCCCCTGCCACAGGCAGGGACACTAACCTCCAGGCCTGGATCTACACAAGGCTGCCCAGGGCCCCATCCAACCTGCCCTTGAACACCTCCAGGGATGGGGCATCCACCACCTCTCCGGGCAGCCTGTTCCAGCACCTTACCACTCTCTCTGTAAAAAACTTCACCCTAATATCTAATCTAAACCTTCCTTCCTTTAGTTTTAATCCATTCCCCCTTGTCCTGCCAGTGTCTACCCCTTTAAAAAGTTGATTCCCCCTCCTGTTTGTATGTTCCCTCCAGGTACTGGAAGGCTGCAATGAGGTCCCCCTGCAGCCTTCTCTTGTCCAGGCTGAACAAGCCCAACTCCCTCAGCCTCTCTTTGTAGGGGAGGTGCTCCAGCCCTCTAATCATCTTTGTGGCCTCCTCTGGACCCTCTCCAACAGTTCCACATCTTTCTTGTATTGGGGGCCCCAGACCTACCCTTTCGAGCAGGGATCTGGTAAAGCATAGAGCCTGCTGTAAAAGGTGTTTGGGACTCTAAAGCATGTATGGTCAGGAACGTGGGAAGTCTACCTGCTTAGCTCTTAGCTGCTTTTCTCTGTTGTCTGGTATTCTGATGGGTAGGAAACTGCAACACCTACCTGCTTCTCATAGAGTGTAGTGGTTATCAACTTCCAGTCATAATTGGCCTGATTTCAACGGGTAATTTAAATGATAAAAATGTAATACTTTCCCTCTTATGTGGCAGTTTTTCGACACAGATAAAAATGCTTTATGAAAAGTGAAAGTAGTAGACTATTTGACTAATAATTTTCCAGTGAAAGTGCACAGATGCTTTAATAGTGATAAGTGGGATTTTAAGGTGCTCAGCAATACAGCTAACTTCTCACTGTTCTGATGTGATGGAGAGAAGAGGTTTTTGGCTGAGTAAGTGCAATGCAGGCACTGTACAGACGTAACACCACAAATATTATTAATGGGATAAACCAGGAAATAGTAAAACTCCAAACATAGGCCCTCTCCCTGCTCCAAAAAGAACCCCCACCCCACCTTTGATTGGAACCTCAGTTCAGTTCAGTGAATTTCAGCTGTTCAGAAGTAAAGTAATTGATTTTGGAACCCCCTGTTTGATGGGATGAAAAACAACTATTCTGACAAAGTCCTTTACAGAATCCTCACAGCACAGACCTCGGTGCAGCCATCTATTGGTTTCATACTGCCTGGGACAAGGAGCCATATGCATTTGGAATGGACCATATTGCTTCCTTCAGCATTTGGCAGGAACCACTTGGGCACATCTGTCCTAGTGCTGGTTAAGGCTGTCTTCTGTGATCTAGCTATCTTCTGAGACCTGATTCAAACCTGGGTATAGATGTATGTCGATGCAGAGAGAGATGGAGTTCATAATAGTGGATATGAATACAGCTGCAGTCTGACTAGCAATTGCTTGATTCAAACAGCAATAAAAAGAATCCAAGAAATCTGCCAGATGAGATTCCACTTCCCAGGAATTGAGTGCTACACCTTGTGTGAGCCTCTGGAACACAAGGGAGGATCACCTGCCATTGTCAGTGCCACAGACAGGCCCGCCTCCCTGCCTGGGCCCAGCAGCCCTTCCCTGCCTGCCCTCTTGCCTCAGCCCTTGCTCATCCACCTGCTCGCCTCCAGCCTGGGCCGGCTCAGTGGGCAACCCTTCAATACCCATCCTGGGTGGCCATGTCCCCAGCTCCTGTGACAAGGCCACGACCAGCATTCCACTCATGGTGACACGGCTGGCACATGACTGGGAACTGATGGAAGGCCCAGGAACATGTGACATTTCCCTAAAAAAACAACTACATGAAAAGCAGAAACACTGAGAGCCCTTAAAAACTCCCAAAGGAGGTTGTCTCTGGTACAAGCCATAAGGCTTGTTCCACCATATCTTCACCCCTATCGCTGCCTCTCCTGTTGAGGCTGTTAAATCCCAAACAGCTCCCAAGCATAGTATGCCTTCTGCCAACTCCTCCTTGGACCTGAGTTTCCATTTGCATGGTAACTGTCAGGCGTCATCCTTGAGCAGTTGCCAGTTGTTTCCAGTCTCCTCCAGACCAGTCTTCTCCAAACTTTACCTATCCTGGCCCAGCTGATGTTCCTTTGCCTTTATCCATTGCCAACATCCATTATTTCACAACGGCCTAGGTGGATCAGTCTACCTCCCTGCTCTTCGCAGGCCTTGCTCTTCTACTTCCTGTATTTCAGTTGGCTTTCTCCATTTCTTGGGACCAGAAGATTGGAAAAGAAAGGTTCCTTGCTTTCATGCAGTGCCAACCCAGCTCTGCAAACTCTCTGAGCTCATCTGAGCCTAAGGCTTTGATGATAAAAGGTGAAGTGAAACTTGTGTTACCAGTAAAAGCACGGTAAAAGTGCCATTTTTTACACAGAGGATACATCTGTTCTAGAGGTTTCAAGTCCAAAGTGTTTGTGGATGATAGTGTTGCCCAAGAAAGGATCACAAATTGAATTTGGTGTAGATAATAAAACAATGAATGTGTTTTCAGCAGCAAAAGGTCTGTTTTGAATTGTTTTTTCAGAAAAGCTGAGGCTTTGTCAGACACGCCTTGTGGAACATCCAGAGCTTTGCCAAAGTAATGCATTCCTGCACAGGGTGTCCTTGAGTAGCTGCCCTCCTTGGTGCCAGCCAGGGCTGTCTGGTTCTGTATGCTAAGTTTGATGCCTTCCTTTGGCCAGGAGGAGTGTCTCTCTTTGTTCCTAAGACATAATATAAAAGAATATAGCAATATTATATAAATAGAAATTCTATGTAATAAAGACAGTAAGAAAAAGGAACAGGTGGTTTTGCCCAAAAGACCACATAAATGATAAGATCCAGGCAATGGACATGAATCAGAAAAGTTTATTTAAAGGTCAGTTTCTTTATCCTTAGTTTCTTAACATGAATAACTGGAGTAATGAGTTTTATGATTTAAAAATATTAGAACTCACTACAACTGATTCAACTACAAAGTCACATCTTTATGTGTAATTACCCAGAAGCAAAGGCATTTGCACACACACTCCCCCCACCACCCTGTGTTACACATAAGAGTAGGATTTTAAAATGGAATGTCTAAAATTCAGTCAGAGTCTTGGAACCTTAGAAGGTTTTCTATTAAACAAGTAAGGAAAAAGACCTTAAACATCCTTAATGAACTCTTTTTAAGATGAAGCTAAGGACGGAGTACTGACCACATCTGAAAACTGATGCTTTAATGAACAAACTGGAAATCAGTCAAAGTTGCTGTTTTCTAAGTAGGTTCCATAATTTCAGAAGATCTACTAAGTCCTAGATTCCTGCTTATATAGAAAATGTGGACATTTTATGTGGAAATTCTCCTTTTCCCGCTGAGGTAGAGGCTTTTGCATTTTACACTGGGAAAAAATGGGAAGGATAGGGAAGGACACATTTGATTGTACTGAGATATGTTCGAATGGGCAAAGTAATTTCCATTTAATCATGTAATAAAACCATCAGGAAGTGTTGTTTTTTTATTACCAGTAGAATTTTGTGTGACACTGAACATGTGTCCATAACCTGAGTGCGTATATGGCCCTAGGGAAAACTTTGTATCAAACATGAAAAGAAACATACAAAGGCCTTGTTAGAAATACAGTAAACTGGCATATACAGTTTTCCCAAATTATTTGGAAGCCAGTTCAACTGAGTATTTTAAAGTGACATAGGTTTAAGGCACATAAAAATCTGTTCATATTTGAAGGGAAAGGGATGGAATTGAAGTGTTTACTTCTATAACATTGCAGTTGTCTTATAAGAATAATGAAAATTGCTTATTTTAAAGACATAATACAATCATACCATTCATCTTCAAAACAGTCGTATTTTACCTTCTGATGTAATACTTAAGAGTTTGTTCACAGAGATTGCGTGGTACACAGAGAGACTTGGAGAGACTCCTAACAGATGGATTCATTTTTGGGGAGGACGTGTTTTTCTATGTAATACCTTTAGAACAGAATTTATTTGAAAAGAATAACAAATCGTGATAGCAGGCATTTTTGTACATCTAATAAATTGATCACAGCCCTATCTAATGATCAGTCCTTGTGCTTTCTTTCAAAATGTTTGTAGACTAGTAAAGTATGTAATTGTTTCTATTTTAAATATCCACACTTTCTAGATCAGTTTCAAGTAATTCTTAACTTCAGACTTTATGATTTTAGAGCCTAGCACTTGGTGACAGCCTATTGTAATGAAGGCAATGTTCAGAATTCTCCTTCAGGTATTCAGGGCTGCCAAGTTTTATTACTTTTTTTTTTTTAAAAATTTTAGTATTATTGAGTATCCTAAAGCATGATGAGTTGTCCAGTATGTTGCACGTATGTTCTTTTTTATTCTTATCACTGATGAAAAACTGTCAAGGTAAGTGATGTAAGAAACCCAAACCCAAAACTACTGTTGGTGATTCAACAGCATAAAAATCTGCAAATGAAGTCTGTTGTATAGCTCTGTGCTTTCACTATTAGTGGTCTTTAAATGCTTTCACCCACTTTAGCACATACTATTTCCAGATTGTAACTGTGACTGACTTTTAAGCAAGGTCTAACAGTACATCTGTATTTGTGATGAAAATGCATGCAAACTGGGTCAGTACTGCAATATGCTGGAAGATAAGTCTTTGTTTTGTTAAATGCTTCAGATTCCAGAGGATTCTGCTTCTGTTTCTGCTAAAACCTACCTTAAAAGTAAGATGAAATATTTATACTGGAGCTTGTTCAATCAGGTGGTCATTTTGTTTGGCAGACTGGGTCACCTTTTGGGGAACTAACAGTTCATGAGCTGAAAACTCATGTGAGGTTTTTGTGAGCACCACAATATTGGAACACATGGACCGATGCTATGACATTGTCATAATGTTGCTGGAAAACACATTTTCATAAGTCAGCGAGGGTGAGATGAGACTTTGATTGTGAACTGAAAGATATCCTGCAGAACTCAAGAAGGCAAAAACTGGTACCACAGAAACACTTCTCTGTCAATAACTCATGATACTTTGAGAAAGCTCTTTGACATATCTGGGCTTCTCATGGTGGTTATCTGTACATCCATCTCCTATTATTTTTGATTTTTTTCATCTAAGTCATTTGCTGACAGAGATTCCTGGAAATCCTCTACTGTTAAACCATTACAGTGCTTTTTGATGTGCAACATGGGACTCAAGGTGACAACAGATTTGATTGGAATGTGCTAGACTGAATTTATAGCCGTAACTGCTGTTTAGCTACTAATTCACAGGCTCCTGTGCTTACCATGGGGTTCACTTGCTTTCCTGTATAGTGGAGTCTAGTGCTCATTAGTGGCTGGTGTTCGCTTTTGCTGCTTGCTGTAGTGCTGTGCTGCTTCTCACCTTACTCTGCTGTGCCTGGGAACAGCTTGGTAACAGCAGTGGCGATGCTGCACTGGGCAGGCTGGAACTCCTGTGTGAACTGGAGTTGAGGGGGCTGTGACCTATGTGTAAGCCCATGTGGCAGCAGGACACCCTGAAGTGTCTTGGCTGCGAACGCATCCTCCCCTGAGCAGGAATATCTCGAAGTGGCTGTGGCCATGGTTATGTCTGTACTACAGCAGGTGTACCTCTGAGGGATAAGTCCACACTGGAGAAGGTGCACCTGGAAGCATCTGTGGCTGTGCATGGGTGCACATCAGCTTGTGAATGCACACTCAAATTGGGAAAGATTTGGGGATCCCTAATTTGTATCATACCTGAAACTAAATCTGAATTAATTACAAAAATGTATTTTTTCTGTGCTTTATAGACAGCCTGGGAGTAAAGTACTTATGGTGAATAACATTATGTTCACTACTTGTACCTCGGTGACAGCACAAATTACCAGAAGTAGAAATACCTTTCTTGCATTAAGCATAGGCATTTTGAAAATGGGCTATAATAAAAAGTTTACAGGTTTCAGTGTTTGAACTACAATGGCTGCAAAGGTGGTGTTCTTGCTGCAACTCTTTAAATTACTGCTTGAAATACGAACACGTTTAAGCACTTAAGGTTTGATTTCTAAAACTGCTATTTACTTCTATGCAGGTTCTTTGCATAGTTTACTTGGTAAAAGTAAACTTTGATCTCAAGAGTGCACAATCTGACAAATGGGGTTGAAGTTACAAAAGAATTGTGGCATTCTCAGAATCAGTAAGTAGATATTACTGAAATGTATTTTATTTAAAGAAAAATGGTGGCAACATTTTACAACTGAAATGCTGAAGCTAGGGCTTCCTGGAGGAATGACAGATTGATAAGAATGGCACAGAATCCTCTGGAACAGCATATTTGGTCTGATCTGTAACTTTCAGGATATTCAAATTGAAATTGCTGGCCAGCTTTTTAGGCTGTTAAATAAACAGGTGCCAAGGTACTGTGTAGGACACTTCATGGCTGTCAGCTAGATTGCTAGTGATTGTTACCCATGAGAACTTCAAGGTATCTAAGGTCTGTAGCATTTGTAACTGAGCAGAAACCTGATTACCACTTACGTAAGTGCTTCCAAATTCTAGCATGTAGCTAATCTGGAGGAGAGGAGAGAATAGAATATTGTTTTATGCTGCTATCTCCTCTGTAATAACAGGGATTTGAGATACCATATAAACATGATGAAAACATGGTTAACAACTGAAACATTTACAACACAAATTACAGCAAAGAGCTAACAGTGCAATAAATACCTCAGAAGACAGCATGCAAGGGTTAGGATTAGTGTTTTAAGTGACAAGTATGCTGGATCCCTAAACACTGTAGAATGTTTTTGTCAAAACCCAATGTTAAGCCAAAATATGAAGATGGGCAATATAAGGAGTAGTGGAGTTTGCGTGGGCTTTTCTAATGCTTAAAGGCTGTATGAGAGAACATGGAGAAATGATTGAGCTGAGCTAGCAAGCAGCAAAGATCTGCACAGTCAGCAGACACTTTTAAATAGGCAGTCAGTATGCTCAGCTCACATACACAGAGTGTGGGCAAAGTGTCTCATATCCAGAGCGTTTCTATGCTACAGACATAGAGCAAATAGCTCAGTGGAAAGTGCTGACCCATATTTATCCATCATCTTGAACATGATTTACAATGTGTGTGAACACTGTGCTGTTTGAACTAGCCTAATAGTGATATGATATGAAGCATTCTGCTTCGTAGCTATAGCAAACACAGGTAAGAAACATAAGTTCTTCCTTGAACTAGTATCTTATTTATTATAACAATACTCACTGCTAAATAAAATTTGGATCTTTTCACATCAGGGCTGGATAATCATGGTTTGGAAAATTATCTCCAGGAGAACTCTTAAGTGGTGGAGTTTTATTTGCAAAACTACAGCACATTTAAAAGAGTATTGTGCTGATACTAGTGCTGTCCCAGCGTTTGACTTTGCTTAAGTTATTACCTAACTTCTCATTCCCAAGAGGTAAAATCTTAAATCTATTTATGCTAAGAATCAATCCTCATTCCTATTTCTGGCACTGAAAGTACAAATGAAGAAAATAATATGAACAGAGAGAAAAAGTCACACTATTTCTTCACCACATTATGATTCTTTCCCACTTCTACTGCTCTTTAAATTCATATTCAGAACCACTAGAAAATTTTAAAGGAAGCTTGAGGCAATTTTTTTTCTGATAAGCCCAATTACCAACAAAAGCATCATTCTTACATACATTCTTACATTCTGAATGTTACAAGTTTTGTAAAGAATGTGAGACTACACTTGGACTAAGTCTGAGGGTACAAGGTCAGCCAAGCAGATAAAGAGGAGAGTAGGACTTTAGTCAACCAAATCAGTTTGAGAAACACGTAGGTGGAACCTAAACCCAGTCTTTTTTAGGTAGAAGAAGGAGATTTTTGTGATGACCTGAAGATGACTGTGCAGAGTGTGTTCAACACAAGATACTACTTAAAGTTCTGGGACTGGAAGGGTGGAATTAATTTTAACTGTTTCCGAACATCAATAAGCAGTGAATATATCTACAGCTGAGCTCAAGTCAGAGACATTTGTCTTCCTAGCCAGTGGAGAGAAATTGATATTTTTAGGATATTATTTTCTGATTTCTGCTGGACCTCTGCATTAGGATGAAATTAACTGCTCTTGAAAGCACCTAGCAGAGAAAGAATAAATCCTTGGTTGCATTCCTTCAAGGAATTGCCTTCAAGGGAGGATGGGACAGTCCCGATTCAGGCTCTTCTTCATCCAGTCCCAGATGATAAGAACACTGTTATTTGATCTGTTGCAAAGCTCATTTCCATAAAGAATAAATTGTTTCTTTATTGGGAAACCACTGATTTAAGAGTAATGGTTGAACTCTGAGCGAATTATTTGAGAAGTCAGGAATGCCACCATGTCTCTGTCCTGTAAGTAACAATAAGAGACTTCAACTTATCTTCAGAATTCTTGCACAAACAGCAGTTAGTGTAATATGCAAAAGCTTTTGGGAACGTACAGTGTTCTGCAATTCATGCTTGAGCTGGCTAGATTGATATTGAATGCAAACTGTTTTTTCAGCACCACCTTAATTTGCTCCTAGATACCTCTGCTTTGAGTGCAAAGCTCCATCTAGAGAAAGCACGTAGTAATATCACAATCTCTTTCACCCTCACATGGCCTTTAGGGCAGGAGGATGTCCCTAGATGGAGGGACACTGATTCTGAGAACTTAGAAGTCTGGGTAGATAGCTAGTTCTAATCTTCCAGCGTGAGGCAGTAACTAAAATGTCATATGTGATCCTTAAGGTAGATATACAAGGATGTCTGAGAAAGGAGCAGGAGGGGTTGATGTTCTTTGGCACCCTTTAATTTGACATAAATGACTGCTGGAATATATGCATTTCTGAGGCTTGCAAGTTAAAAAGGATGTTGATGAATAGGGGTGGATTGAGTAAAAAACTGGAATGTTTATTAAAAATCAAATTTATTTTGTTGAGTGTAACAAAAGGTGAGCCCTAGAGCAAAGGGAGAGAAACCATCAACAGCAACATCAACTCTTGGGAAGGACTGGGGACGCTGGCAACTCACCAAAACACTCCCCTCAGAGTCACGCCAAGAAGGGTGCAGAGGGGCTGGGGAAGGGTGAGCACAACAGCAGAGGACGGGATAAATAGTAGGAAGTTTGCTAATCATTGTTGGTACATATTATTGAGACACTTACTGTATTAGTATTCTTTTCTTTCTCCTCCTCCTCCCCCCTCTTCTTTTTTCTCTGGAATAATTACATCTGTAATAACAGTAATCTTTTGATCAAGCTGCTAAGTTCATTCCTAGCTCTGCAGACAAGGTGTTTCCTCATTCAATCACACAATCAGCGAATGTCCTATGGTAGTGAATTCCACAACTGAGTTATTTGCTGTGTGAAAAAAGCATGTCATTTGTTTAAAATCTCCCACAACATTTAATTGGCAGTGCTTTGCTTTTTGAGTTAGAAGAAATAATAAATATCTCACTACACTCAGTATATCAGCTCTGTCAGATCCTTTCATGTGGCCAAGATGAAGACCTCTACTGTTTCTGTTTTTCTGATGTGGATGGGCTTCCATATTTTCCTATATCCCTGGGCAGCCTGCTGCTTTTCTCTATGCTTCTTGTTTTATTGCCTGCCAACTTTATTTTTAGGGCTGACAAAACAGTAAGAATTCCCACCCCCTAATAATTTTCCTCAGCCTTTTCCAACAAACAGTGATTATCTGTACTTCTCTGGCTTGTGGTGGTTCCTGCTGTAACAATAATCAAAACAGATAATATTTTCTCTCTGCCTTCGCTAATATTTTTACTCTTATAGATAAATCCAAAATAATTCCATTGACGTCAATGGAGCTACTTCAAATTGACATTGCTGAAACTGAGAGCATAATTATGATACCATTAAGAACATCCTGTTTGAGGTGGGTTTTGTTGAAGATACAGTTTTATAGAAACAGAAAAAAAGAACATCTTCAAATTGGATGAAATTTCAAGTTAACAGTATCAAGGAAAAAAAGAAGAGGATGATACTGTAACAGGCCATAGTTCATATTTTTGCAGCTCATCAGCACTTCCCATTATATATCTGTGAGCTTTTTACCTTTGGCAGCTTTAATATACATTGATAAGGCTGGAATTGATGATGACATTGTTTTTTTTCTCCAAATATCTTAATACCAGATATGACTAGCCCTCAGCTAGAATATGCAGAGCTGGGGTGGGAGCTCAGCTGGCTGATGGAAGGGTTTTCCCTGTCTTATGAATGCATCACGGGTGACATGATGCTGCAGGCAGTACCCTTATTTCTCTTAGGAACAGCAGCCAGTAAAGGCAAATATAAATTTTTATTGCTTGTCTGAGAAGGAAAAAGGGTCCTAGATGAAACTGTGTATAAATGAGAAAGAAAATGGACAACTGTTCAGAAAGCAGTGAGACAGACATTTGTTAAGTAGCCAGAAGAAGATAGGGTTGGCAAAATAACCTTGTAAAAGAAGTGTGAGAGAGAGTGAGTGCTTGGGCAGATTGCAAAACTTGGGAAAGCCAGTTGGATTTAAGGATATATCTAGTAGAGAGGGAAAAAAAAAAAAAAAGAAGGAAAGAGTCAAACATAAGGATATCTGCATTGGGTCCAAAATATATCTGTGCACTTCAGTGTTTGGTCTTCCCTGAGGATCACCTAGACAATAATAATAGGATAAACAGTAGTAGTAGTAGTGATTCCTCAGAAAATGTATTTGTTTTTAGTAATTTGTAGGTCAGGAAGTCCATGAGGCTTTGTACTTGATCATATACTGGGTATTTTTTTTTTCTCTGTGAATTTGCTCAGACAGTATTTGAACCATGTAAACTTTTAAGTACTAAGATTATAAAATAAAAGGGATTTCCTCAAGAATTATGGCCTTTTTGGAAGTGAGTTACCAGTATAGCAGCACCAGGACTGGATTCTCCCATGGTGAAATCAGACAAGCTCCACTGAATGTCACACTTAACACTGTGTGCAGAAATGCCTCACTGCAAAGGAAACCAAGGCTCTGAGACCATGTACTTTTCATGGCATGACCTCTACTTTTTACTACTTTGGTCTCACTCTCAGATACAGAAAACAAAGGGTTGCAGGTTGCTGTGTACTTTACAGCTGGACTCAGTGTCACTTCATATGTTGGAGGACTATTTTGCCGTAATTGAGAACTTGGACTAAATGTGTATTTCTTACCTTTAGATGTTTTATCTATTACTCTTCACCCATCCTTGAGATGACAGTCTCGCTTCATTCCTGAGGCACTGTCTTTATGTAGTTTTTCTATTGTTGCTCTTTTTGGTAGGCTGTTTGTTGGGGAGATGAATGAATTTAATGAAGGTGCCTCTATGCCCGGTATAGCTGTCTTCTTGGATTGCTTTCAGTAATGAAATGTTTCCATTTCTAGGATTCCAGAGGAAATGAATCCCAAGGACATCATGTCATGTGTTTCACAGAGAAGCTCTGAGTTAAAGATGGTTCTCCTTCATTGGGTGGGAGATGTCATAAACTGAAAGAAAGGACTAAAGTTTGAATGTGCAACATAGCCAGACACTGTTACTGTCACCAAGGAAGAGACAATGCATACACAGTAATTACAAAAATATCTTAACATATCTAAAAAGGAGAGGTGTTATATAAAGAGATAAAAGAGAAAGGAAAAGAGCAGTGACTTAAAACTAGAGAAGGGCCGTTGATAACCCTCCCCAAGTATGTAATTAAAGTGGGAATTGCTAGTGCTTTGAGTAAAATGCAGATGGGAAGAGTAAAAAGCAGATAGGAAGAGACAAGGACTCTTCTTGCAGTATTTCTGATGGCTCAGGAAATTACAAGCTTCCTCGCTTCTTTTGATGTCTTCAGATATGCAAACTGTTTCAAAACCTTGTAAAATGATAAATATTTAAATCTGGATAATGAAGAAGAGCTAGAGCATAGTGCTGCACTTTTATTCACAAGAATAAAATAACCTGTGGTAGTGTTTCAATTTGTACTAATCAAACCTAATCTGTGCATACATCTATATTTCTGGTTAAATTTATGTATGACAGTTATATTTAAAAGCACATCCTAAAAGAAAGAAAAATTAATGTATGGTACAAATAAAATCCTCCAAACATAGGCATTTTGTCTTCAACTTTTATTAGACAGCAGATGAAGTAGAGTAAATAGTGTAGTGTGAAAAATAGTGTTTTCCTACAGGTCCTGTGCACCTCTTGTGTACAGTTCTACCGCACATACAAGGACTTTGACCTCCTAGAGTGTCCCCTTGTGTTTGATGGAGTAGGCTCAGGATAACTAACTGGGTAAGCCCCGATAACAGCTTCTCTGGGGTAGGAACCATGACTTTAAAAACATGAGTGGAGCTTATCCTTTATATACAGATGGTCAAAGGACCCATCAGAAATGTTAACACTTTTCTTTCCCCAAGCGAGTTCTTTTGCTGCTCGTTGTACTACCTGGGACAGCACAGCTGCATTTAATGTGTTTTTATTTGACAGAATTGTAGTGGAGGCAAACAAAAAAATCATAGCCCTACCAAAACATAATACTATGTGATTACCCATTTCTTCTTTTGTGGGGAAGTGGAGGGACCAGATGCAATTTAAGTGACAGAATGCACTTAGAGATGCCCTCAGATACATGCTGGAGTGAGCATGTAAAAACTTACACAGAATGCAGTAGAATGAAGTGAAGAAGGAAGAGGCAGCAGCACCCATGCTAAATCTGCTCTTCTCCCTAGTTTCCCCTAATGGTGGGATGTGTGGTAACTGCTGCGGGCTTGTGAACAGCTGAGATGTACTTTACCAGGGCTTGTAAAGCCTGTGCAGATGGCCGCGCCGTACCACTAGGTGGAAGCAGATGTTACGCGGTTCACACCGGCTAAGCAGGGTGAGCTGTGCCAGGGGCAGCCGCTTTTCCCAAAGGAGAGGTCAGCTGTGTGAATAGAAGCACCACAGGAGCAAGAGGTGAGATGGTGCTGACAGGTCATCAGTGACACCTTTGCCCTCTGTGAGGACAAAAGAATTCTGATGGTAGCTCATGCGCTGCCGAGATGCTGTCTGAGCTTCTCAGTGAAGGCTACTTCAGAACATAGGGGTGCCTCTCTCCCACCTTCTGCTCATCCTGACTTAGGCCAGTCAGCTTGTGTGCTTGCTGGAAGTTGTCTCCCATATGTGTTCCATTGTCAGGACAATCTTCCTAGGAACTCACCTCTGGAGTTCTAGCCCATTCATCTCCTCAGTTACTACAGAAATGAATTGTACACTCGGAAACAGATCAGCTGCTTTCAGTCAGGTATTTGCTCTCACACCTTCCTCATTTGTCAGTGCAGCGCTTCCTCCAACATGGTGTGCGGATTGTCCCATCTGTCCTTAGGAATGATTCTGCACAGCCTTTCTTCTGGTAATGTCTGTTATCTATGTCTGTTTTCTTTTTAAGAAGCACTAGTGAGTGACTTGGGCTCAATAAAGAACATCATGTGCCACTCTTTTGTACTGTGTTCACCTGGGTCTTTGGCCAAGAGACACGTGTACTTCCTGTCAGTGGTGGCGTATTTCCAGACCCCCCCCAGGCTGACCTGGGTTGTCCAGGCATCCACACCGGCTATGGAGCTCACTAGTCCTGTTCTTTGCAGACTTTAATACATTCTGGGATCTGATCTTGTATTCTGTGACTTCCTGTTTTTCTCATACCTCAGGACACTTGTACCCTCAGAAGAATATCCACATAGCACTAGCTATCACAGAATCACAGAATCACAAGGTTGGAAGAGACCTTTGAAGATCATCGAGTCCAACCATTCCCATCCTAAGATAAACCAGATCTCTAAGTACCTGATCAACCCTTTTTTTGAACACATCCAGGGAAGGTGACTCAACCCCCTCCCTGGGCAGCCTGTTTTGGGCCCTGACAACTCTCTCAATAAAAAACTTTTTTCTAATATCTAAAACCTGCCCTGGCACAGCTTCATGCCATTTCCCCTTGTTCTATCTTCTGTCACCTGGCTGAAGAGACCATCGCCCACCTCTCTACAACCTCCCTTCAGGTAGTTGTAGGTAGTGATAAGGTCTCCCCTCAGCCTCCTCATCTCCAGGCTAAACAGCCCCAGCTCCCTCATCTGCTCCTCATATGATTTGCCCTCCAGCCCCTTCACCAGCCTGGTTGCCCTTCTCTGCACTTGCTCAAGGACCTCAATGTCCTTTTTATGGTGGGGAGCCCAGAACTGCTCACAGTACTCAAGGTTCTGCATAGGAAGTTCCGCACCAACATGCGGAAGAACTTTTTCACAGTAAGGGTGATGGAGCAGTGGAATAGGCTGCCCAGGGAGGTGGTTGAGTCTCCTTCTCTGGAGATATTCAAGTCTGGTCTGGATGCCTATCTGTGTAATGTGAGATAGGGAGCCTGCTTTGGCAGGGGGGTTGGACCCGATGATCTCTTGAGGTCCCTTCCAACCCCTAAGATTCTGTGATTCTGTGATTCTGTGTGGCCTCACCAATGCCGAGTACAGGGGCACAATCACCTCCCTAGACCTACTGGCCACACTGTTTTTGATACAAGCCAAGATGCCATTGGCATTCTTGGCTGCCTGGGCACACTGCTGGCTCATATTCAGACTGCTGTCAACCAACACCCCCAGCTACTTCATCTTTGAGCTTCAGGTGGAAGAAACTGGAGTGTTTTCAAACTTCTGTCTTACCAAAGGTGAGAAACTTTTCTGAGGGGGAAGCACTTCAAGGAATGATACTTCAATATCCTATCCTTACCTATCTGTGACATGTTGGATGTCTCAGTGACTTATTTCAGTCATCCCACTATCTGGTGCTGCTTCTTGCATCAGATAATATTAGGTTAGATGGACAGGATAATAGGAATTCTTTATGGAATAACCTGCTGTCCATCTGGCAGATCTGGAAATATATCTCTCCTCCCCTCTTCAGCTGGTTGCTCCCTTTCCTGTAGGGTTGCTGTCTTGACATTTCTGGAGGCACTCACAGAGCAGTGGTGATCCTGTAGGTGGTGAAGATCCTTTTTCAGCTGCAGTATGTTGAAGGTAAAGTGTCAGCTAGGAAGGGGGTGATTAGAAGAGGAAGTCAGGAAAAGGTAGTTTCCCAATGTGACAGACAGGAATTGACCTTCATTCCTTACAACTTGTTTTGCATCTCTTCCAGTTTCAGGGAGCCATGAGGAGCAAACACTGGAGATCAATTGGCACCCAGAAACTCTTAGCAGGGATTAGGCCTACCTTGGGAAGTGTATTAGTGTCTAAATGCTATCCTTGGAAATGTGTATTTCTAGTGGCAGATCAAGCAGGACATCTGTCTTCTGAGTCTATGTAGATTAAACTTGTCTCTCCTCCTTTTCACCCATCCCTTGAATGGCAAAAGGTGCCACCACTTTCTTGTGTCCCCCATTGCCCATGAGCAGACTTCCCTTTTTCAGGTGTCCTTCGCCAAACCTGGGGCAGTGCAAAACGTTTTGCCAGTTGTATGTGGACTCAGAGCCCTTGCATCACCAGGCAGCAGTGAAAAGGATTTGGGTAAGGGCTGAGAAATGCTGTCAAGTTTTTGAGAGACTAGACCTTTGCGCACATTTGGCAAATGTGTTGAGGTAGAAGCAGCCTCACGTAAAGGAGCATAAAAAAACCTCCTAATGGAGAAACCATTGGTCCCATTTGTCTGTCTATAACCTCTTGGAGGGGTTATTTAATTTCCCAGGGAAATGCCAGAAGAAAAAACAGACAAAAAAATTACACAACAGAGTATACAAGTTTGGGGGTTTTTAATTGTTAATTGAAATTGTATGAAGTTCAAATAAATCAATATAAACATTCCGGGATAGATAGTGCCGTCCAGAAGTTTACCACTTTAATTAGCAAGGGGATTAAAATTGTTTTGGAATACCAAACCAACCAGATGTGAATTCTCTGGCCTTTTCGACATAATCTCTTCAGAAGGTTGATGGCTTTTTCCCTGTGGGAAGGAAGCACAAAACATTGAGACTGTACTGGAAATGGACAATGCAGACACTATGATTTGTTCCTAGTGTTCCTCTAGTGTGCCCTGAGGAAGGTGGTTCTTAAAGAAATCAAACCCAGCAAAGTTTATCCCATGGGGTTATGCTCTACTCATACTGCTGAGGAGCTGTGAAGTTTCTGAGGAGTTTCTGCCTTCATTGACTTGGTAAGTGGCACAGTATCTCTCACTTTCCTTGCCAGTAGCTCCACTCACTGAAACAACTCATTTGCAGTGTAAGGTCCACAGAATGTGTTTGGCAATATGTAGGGGTGCAGGAAGCCAGACAGTGCACCAGGCTACTGCACTGCTTCTCTGGTTGTGGTGGGGACATGCTACTGAAAGAACATAGTGGATGAAATGTACAGGAGTGTGTTTTTCCCATGTTTGTTGCCCTTCCTTCTTTTTGGTAATATGATGGGACCCTTGCAGTCAGGGGGAGTAGTGAAACCTGCGCCCCAGTAGGTTTTATCTTGAAAGTTAAATTTCATAATGAATTTACCATATAACGACTGAATTCCTTGTATGTCGTCATCTGAAAGTTTGAAGGTTGCTGGGTCTACATATGCGTATATAGGGTACATCAGAGCTCCACGGATATTTGAATGATCCAGTCCCAAAGAATGGCCAAATTCATGGGCAGCCACAATGAACAAATTAATTTCTGCAGCACAAGAGCATAAAAAAATATATTAAAGGTATGGCTTCTTTGTTTTTTTAGCAAATAAAGACTCGAAGTAGCAGGAGAATTTGTATCTTTCATTCCCTTGGAATGAAACCTCAGAGTTTTGATTGGTTATTACTGAACTTTCTTATGTCACTGTAGTATTTTATTGAACACATTAGTGATCCCTTGCATACGCATCTAGAGAACCTGAATCTCTTTCCAACTCTGCTTTTAGTCAACCTTATTTCAGCAACAAGTTATTTTACCTTTTCATAATTTATGTAGAAAACAGGTTCATAGTCCTTGTTTAACCTGTGAAAAGTGCTTTAAAATACGGGCAGAACAGACATTATGTAGCTGCTAATGATAATGAAACACAAGTATTTAGGTAGTTGACAAGAACAGAAGTGTTTGTATTGAAATGGTACCAAAGCATGAAGAGTTATGGAAAGCATTTCCTATGGTTGCATTCTTCTAATATCTACAATATTTGCTTTTCTTCTTCATAGACACGTGGGTTTTACCTTGGTTGGTCTCTGACCACTTTTCATCATCATCAAAATGAGCATCTCCACCAAGACCACTTCCAGGTGCGAATGCATGAGCTAGTGTACCACCTCGTCCATCAAAAGGGTATCCATCACCATGCGCTGCATGTGGAAAGAAATAAGTGGCATCAGATGGCATCAGCTGTAATGATTAAATTCAGCAAACTGAAGCATGTTGCTTGTTTGTGATAGTTTTTTTTTCATTACCAATCCTTAAAAAAATATTCCTATGATAGCAGCAAAGCCGTAAAAGCAGGAATAAGGCTTAGGAAACACTCTCCAAATTCATGACTTAAGTTCAAAACTTGGATTTGATAATTCAGGCTGATGCATGTTTCAGAAAGAGGTGAACATTTATTCCTGAGCCTTTGTCAGAAGTGTGTTTCTGAGGCAACGATTGGATTATTTCAGAATCAATACATAACGTTTGACAACATTATAAGCCCTTGAATGTTTTCAGTGTTAGAAAGTGCTGGTCAATATTAGTTGTAGACATTCTCACCTGTACCGATTTTAGTAGAAGACAGTGATTTGGGATAGATAATCATGTTCCTGAAGAACTGTGTTCATTTGTCACCAGCCATGGGATGTGGTCTACTACCTACTTCTATCAGAGTACATGTGAAATGTTAGCATTTGCTGCTTTGAGTACAAGAGCTGACAGGATGATGTATTCGTACCAGCTGTGAAAATATCCCCCTACTCCTTAGTGAGCCTGTGACTTGACTGAGGAGTATTTGGGGACCTAAATGCTATTTTATGTCCTGTCCCCTGGACCATGTGGATGGACCTTGCGGCAGGACTTACACAAGCAGAAGACACCTAGTCCTAGGGCATGATGAGGAATTAAAACCCATTCCACCCTTCAGGATCCTTTCTCTCTTTGACTGGCACTTAGTCAGCTCCTCATGAGAACATAACATGTTTCCCACCAGTATGAGCTTGGACGATTTCAGTATTTATATGCAGTCATCTACTTGTAAATCATGTGTCTGATCTTCACTTATAGTCAATGGAGATCAAGTAAATATTGTCAGTGGGCCTAGAGAACAAGTCAGCTAACCTTAAAGTAGGAGTTTTTGTTTGTTTGTTGGGGATTTTTTTTGTTGAGTCAGTTCATGTGCCAGGCACAAGTTAAAGGCATGGCTACATTCATCTATTAGGATCACAAGTGAGCTTCTGAAGGGACTCTACTGGTCATCCACATTTTCCATGCTTTGGCTTGCACCTTGGTGCAATCTTGGAGGGCACCAATGGGATTCCTTATGGAAGAAAATCAACCAGAAGATACTCTCTATTGCAAAACCCACTGTACCCCAGTGGCCAATGACTCTTTAGTCCAGGGAAACAAACTAGATCTAGACCAGAGTAAACCTGATTGAATCCAGCCTGTGGAGGCTGGATCATCAGAACCTGCTGGTTTGCTCTACAGATCTGTCCCCATTTGTTTGCACTATTTGTCAAGGCCAACAGAGCCTTGAACATCTAAATTTAGGTGTCTCATTCTGGATCTGAATTCTCCCTGCATTTCACAGCTATAACTCTGAAAGGATTTTTTAAAGGTTTCATAGGAGTAAGACCGAATGATAACATATACATTTGGTAGCACGATAAAGAGAAGATGAGATCTTTGTGGACTTCAGAATAATTGCAAACTATCTGCTCTTTCTGAAAGCTGTGGTTATAAAAATGCATGCTTTAAGTAAAATTTTGTTTTAAAAAATGACAGATATTCTCACCCCAACGTGAAAATCGAATCATAATGTCTGCAGTTCCAAAGTATATTCTTTCAAACTGCAGTGGAGTCACTTCACTCCATACGTCAAAAGCCATTTTAATTGCATTATCCACTTGCTTTCGGGATAGATCAAGTGTATAACTGAAAATCCTGGCAGCAAAAAGAAGCAGATTAATGTCATTTAGGGTTTGAAGGAAACTCACATAGTTAAAAGTAACCCCTTTCCCTATAAAATCTGAAGCTTCACTAACCTGTAAGTCAAACGGGTTTTTTCCCATTTTGGACTCCCAGGAAATAAACTGTAGTCTGCTGTATCAGGGACTCCACATCTGGGGCTTTCCATTAGTTCTTTTGTTTCAGGATTTAATTTTCCAGTTACCTTCAGGTGGAAAAAACTCTGCATTTGTTTAATCCTCTCTTCTAAGCTTAGGGTTTGTGTTTTTGAAAAAGTTGGAAAGAATTTATTAAGATATTCCTGGAAGAAGAAAAGGAAAATAAAATTAATACATATATCTGTGGTCTTTGGTAATTGCATTTTACATTTGATTGAATTTTTCCATCATTCTGCAGCCATGGCTGGTTTTAGATGTATTTTTTCTTCCTATTTCAGTTTACCAAATGCTGTTGTCTCCACTGTATAAGTTAGCATAAATAAAAGGAATTGCAGTAGCCATGAAACACTGTAAACAAGTAATCCTTTTAAGTAAACACAATTTACTGAGCCCTCAAATGCACAGCCTTCCAGCATAGTCTACATAATATTTTTGAGATGTTTTAAAAAAATGCATGCTCCCCTTTATTTACCAGTTGGAACTTGGTCTCTTTTGTAAGTTAGACTTTGGATGTCTAAGCTAGTCAGCAAGTTTAAATCCTTTTATGTCACCTCTGCAAGAACTGTTGTGATAATGTAAGATAGTGTAAACAGATAGGAAAGGAATGTAGAAGCTGAATAAAAAATAAGGTTATTTGTAATGCAGTTACATTGTCCCCCTGTAAACTTACCTGTACATTGTCGACGTCTGTATTGTTTGCTGACTCTGTTGTAAGTTGTACTGGAACAGCAAGACTCTCAGGTAGGAGGATGGCAGCACAAAGCAGGAGGTATTGCATAGTGCCCGGCTTGCCAAGGAGCCTTGCTACAGCAGAAAGTGTTTGACTTTCTGTCTCCCAAGACCACAGCTAAAATGCTTATATAGACCGTGATCGCCCCAAGCAGCGATTGCATACATGACTCACTGTCAGTGATGTTAATGCAATGTCATCACTATTCTAGGAAGTAAATGAAAGCATGTTAAACAAATCTTTCCCTTGACTTCCCTGTTGATGTCATGTCACATCTAGCAGCCAGCTCTGGCGCTCTTTTTTTTCCTCCATGTTATTCCAGTAGTGAAACCACAGGGTCACAGGGAAGTTCATTTTCTGTAACTTCACCAGTACAGTTACTGCATGACCACTTCTTACTGTGCTTCCTTCAAGCTCCTTATACACAAAGGTGTTTTGCAACAGCCCTTCAGTCAGATAGCCTGCCTGTGTTAATTGATGCAGAGGCAGAGGTGAGATGGATGGGAGCACGGTCTCACTGAAACTGTTGGCATTTCCTAGGGAGGATGCACAGGCCTGTGTAGGTTCTTTTTCTGGTTCATATTTTCTTGTGAGGTATCCTATGCTGCAGGAACTCCAGTTCAGTGAAGTTAAAGAGATTTCTGCTGTTCTTAGCAAGACCAGAAGAGAGCTCTTTAAATGTGCCCTCTAGAAATAGGAGGCTGTGGGAAGCCTTTGTCCCTTTCCTCCCAGAGGAGATGGCCCTTCAGGAGAGTCTTTTTTACACTGGAGAACTAGCTTTACAACAGAATTTACAAGAATGTGTGGAAGCCCTCAGTAAAAATAATGAAAGGATCTTACCCTAACAAATGTGGAGCTACCTCCTCCCTCCAGCTGTACCAGCACAATCTGACGGAGGTTCATGAAGCAATGGCAGAGAAAATCAAAGCTGAGCAAGTCAACCATAACCTCCCTGGTCCCCTGAGTCCAACACTGGTCTCAGCTCTGTTCCACTAGACAACACTGGCGGTGACAGTTTTTGAGGACTGGAAACACCAGTCTGCAGCCTGGCTTGTGATTTTTTTTTCCAGACTGTGCTGTTGTGTGACCATATTACCTTTAATCCAAAAGGAAAGGTGCATACATGGGAAAAGGCCATTACCGTTTGTCACAAGAGGACCTCTCCAAGGGCATGGCTGAACATGTATGGCAGAGTGTGTGTGTTACCAGCTTCAGTCCAGTTCGCTTCTGACTGGTGTGACAAGAAAGACCTCGATTTCCGAGAGGTACGATCTACACCAAAACACTGCTGGATGATGCAGGAGAGGACCACATTGCATGGTAGTGTCCAAAACAAAAGCTAGAGGAGCTGTGGTTCCATCTGATACTGTAAAAAGCCCAGATACCTGCTACGTGACCATTTCTGTACATTTTGGGAGGCTTACAGGAAATCTATCGATGTCCAAATTGTAAAGCATGATGAAAAAAAGCTGGTTTATTTTTAGAAGGAGGTTCATCTTTTTCTTCCTCAACAACTGACTTTATGTCTGACTGCAGCAGTAAAGTAGGATCTGGGTGGCAGGAGATGAGGATGTGTTTAAACCACTTTGTACTCCATGACTCTAGCATGTGGCATTAATTATTTCCTCATATACACAGGAGGAATTTGAAAGCCTCCGGAGCCCCATTCCAGTCGACAGACTGTTGAGCAACTCACATACATCTTTATCTGGGCCATGGGCAAAACTGAAAGGAGGATTTGTAAATACAAGAGCTTGCTGAGGAAGGACAGTCATCATGTTCCTTTCTATTTTCTGCTAGAAATTTGTCAACTCCCATCCTTTTTATGAAAAAGAGAATGGGCTTCAAAGAACATGGGCTTGAACTGGAATTAGAAACTTTCTCTGGAAAGAATTTTCATTTCTTTGGGCTTAAAATTGTCATGAATCAATCTAATAAGATCAATATCGAATCAAAACAGATGATCATTTTTAGATGTAACTGTGTGAATTTTGCAGACTTTATCTTTTTGTCTTGATCTTGAATGACAAAAACTGTCTTGGGTCAGGACAAATAATTTCCTGCCCAGACACCATAGTCATGTCATTTACATTCAGTAGAGAACCTGTGCCTATGCCAGACTGTATGGTTTGTGTAGAGAAAGTTCAAGGAGGTCAGAAAAATTTATGTTGCAGGCATTTAATGATTTAAATCACTGTAGCCACTTAGTGAAAATAAAAAAGCTCTGTGATGTAAAATTCTATGAAGAAGACTCACAATATTGCCACTGTGACATTTTCTGGGGTAAGTAACTCTGCTGTGAACAAGGATGCATGATAAAGCGCTGTCCTATGTGGAGCCCATTGATGGGCATCAGAGCTTTTGTGGTCTAGAGAAAAATACATATATAGAAACAAAGACCTGAGTCTCCTTTGGACAAGAGTGGGATGAAAAAGTGAAGTAGAACTGAATGATTCAGTGGTGAATAATCACTGTTTCTTGGTCATTTGACTTGGACAGGAGGCTCAGCTGAATTTTGCCCAACCTGAATGCAGTCAGCAGTGGAGCTAATGAAAGTCAAGAGCTGCTCAAATGTCTTCATGAATGTTACAAGTCTAGTTGGGGTGGAGTTAACTTTCTCTGTAGAAGCCTGTATGGTGCTGTGGCTAAATCAGTGTTGATAACACACCAGTGTTTTGGGTATTGGTGAACAGTGTTTGTACAGTGTCAAGGATTTCTGTTTCATGCTCTGCTCCCAACACGTATGGGAGAGGCTGGGTGGGAAAGTGTCTGGGTAGGGGAAAACAGCTGGGACAAGGACCCAAATTCTCTAAAGGGATATTCTGTATGATATATTTTCATGCTCAGCATTAAAATGTGGCTAGCAGATGAAGGTGGAGTTTGTCTTTCAAGGTAGTCCATTGTCTGGAGATTGACTGAACATCAATTTGCTTGCAGGAGGTGGTGAGCATCACTTCACCCCCTGCCCCTTTCTTTCATTTGTAAAACTGTCTGTGTCTCAGTCCATGAGTTTTCTTTCTTTTGCACTTCCATTTCTCTCACCCATCCTGCTGTGTATGGGGAGTGATCAAACAGATATGTGAGTGATTACCTGCTGGCTGTGGTCAACCCACTGCTGTGAATATCAAGCAAAAAGTATGACAAACAATTCCTGGGAAATGTTTTGTTTGGGTCACTGGTGAATTATGCAATATTGGTTTAAGGTCCTACTAAACTGGAGAGGCTTGGATTTTTATGGTCTCCAGGACACCTGATTTTTTTTTTGTACTGTAATCTGGTTATTCAGTTTGGCTAATGAAACTTGCATTCAAACATGGCAAGTATTTCTGCAGAGTAAAGTGGTATTTTGCCTTGTGATTTCTCCAGGCTTAGCCCAGTGAGGCACTGTCTGCTTCAGAACCTTCCTGGTATTTTTCCACACAGAGAATCTTCACCCTCCTTGTCTCAGTCTTGCATGGCATGCTCCTTTTGGTTGCAAAGTGGCCTCTGCACAACACAAGTTTGATGTCCCTTCATCCTTGTTACTGGCCATTTGGTACCTAGGCTGTAGAGGAAGGCACATCTCCATGGCTTCTACACTTCAGTTCCACAAATTTTACCACTGAGGGGGCTCTCTTCAGAGGAGTCCTTTGGCATCTGGAATGTAGGGCTAGGTGTGAGGGCAAAAACATCCAGCCATCCCTGCCTGGGCACCGAGGCCCTGCTGGGCCCCTCAGCACTCTGTCAGCTCATCCCTGGAGAGAGGCAAGGCAGTTCCTTCCACCTCTTTGGCTTGATCTGTGTACACTGAGCTATTACCCAGAAAGCTCTACCTTGTGTCCCACTGCTGTAGGTGAGGAAAGGCCTGAGGAAGGGATTAGATGTTCACATGCAGCACAAACAATGTGACAAGAACTAACACATCTAAGCTACTAATAGTTAAGCAATCAAACCTAACATTTCTCAACTTGTGGGTTTAGCATCTTCTTACAGTGTCTAGAATTGCTTTGCATTTAGTGACTTTTGTATTTACCACAGTTTAATTGGGATATCGTGTGGGAAAAAAAAGATGTAAATATAGAGATAGGTTTTTACAATAATTATATTGAGCAATAAACTCCAAGGGAAATGGCATTCTTGTAAATGTTACCTATCTGCATTAGTTCTGAAATCCTCCATTGTTTGTCTTCTCCTTTGGTCAATGATCAGGAGTTTCTGATCTCTCAAAATTTTCCACATAATGGCATAGTTTTTTCAATTTAAATTGAAGTTGTAAGATACACATGTAGGTGCATACAGTGCTTCCTCCTCCAGAAGCACGTGTACAGGACATGGGGATGGAAGAAGGCAGGAGGTCAGACAGCTGTGTTTCACTGCAGTGTGGATCTAAACCTTGCTGGGCAGGGGCAGTGGCAGTGCCATAAGTTTCTAGTGTCACCTTTCATTTGTGGATTCCTTTATTGGACCTGTGTGACCCCATCCATTTTTAAATCTGGCTCAACACCGTCTTTAGAGGACTGAGAGAAGATGCAACCTAGAGCCCCATGTACATCTTGTCTTGACAAAACCATAGCTGTTCATGTAGGCAACCTTGAACTTGGTACTTGGACTAAGGAAACCTCAGAGCCTCATAGACCTGTATTATAGGTCTTTGGAAAGAATCCTGCAAGTATAAATAGCGTTAACCAAAATTTTGCACTTAGCTTTATCTGCAAAATGTTACTTCTGTCGAAAGATTAAACAGCCCTGAAACATCAGAGAGTTGATAAGACTCCATTGTAAACTGACATGCAGTAAAACAATTCCAGAGGCGTTACAGATTTACCTCCAGGGATTTATGCCCTTGTATAAAAGCTGCACAATTGAATTTGAATGCAGTCAACATAAAACCAGGGCTTGGCTTACCTCATGTCTATTAGAGATTCAGCTAGGAGGATGCCAAAAAACTAAAGCCAGCCATATGTGAACACATAGGTAACACTTTTTTTACACCATATTTTTTCCCCAGAAGTTGTCAAGTATGATCGTGTCATTGACTCTATGCAAATAAAGCATGATTTACAGCATTGATTCATGGCCTGCAAGCCAGACAGGTCCTCTGGGTGTGGGATGGGTCCTTTTCTAGTCTTATGCCTGATTTCCAGTAACTTGGTGTAAAGATAATAGCATCACCTTGTTGGTAAACTTGGCTGTACCACTGCCAAGTTTACAGCCTGATAATGCTCTTCCACCAAAATTTCCTTCCTTGAGCAAAGTTGCAGCCTCTGTTTCACACAAAACAAGTTATGCCCAGTTCTCCAAGGTGGTGGATTTTCACTCTGGCACCATTAAAAAGCAACATAACCATTAAAAAGTTGCACAACCAAATAAGGACCGCTTGCACTTGGGTGGTGAAGAGTGAGTCACAGAGCGGTCTCGCTAACTTTGGAACAGTTATTCACGTAGCTGCTCACCAGACCGAGTGGTCTCCCAACCAAACCCCACATGAAGAACTAGTTTGTACTCTTGAAGGGTAACACTGGGTTTCGTTACATGTAACTACATTCTTACAGTCGCCAGGGGTAGTTGTGTCTTGCAACTGCCATGGGGTCCCCTCGCTGATCAGCTCAGATGTTGCTACTTCAGTGGGAGACACCTGAGATGTGCTGTTTCCCAGCCCATGGGCTGTCATCCTAGGTTATAAACCCCCCTTGTTCTGCATGTACTCCTGACTCCAGCTGTGATGTATTTATCTCAGGGTTTTTTTCCACAAAACTGCAAAAAGAAATACAACCAGGAATAGCCACAAGACCTCATAATTGTTCCCTACTACTCTGTTATGATAAATATGTAATTTAAAAAGGCTGCAAATTTGCCACTTAAAAACGGTAGCCTTATGAGAGCAATATAAAAATACTTGCACCATTGCCTCAAAAGGAGATCCATAGAGCATGGGAACATCTTCACACCTTTTTTTTGGAAATTATTATTATTATTTAAAATTTGCCGTTTTACGGTCTAATGTTTTACTTTTGCATCCTGTCTGCTTTTCTACATTTCCTTTTTTTTTTTTGTTTTCTTTTTTTCCCTCAGAGGGTCTCTTTTCTGAATTATATACAATTTATCAAACTGTTAGAACAACTTCCTCCCAAACAATATTTGATAAATGAGTTTGTTACAATAGTGTACAAAAATTACTTAATATATTAATAGGTTATAGCAGGAGTTTGACAGTATCTGCTTTGCAAAAAGTTGAATAAAGGCATTAATACTCACACCTAAAAAGAACTTTGGTGTTCATCTAAAAAAAAAAAGAACGTCTCAATGTCATTTCATTTTCTGTAAATAAAACCTCGTGCCTTTTGCAAGGCTATCAGTCCACCTCAGGCAAAGCTTTGCTCAAGTGAATCCCTGTCCTTGTTCCCCTCTCCTTATCATTTCCCTTTGTTCCAAGAAATAAATGTTCCTTTGTTCTCATTCTCCTCAGGAGAATACAGCTCAGAAGCAGGAAGCACGTGAGACATCTAGAATGGGAGGAAGAATATTGGGGTTATGTGGCATGGTTTTGGTAGCTGGGGGGGCTGCAGGGATGGCCCCTGAAAGAAGGCATGTCAGACACCGCTGGTTCCAGGTGCTCCAATAGAAGCTGCTGCTGTCCAAAGCTAAGCCCATCAGTGACAGGTGGTGGTGCCTCTGTGACAAGGCATTTAAGAAAGGGTAAAGAACAACTGGGAGAGAGAAGTAAGAAAATATGAAATGTCCCTGTAGACATGAAGGTCAGTGCAGAAGGAGGGGGAGGAGCTGCTCCAGGAGCAGAGATTCCCCCTGCAGCCCATGGAGGTCCAGGGTGGAGCAGATATCCACCTGCAGTCCATGGAGGACCCCACACTAGAGCAGGTGAACATGCCCTGAAGGAAGCTGTGACCCCATGGGTAACCTGCACTGGAGCAAGCTCCTGGCAGGACCTGCAGCCCATGGAGAGAGGAGCCCACAATGGAGCAAGGTTTTCTGGCAGGATTGTGACCCCGTGGAGGACTGATGTCAGAGAAGTCAGTTCTTGAGGGTCTGCACCCCATGGAAGGGACCCACACTGGGGCAGTTTGTGAAGAACTGCAGCCTGTAGGAAGGACTCATGTCAGAGAAGTTAATGGAGAACTGTTTCCTGTGGGAGGGACCCCACACTTGAGCAGGGGAAGAGTGTGAGGAGGAAGGAGCAGCAGAGGTCAAGGGCTATGAACTGACTCCACCTTGCATCCCCCCAGTGGCACTTTGGGGATGGCAGAGCAGGGACAGGGTTCAGAATGAAGGATTTAAATTCAGTCTGAGATGAAGGGGAACAGAGATGGGGGAAGGAGTTTTTAATTTTGTTCTTATTTCTCACCATCCTACTCTTTTATTAACTGGCAATAGCCTCAATTAATTTTCCCAAGTTGAGTCTGGTTTGCCCTTGATGGTCATTGGTAAGCAATCTCCTTGTCCTTGTCTTGACCCACAAGTTTTTTCATCCTATTTTTTTTCATCTTATTTTCTCCCCATGTACTGCCAAGGAAGGTGAGGGAGAAAGCAGCTAGGTGGGCACCTAGCAGCCAGCCAAAGTCAACCCACTGGAGTTAGAGAGCTTTCAGGGCACGAAAAGGGAAGGGGGAATTTTATCACAATTTTATCACTGCCAAAAGTCAGCTTAGACTCTTTTCCAGCCCAAAAATCTATGTCTATATTAAGGAGTAAAATAGATGTGGAGGGTGAAATATCAGGTGCTTAATCCCAGGCACCCATGTGGGAGGGGGCTGCTCCCGAACAGCTCAGGTCTGACCCTGCAGACCGAGTGTCCATCAGTGAAGTTGGGTGCTTTGTTGGCTCAGTACCATCTGAAAGGGACAGAGTTTGCTCATGCCTTGCTGATCCTGGTGTGAACCAAAGTGCAACAAGTGCAGATGCTTAGGAGTCTGGTTTCGGAAACACACGCCTGGTCTGGAGTACAACACTCCCGGAGGCACACCCAAAGCCCCGACCTGTTAAGATCAACTTGACGTCAGTACGTTTTCTCCAGGGGCAGTTGTCACTGCCAGGTGATTATGAGAGATCACAGGTCAGGAACAATAGCCTTTTGTGTGTTTTAATCCTTTATGATCCTTTACATTAATGTGCAACAAAAGAAGATTACACATTAAAGGAAGAGGCTCTCCAGTCCTCACACTAAGTCCCAAATATTTACTGTAAGTGAAGTTTGTATACTTACATAATGCAAGTTTAAATTTGGTAGAAGGAAACTAAACTAGCTTATTTTTTTTAGATAGTGGTAAACTGCCCCTTGCAGTTAGAATTACCTTGTCTGAACATGACCTGCCCCAGCCTGCTGTCACTTGGGCTTGCTCGGGAGATAGTTGTCATTTATTGCTCTGCAAAGGGTGGGATGAGAGTGACTCCATCACACCAGTAACAGATGAGTGACCATACTGCAACAGGGAGAAAACCAAAGCAGTATGCTTTACACAACTGGTTTCTGTAGGTTACCATTAGTTTCAATTAATCGCTTGTGTCCAATGAAACCAGAGGTGTTGCACCAGGGATGTGCTCTCTATCTAGCTGGACATTAGCCTGTATTGGCTGTTGTAACTGTTGCATGGTAGGTTAGGACAGCTTCCCAAATCCCAAGAAAAAAGTAGTCACTTCCATAATGCAAATGTTCTTGTCAAGCAAGGGTGGCTTTTCCTGAGGTTAATACAGATCTTAAAAGAGCACATGCATCATGCCCTTGATGACAGCAGCATTTGTGGAATTAGTGGTCTTCATTCTTTGCCATAGTTCCTTATGAAGAAATAAAAGCTTCTTATTGTTCTACTTCCACTCGGGATGTCCAACCCAAACTGCTGAAGGCAGTTACATTAATTGCAGGAATTAGCTTCTGGGAACTCTGCCCTGTTTTGCCATACCTGTCCCCAGGCTTCAGAAAACACCTAGGCTGTATCTTTCCCATCAAAAGCTGCAGCAGATCATGAAACAGCTTTAGAGCTGCCCAGTGAGCCAGGTTTGTAGGCGTTGTTGCATGAAAGCAAAGTTCATGTGGTTGCACCCGAGGTCTTTAAGATGAAAATTTGGATCAATATTTGGTCAGCTGTTTCCATGCTGATCACCAGTTTTCTCTGTGAGACCCAATGTATAGCTGGCCTGTTATGTAGCATATAGCATCTTGTATACTCTGCAGAATCTGACTCTGTCGCAGTAAAACATTTCCCACAATTATTTTTACACATTATTTTTATGAATTTATATGTGCCTTATTTCTTTGCAACTTTTGTCTTCTAATGTGAGCTTAAACTGAAAAGAAACCTGTGAAATCAGAAGATTTACTTATTTTTCCTTCGGGGTACAGGCTAGCAGGGTGTTCATCCCATGTAGTAGGTATAGTAGCCTAACATTAACTTGCAAAGTGTAATGGAAGAACATAGGCAGGTGTTTCAACAATGTAAGTGCAGGTAAGTGAAATAGGTAGAGACTAATGCTGTGAGCAGAACTGAGTGTGACGTGAGTATACCTCAGGACAGCAACACACTTTTCCATGTGGTAGACAAGCAGTAAAGCCATGCACTGGGCAGCTAAGGGATTATGGCACTACACGGATAGTAAGACTAATGGTTGGGGATACATAGGAGCAGAAAACGTCAAGGGAAAAGATTGGAACGTGCTCATGCTTAATGGAAAAAAAATTGTGGTTAATTGTGGAAAGAAAACCTTCAGTAATGATGAATCTGCTCGAAGCATGCCAGTTCCCGTTCTGGGATACAACCTCATGGCCATGTTACTGACTAGCAAATGAACCATGTGGAGGCCTCACTTGGTTTAGCCATCACGTGATGTGATCATCCTTGCGGAGATCAGGAAGCTATACCCACTTCCCCAGCGAACTGAGAGGCCAACCCACTTGAACATGAGTGTAACTTCTTCAGCCAGTTTCTAGCCAACACCACCCAATGAGAGACAATGGTATGTCTTCTCTGGGAAGGAGGAGCGGTTTTCTTACTTTATCTGTACTAATCAAAGCTACATGGCTGACTGACATTATCGACACCAATAAAATTCAGCTTTCGTTTCACCATTACAGATGGGAGAAGTTTCAGACTAAGCTTGCTAACTAGGTATCAGATGAATCTCTCAGACAGCTAAAACTGCTCTGGAATGCATGACTCAGCTGTCTATTCAGAAAAAGTCCCTGGATTTGTAGAAGCCAGATCTGAGAGACTTGTATTCACAAAACCACTTCTCTACTCTAGTTTGACAAGGAGCAGGATTGATGTCTTGTGGTAAGGCAGAACCACAGCTGGTGCATTTTGCCAGAATTATTTTTTTTCTTTAAATATGACAGTCTGAATATTTATAACTAGTCTCAAATTATGCTTACCTTGGAAAAAGATCACACACAGCATCATTACTGTGCTCCAGAGTGGATGAGGGTGGACAAGCAAGCCACACAGCTCAACTGGGCTAGGTCTGATAAAGCTGCAGCCTGTGACGTACTTAGAGGTGACGTGGGGTCAACTAGAACTTTAATTAGCTACTTCAGCCTCTTTTCCCAACAGCTGTATTTCTTTCATGTAGCATGGAAAAAACTGTTGAAGCTACATTAGCTTTTTTTGATTATAGAGTGATACTAGACCTACCTATGCAATGAAATCTGAGCAAAACAGACCTAGCCAAGTTCCATCTGGATGTATTATTAAAAATTGAAATGATTTGTGTTAGTGTCTCATTCAGAGGGATGGGTTTTATTTTCTTGGAAACAACCTTGAGTTCCCCAGATTATTATTCTACGTGTTGTTGAGAGCTGTGTTTTCATATCAGCATTCTGTATAGGATAATCCAAGGGAAGCTGAAAACCATGGAGGGCAGTGGCTGTTCTGTTGAGGCTTTGACTAGTTAGTTACTGTTTCTGAAATCCCTTTTTGGAATAAACACAAGGCCACACCAGTCCCTAGTTGAGCTAGGTAAATGATTAATATTTGACATAAGGATTCACAGGCATTTAAAAAAAAATAAATACTGGAGTTAGAAAACAAAATCAACTGGAGACTTTTTAAGCAAAGCATTTCATGTACCATGGATAAGAGCAGCAAGGCCTTCTGGAATTTGCAGGTGCACATTAAACTGGAGTGTGATACAGGTTTAAGTTTGGAACTATATTGTTTGACCTCCAAGACCAAGCAAAAAAGGGTGCAGTTTAAAAAGGAATTAAAACCACGTGCTGTGTTTGTGGTTAAACATTGCACATTACAGTGCAGGATGAAGAACTAGTTAATAGTTGATCACAAGATGAATGAGAGTAAAAAAAACCCATTTTGCTGATTTGAAAAAGGCAAACATCATCCTGGAAGTAAGCCAAATGAAATCATCGTTCTCCTCCAACAGATGCCAATATGTCCCTGAGGAGAGTTTCACATACAGTTTTGTGCACCATGCATCTAGGAAGGTGGGGAGCAACTGAAGGGAGCACGGGGTGAGCCATGGGAATGTGATTTGAAACATAACTTCTGTGGGAAGTTAAAGGCAATAGGGTCACTAAAGCTAGAGAAGAGATAGCTAAAGAAAGATGTGATGCCACTCCACAGCTACGTGGGTTGTAGTGACAAAGAAGGAAGTTTAGGTGTGGTTGCCATGGATTGCTTGGTGAGGCTTCAGAATCTCCGTTAATGGTAAACTCTTAAGAACAACAGGTTAAAATGATATCTACCCCTCTCCTTGAAGAACTGGAGCTGTATTTCTAAATGCCAGTTGGATTTGAAGAAGGCAGGATCAGGATAACCAGAGTTCCAGTAGCTGAGTTTCAGGTCTCTGGTACAAAAGCAACTGAGGGATTCTCCAGGTAGTAACTTGTTTGACCAAATATACATTCCATGCATCACTTTCTTGCAGTGCCACAGGTGCTAATGTACTGTAAGATGCTATGTAAATTGCACACATGCTCAAGGTTGCATGTATGCATGGGAGTGCCCAGTATTCACATCAATGCTGCAGGCTGTCAGTGTGCTTCTGGTACCTCTGAACATTAATATCCAGGCAGGGTTTTTCCTTATTTATAGTTATTTGCATGTTCTTGAGAGTAAAAGGAAACCAAACCCATAAGCAAAAGAAATATAGGGGGGGAAAAATCCTTCTTTAATTTTACTTCCTCATAGTTCCCATGAACTATGTTTAAAGCATAGTGAGGTTTAGAAAATTTTTGGTATACTGAACGGTATGGATTTTTCTGGACCACAGGCTAATGTGAAATAATTAAAAACGGTTGAAGAGTATCTGTTTTTCCTTCTCTGTGCTCTGTAGTAATGATTGCAGCATGGTAGTGGTCTCCACAGACTCTGTATGTTGTTTCCAACTCTGCAGCCATTGTAAAACAACCACAATTTCATTTCAAGCACAACAGAAGTAATTTACAGGCAGTATTGATAGCTGACCCATGGAGTCAGCATATTCTGCAAAGGGAAGTGTGCATATGAAAAAATACTACATTGCAACCTTTTCCTTTGGGTCAATGCTACATTTACCACCTGACTCCTCTCTCAAATCCTGCATCTTCTGCATTTTTAATCCCAGAGAAAATGTCTAAAAATTTCTTTATGGTTCTTCGTGGATTTCATCAGAACTCAATGAGTACATGTTTATTTTTGCTCCTGGAAAGAGCTGATTCAAATAAAGGGTCTCTGACTATTCCCACACTACTACTTATTAGCAAATCAGCAAAGGAATCTTAATATAATTCAGTTCATTTTTGTCTTAAAACTCTGTCTAAAACTACATGGAGTCTTTAGCTTGGTTTCTTTATTGCTGGGAACATTCCTGCAGTGTTAAGGAGAGTCCTCTTCAGGGGCTTGCAGGACAGGTTTGAGAGCAGGGATATGTTTCAATGGTGAGCACTTCAGAAGCAATGCATATTTTTCATCAAACACAGCAGCACTGTGAGTGAGGAGCTGAGAAGGGCTAATGAATGACAACTACAGAGATTACCTGTAATAACCCTAAACCTGAGGTTACTGGTCTGAGCTACGAAAGAGAAGGATGCAGTAAAAAAACCTTCGTAAAAGGATTCTTGTGAACTGATTGTTCTTTAACCCTTTGGCATGTATCACAAAGCAGAATCCTTGGTGAACCTCCTCCAATTTGACTGAAGGTCGATGTGAACGTGCCTGATGAGTAGTAGGGTTGTTAGCTGCTGTGAACAAGTGGTTTGGGATTTTCACACTTCCTGGTTTGCCACATCATCACTCTGGGCAGGATCCAAAGCTTGTGGAAATCAGCAGAAAGATTTCCATGGTAGGAGTTAGGTGACTGAGCTTGTGCTACTTGTCCATTGTCCAAAGTTCGTCTTCATCTCAGTGGGTATCATCTCCTTTTTCCTCTCCTTATACATGACCTAGCACAAAATGACATCCATCAAATACATGGGAAGAAGTACTCATGTTGTAGCATAATGCATATTGGATTTTAACTGCCACACAATAGAGTGCTCAGATAAACAGTTCAACTACAAACTACTATAATTTGAAACCAGAGGATATTAAGCCTTGGATTTTCTTTCCCTGTTAAATTTACTTTCTTTCAAATCTTGTGTGTATTAAGACAAGAGGTACTATATTCCCCACGTTGGTATGAACAACATCTGGGCTTTCAGGCAATCATAGAATCATAGAATCATAGAATGGTCTGGGTTGGAATTAAAATTACGTTGGCTATGTAAAGACTTTTGCCCAACATTGAATGCTTCCAGTGGTTAATTTCTAAAGATAGTTGTTAATAGATTCTCCTGGTATCTGTCTCCTAGCAAATAGTTCAAGAATGCATCATGATTTTGCATATTTATGCCATGTCCCTCTCTCATTTTTATTTACCCCCTTATGTCCTCATATTTACAGAAGGAATATTTGGGGTTTTTTCCTTAATGCATATTTTGAGCCTTGAACCATTCAAACCAATGCAGTTGGTTCAAGAGAAGGAAACCTACTAGAAGAACCAGGAAATTGTAATTTAAATATTTTGGTTATCAAACTTTAGTCATCTGAAGTCCACTATATCTCATTCATCAGGTTCTCTTGTGTCATCAAATTTAGAGGCAGTCACTGCTAAGAAACAAATAATACTGTAACACAAGAGGCACAAAAGGTGTGATAAAGGAACCTCTGAATCTTAGAACATTTAGATTTGGGCTTTGGGATTCTGCTGCAGATGGCACTTGAAGTTCTTTTTGGAGCATGTGCCATCTATGACTGAAACAAGTTGTCCTTCCTCAACAGCGTTTGCATAAGAAGGTGAAATAGCATGAAGATTCTCATCACTTTTCTTAGAAGAAAATTCTGTATTTTGGAGAACTGATTATAAAAACACATAGGAAAAGCAAACACCTTTAGAAACAAAATGGTTATTCTGATATCAGTGTCCTCACTTTGCAGTTGCAGAGTTCAGAGGTGTCATGTCCCTGGAGTTCATTTGACATTTTTTGACTATCTGATGCACTTCCTCCTGGTTCAGGGCTGTATCACTGCATATAAGGAAAGTTCCAGAAACATAAGTGTCGATGTACAAATATTTTGGTCTAGGAAGTTCTGCTTTGTTTATAGCCTTATAAAAGGAGTACTTAGCATATCCAAATCAGTTAGACTGTCACTGGAAATTCCCTTTCTGTGGGGGAAATTGTCAGCAGGTATAAGGAAGCTGTGCTTTCCCTCCTTCATCACATACTGAAGAGTTACTGTAATCTATGTTTAGGTACTGTTTAAACAGTGACACAAAATGCTTTCGTTACCTTTTCCCTTAATATGAATTAGTTCTGGTCTGAAGGTAATGGTGCATTTCTATCTAAAATCAAGGTGACAAAAGATATGGACCTCTGCTCAAAGTCTACCCATATCATAGAGAAAAGGTTTCACTCTGCTTAATAGACAAGCAAGAAACCCCCAGTTTTTGGCAATATGCTTTGAAATCCTGTTCCTGTTCTGTAATGACCATGAAACTGGCTGTTCTAAAATAACATTGTCTATTTCATATATTTTCATATATTTATTTCATATACTTACTTTGGGTGGTGACAATAACCGATGCACTAACCAGCAGAGTAAAAGGGTCCTTGCTTTTGAATTACATCCAATGGCATTTTATTGTTCAGTTGATTCTGAAAAAAGTCTAGCTGTCTCTATGGATGTTTTGAATGATGTCATCATATTATGTTTCCACAATGACAAAGTAAACAGAGACATTGTTAGAACGTTATCATCTCTCTTCTGACCAGTGCTTCTGAGAGTCAAAACATATATTCAAATATTATGTGTTAAAGGGAGCATGTACCTTCACTAATGCTGGAGCAGGAAGAGATGCTCAGATCGATTCCCAAGAAAAGTTCAGTTGGAAGGAAATGCACCACGGGATGAGACAGGCCCACGCAGAGAGCTGTCCTGGGTGTACCAGCCTGGTGATAGCAGGAACATATACATATGGTATAGTGCTCATCTGTACACTGTGGTTATTCTTTTTTTCTCACTTCGATTTATTAATGTGCAAGTGTATTTTGAACATGTGTTAGTTGATGTTTGTTGAAGTGTTTGAAGTTATGTATGACTATGGCAACCTTAAACCAGATTGACCATAGTCAATTTGCTGAATAGATTTCCTATTTCTTGATTATTATTTTTTTTATGGGAAGTATTTTAAGTATTATCAAAAAGAAGCCACCTTTCTGATGTGTCACTCTTCTGCATCTCCAAAGCAATAGTCAGTGATAGTTCTGCAGTCAGTGTGTAAGGATGGCAAACAGCATTCCCTCACGTTCATATGAAACCCAGAAAAGAGAGAGAGAGAACTGCTATGTCTTCACATCAGGGATTCCACAGTGATGCTGTTCATCTCTCACTTTCTGAGCATCCAGCTTTCCAGGGATAAGAAAGCTTGCACTGCTTTAATCCTCTTACTGACACGTTGAACATGTCTGTTTGCTCCCTTGAAGAACTGTGGCCCATGCAATAAACCTGCTGCAGATGTTTCTCTGTGAAAGCGGTAGGTTCAGAGGTTTGTGTCAGGGGCAAGATAGGTGGAACAAGATGCAATATATATGTCTGGCATCTCAAAGAAAACCTGAGAATATTGTCGGGTTTGGCAAAAAAAAAATCAGGTGCAAATTCAAAACCAAGTAGGTGCTTTGTCATTTCTCTTTGCATTGGTGCTGACTGAGGAGAGGTGAGCAAGGAACAGCAGCGTTTGCAGGAAACAGCTGTTAACACAGCTGGAGACTAGAGGGAACCTCGTGGCCAGACTGCATGTGCACCACTCCAACTCACATCTCGTGCTGTTTTGTTGACAGACATGGTGCCAATTCTGGATGTCCTTTGCTGCTCGGTAAGAGCACTGCAGGGAGCTGGAGCACACTACAAGTACTGGAGGGAGCTGGCAGGATCTGATCTGCCCCTAAGCAGATGTGTGTTGCTGTCGGAAGAAGCAGAAGACAGTCTGGTAGAAATGAAGATAAAATCCTGTCTCCAGCCTGTGTCAATAAGGCCCAGCTACTTCTGTGTTACCATAGTAGCTAATGTTGACCCTGAGAATAATAATTTAAAAAATACGTAGTGTTTATCAATGGTTATTCCAAAATCAGACCATGACATTTAAAAGGGTGACCAGGAATGCTTATCATACCATTGTGGTGTTCCAGTCTGATGCTCTTGTTCTGCTGTTTCATTTCTGTAATCCAGTCCATGGCCTTTGGCTTATGTGAAGTTCAACTATATTTTTAGTCAACCATAATGACCTCCTAGAGTCAGATCCACTCCTGGGAATTAGTTCAGGCCCCTCTATCTGCTGCAGGTAAATTCTCCTTCTATCTGGTTTGTCTGAGCAAGGTCTACAGGCAGTGGTTCACAGGTAGCATCAACTCTTCCTCATAATAATCAGCTTCTCACTCCACCTTTTCTCTCTAACTTGATGAGGGCTATTTGCACAGTCTTGCAGCTTAGCCAGGGCAATGAGAACAGAATCTGGCTCACAAAGTTGAGCATTCTTTGCGGCCAAAATCATACCTGTGGGGCCTGGATATCCTGCTATCTCTACTTCAGTGCCTCCCAGGCTGCAAAAAAGTTTGCACCTACTTTGGCTGAGAGAAAAGCATGGTTCCTTCTCACATGTGTTGAAATGTTAAACAAAAATAAACCTTGGAGTTTAACAAAATGAACAAAACTGACCTACTAACTTTGTATCTTCTAACAGAAATTCTCTCTCACAACCAGTTTCCCCCACTGCCTTACTCTGGCTGTAGGGATGTGATGCTATCTTTTGGAAGTGATTTATACCAACTTGTATTTTGTGTAAACTTGAATCTACTCCCAAGACCAAGATTATTATGTCAACGACAAAATGATAATTGATGGATCAAATATTTTAGAAAGAATGTTTTCATTAATGTACTTTAAGATGTAAAGTATGTGTTTGCTAATACATTAAATGTATTTGCTAATGGCTCTCAAACAGCTGCAGAAATAGGGCCACCTTTCCCAGGGAAATAATTAATCTGTTAAAATTTTTCATGTTGAATAGAAAAAATGGTGGGTTCAGCCTGAATTAGTTCATTTCACCCTTCCCAACAGTTTGGTTATTTTATAACTTTTAAATAAAATAGCTTTCTGTATTGTTACAAAACGGTCTTTCAATGCTATGTGTAACTTCAGTTTAAAAAAACCCAAAATAACCAACAAATGAAACATTTCAGGTAAGACAAAATATTTTGTTTGAATAAAACACTTGCAAAATTGTTTGCATGATTTCAGTATTGAAGTAAATCAGTTTATCTGTAACCTGCTGTCCAAATGCAAGTTTCTGTTACTGAGAGACTTTAGGTGAGGTATATTGCTCCAAACATGTAATGCTTATCACCTTATGTGGCAATCTTACCACTAAGGCAACTCTCCTGATAGTAAATATTTGTAGGATTAGATTCTCAGGTATTTGGAGATGTTTTTTCTTAGAATAAACCTGCAGCTTCAAATATGTTCTTCGTGCTTTGAAAAGGAAGGTACCACATCTTTCTAAAGGGATCCAACTGGGAAAACAACCCTGGGACTTTGGATATTTTGGCTGGGAAATCGAGGTTTATATAACCAGTTCCTTTTCTTTGAAGTGGGATACTGTGAATGTCAACTTTAAGAGGCTAGGTCAACACGTGGCTTGAATGCTTAACTCCTCGTGCTCTTACAGGCGTGTGGCCCTGTGCACTGATTTAAACGAACCAAGGAAGGATGAAGGATATATACAGGACTTACACCACAACAAAGGACAATTTAAAGTTGCATCTGGTCAGTCGTCCCTAACTTGTAGTCTCTGCAGCTCAGCATATCAGATGTACTGACGCACTTTCTCCTGTATAGAAATTTCTGTTAAAATATTTGCATTTACCATTTATGCTGGGTGAACTTGTTGCAGCCAAATGCATTTCATGGTACACTAAGTGTTTTTGTTTGCCTGCCTTCTCATTCAGTACCCTCAGAACAATCTTATTCCCTGCTTTCTGGACTGTCTTCAGAAGAATGTAATCTACTGAAATTAGGACACATCAATTTAGTGGGTTTTAATTGAAATTTCATGGAAGAGTAGCAATCCTTTTTTCTTCTATCTTCCCTAAAACCCAACAAAGAGGAAACAAAGAAGAAGTTGTATGCCAATGAACTCTTCATTAAATTCCATTCCAGAAGATTCAATAGATCTGCAGCTGTGATATATGAAACAGTGAAACAAGCACTTCCTCCAATTAGTACCTAATCATGCAAAGCCCCAATTCCCGCCTGGGAAATCCCAGGACTTCTTAAATTAACCAGCATTTAGTGAGGATGCCAGCCTTCTGTGGTTGAAAAAAGGATTTCTGGGCTGAATTACCCACTGTAAATCTCAGTCACGTTCTCAAATAAAATTTTCCAGCCCAGTTCCTTAACTCTAGATTTGATGAGAGTTACATGAATATGCCCAGACTAGAGATTTCTCAACAACCTTTTTTGGAAATGATCTGTGTACAGACCTTAGATGTGACCATTACATTGCTAATGAATGCATTCATTCTTCACAGACTTATGCAGACGCACTTGCAAACTAAATTTGCTTCCAAACTGTTTACTTTGACTAATCTCAGTTTGTCAAGTGTGATTTGTCACGCCACTCATAGTGCATGAGTTGTGCTTCCCAACTTGACAGTGAAACTTTTGAATGACACAGTGATCAAATTATGTTGTTTTGTGGAAAAAGATACCCAAGTGTAATTATGTCTAATAAGAACTTCGCTGAATTCAAAGATAATGACAAGAGATACTCTTTTGGGCCCTCTGCTTCACAGAACATTTCAAAAAACCCCACACTTTATTAGTTTTAGTTTTCAGATGTGTATGCTTGTATGCATTTGAATTTGAATAATCCCTTGGGTTTGGATAAAGCCCATTGGTCTGATCTGAACAGACTGGACCGATGGACTGAGACCAACGGGATGAAGTTTAACAAGGCCAAGTGTAGAGTGCTGCACATGGGATGTAACAACCCCATGCAGCACTACAGACCTGGGGGAGACTGGCTGGAGTGCTGTCAGGAAGAGAAGGACCTGGGGGTGTTGGTTGACTGCAGACTGAGTATGAGCCAGCAGTGTGCCCAGGTGGCCAAGAAGGCCAATGGCATCTTGGCTTGTATCAAAAAACAGTGTGGCCAGTAGGTCTAGGGAGGTAACTGTGCCCGTGTACTCGGCATTGGTGAGGCCACGCCTTGAGTACTCTGTGCAGTTCTGGGCTCCCCACCATAAGAAGGACATTGAGGTCCTTGAGCAATTGCAGAGAAGGGCAACCAGGCTGGTGAAGGGACTGGAGGGCAAATCATATGAGGAATGGCTGAGGGAGCTGGGGATGTTTAGCCTGGAGGAGGCTAAGGGGAGACCTTCTCCCCACCTACAACTACCTGAAGGGAGGTTGTAGAGAGGTGGGCGATGGTCTCTTCAGCCAGGTGACAGGAGATAGGACAAGGGGAAATGGCATGAAGCTGTGCCAGGGCAGGTTTAGATTGGATATTAGAAAAAAAAAAAATTACTGAAAGAGTTGTCAGGGCCTGAAACAGGCTGCCCAGGGAGGTGGTTGAGTCACCTTCCCTGGATGTGTTCAAAAAAAGGGTTGATGAGGTACTTAGGGATCTGGTTTATCTTAGGATGGGAATAGTTGGACTTGATGATCTTCAAAGGTCTTTTCCAACCTTGTGATTCTGTGATTCAACAATGAACAGCAATTAAATACTTATTGGGTACTAACTGGTTTGCATTAAACCCAAGAAGGAATCAAGCAGCTATTTAGGAATGCTAATTACAATTAAAATCTGTACCTTTTGATACATTTATAACAAAAGTAGAAATGACCATTTTCTCTCTAAACATACAGTTGCTCATTTAGAACAAATTATGATGTCCTCAACTCAGATCTACCATGTCTTCAAATTCTCTGTCTTCTTGTTGAGTCTACTGATGGAGCAACATGTTAATTTCTTTTTTCCCACCCTTTATACTATTCAGTGAAGTGAACAACTGAGAGAAACCACTTGATCCTCTGTGATTTGATGTCAGAACTCTATTCTTGGCCACTCATCTTTGCTCTCTTATCCTAGAACTTTGTTTCGTTTGTTTGTGGACAGAGTCTGAGATCCTTACAAGATACAAACTCATAAAAGTGCTAGAATGCTTACATTTTCTCAAGGATCCCTCGTGGCTATTGTAGTATTCCTCCATATTTATTCCTCACCATACATTTTTATTCTCCTCTGCATTCTGACCCCAGCCATTCACCGTTACGCCAGTTAAATTTACATGTCTTCATGTTTCAGTTTTTTTGTTTGTTTTTTTCTCCTTTGTGGATACATCAGAGTGGGCAGATGAACATAAATCAATTACATGGGGAACTTTACCCCTGCCTGATTGCTACACCAGTGCCTACAAGCTCACGAGAATGACAAACAAACAGCACTAGGAAATGATTTATCCTATCCTAAAATAGGCAATAGAAAATGCTTAAGTCACCTGAAACAAGCAGTACAAAATGTTAAGTCATGGGTCATGCCTTCCTCCATAGCAAGGATTACATCATCCATTTCTGATCCTTAGTTCAGAACTTCTCCCAAGATTGAGACACTTTTCCGCTGCTGCTATTGAAGCCACACTTTGAGAGAGGAAAGAGGACAAACTGGGCACAGTTTATAGGCTACAAAGTTGTGTAGCTGAGACATTACTTCATGTAGGTGGGAGGACACCTAGAAGACCTAGCCACATAAATTAACTGTGAGATCCTTTGAGCCTACAACATGGGAAAGACACCCACCTGCTGCACATAGTCAACATTGAGGTACTTATGGACATACTCAGAAGCCAACCTTTAATTGAGGGGTGGGTTTCGTTGAGATATCTACACCTGAGATTTCCAATTTATAATTACTTTTGAATCTGAACCAGCATAGGAATGAACATGTCTACACTCCTACTGCTTAGCAGGCCCCAGTCTGTATACATGTGATGATGAGAGGCAGAGGCTCCAAAATAGCCTCACTTGATCTTCAACAGATTGCAAATATTGCTTCAGTCCTGTTTCTTTTAGGAAACCTCTTGCATCTTGACAGTGACAACTTGAAGATGTTTGAAGTTTGCAGCTTACTCAGCTGATGTTTTTAACTTCATGTCTCTTCACTAAAGTTACTGCCAGATGTTAGTTCACCAACCTTCTTTTACCTCACATCTATCTCTTTCCTCATCTCACCATCCATTCCTTCTCCCTCTCTCTTCCTAGTTCTTTAGCAATTGTCACACTAGCCACAGGCTCCTTATGTAAATATATGTTCTCCTTGTGTTTCCCATCCTCTGCATCATGCCTACTCTGAATGCCCAATTGCTAACATTGTTAATGGACAATGGAGTAAATGAGAACGTAGAAGGCATAGTGATTTGGCAAGCCTTCAGGTGCAACACTCTGTTGTGGTTAAAATATTTCTCCATGGAAATGAAAAATTACAATAGTAGTTACACTACTGTATTGACTCAACACTTGAAATTTTACGTTTTTGATCCTTTTCTAATAACAGAGGAAAGCACATAAGAAATTCCTATGTGTTTTATTTCATGGCATTTTGAAAACTTTCACATTGCTTGATATTTTCTGTCCTGCAGGAGTTATGAGGTAGAATGCTGCATTAAGGATAAAATACCTTAATATGTTGTATGCAGTTTCTAAATAGAGCATGCTGAAGGTCACTCTTAACAGACAGTTGCTTACGATTCAAACAATAGACAGATTATGTCTGTTTATGTAAAGTCTCAGATAGGAAGAATCAAAACCACATCCTTTTTCTTCTGTTTTGAAAACAGATGAATTAGGAAGCCTTCACTGGCTGCTGATAGGCATAGAGCAAACTGTATAAAGATCATAGAAACATAGGTTAGCTTGCTTTCATTCTTAAAAAACTTCTTCTGATACAAATGCACCATGCTTAGGGCTGAATAGGCATGCTGTAGCATTCTCCTGGCTGTAGGATTCCAGATTCAAGTCGACAGCAGGAGAAGAAAATCACTTCTCCAATAGAGCATGCTTAAGTAGAGATTGTTTTTTTCTTCCTTGCTGCTGATAAGAATGAGTCAGGACGTCCTGTGTCTGCTGGAATGACAAGATTTGATCTCTCTGTTTCTCTGAATGAACACAGGACCGTGTTTAGTGTACTCATTTCTGACAATAAAACGCTTTTCTCTCAAACCGCTGAGAAGATCAAATGTTAGGTTAGTTTTACCTGAGGACTTGTATTGATCATTCCTTGGTGATATAAGCCAAATGAAATAATGAACATATATGTCCGAACACTAAAGGTAGTTGCTGGGGGGACACCTCTTGTCTACATGCTTTGACTTGTAGTTTCCAAGCATCTGCCACTGGCTGTCATAGAAGCCTCGAACCTGATCTAGTAAGCTATTATCATACATTTCTTAAGTTAGTGACAGCTGTGTTGGAGATTTTCAATGGGGCCAGGATTTCAACCCAAGATAGATTTTATTCCTTATCTATTAAGAAATGAGAAAAAGATATCTTGATATCTCTTATATCTTGATAACTCTTGAGAAGCAGAAGAAACTGCTTCTCAGGAGTTTTACATGCATGTCCACTGACCATTATTTTCTTTCCTGTGGTGGGTTTCATTCTTCTGGTCATTTCCACCTGTTTAGTGGGGCTGCTAAGATTTACAGCACCGTAAACAAAGGAAGAAACAAGACAGCTTTTTTAAAGGAAGATCCATGTTCTTCACATACCTTTGTGCTTAGATTTGCACACTAAAGAATTAAAGAAAGACTGCTCTTGGGTAACATTTTTCCTGTGTATGAGTGTTTCCAGAACTAATGTCTAAGAAGGAACACCCTCTACTTGCAAATGCAAGTATAAATGCATATATATGTATATGAATCAGGAGGGTTTTGCTGGGTTTGGTACCCTTTCTGATTTCCTCATTTGCTTTCAGAATTAAATCCTTGGGTTCACAAACATTAGCTTTGTATTCATGTTCCATCCATCTCTGAAATGATCTTTGTATTTCTGTATTAAACCTGATGATGCCGTTGGCAGCAGGGCTCATTGGGTAACAAAACACTGAGTACAGAGCTGTAAAATGTAGCTCCTATCATTCAATGTCATTCATTCATGCACATCCTCAAGGGAAAATGGTGGCCCAGGCATGCTGTGGCTTTGGTGTATGTGTGCTTCAGATATGCTTGGTTTTTGAATGGGGAAGTCAAAGCAGTCAAACTCATGAGCAGCAACAGTTTGCAAGTTAACACCTTTAAAGGACACAGCAGTTAATGAAGAGGAGAAATAGTAGGTTCAAAAGCTGAAGTGAGTGTGTTGCAGGGAAGCAGAACATGGCTGCAGTCAGGAAGAAATATGAAGCAATGGCTGGGGGATTTTGTTTGTATATAGGATGTCACAAAATGTGATCAAGACCTGTTCTAACCAGGCTCAAGCACCAAAGTAGAGTTCCCTCCCACCCCCATTTTTTTCTCCTGTTTTCTCACTATACACCAGAAGATTTTCTCCAGGTGCAGGTCCAAACCCATGAGCCATTTGCTTCCCTGGCCGTCAAAAGTCTCCATGAGCTACAAAGGTATGTATAAGAACAGGCTTGTCTTGATGCTGCTTATTAAGTATGCTCTTGAATCAGCAGAATAATCCATCACTGAGTTATCCGCAGTATGTGCTTAGGAAGTTCAGTAAGTCTACAGAGTGAGGTCAAAACTATGACCTCCCCTTAAATATCTTAGAATTACCTGTCTTTCCGGAGCTTGTCATTGTAGCAGCTTGTCTTGCGCTGTGTGGCAGAAATACCTGTTGGGTAATATCACTCAAGACACTCAAAGCTGAAGAAATGAAGTGCTATACAATGTATACAGATACTCTGTAGGAATTAAAGCAAATTCTTAGAAGACAAAGAAGTCTAAAAGTTTAGGTGACAAAGTGGAAAAGTGAGAAAAATGTTGACGTTTTGGCTGAAGAAAGACATAGCTCTGATAATAGTGAAATCTAAACACATATCAGTGATAGCTAAAATATATATTGCTGCAATTACAAAAATGTAACTTACAAGTATTTTCATAAGCTCAAGTTTTTTGGTAATTAATGATGATTCATCTACAATGTGTTGCAAAGTAATTAATAATTGTGTTGTTTAAACATAGCTATGGCTTAATTCCATATGCCATATATTAAGATGGACTTTACTGTCATCCTTACTGGTGTCAGATGAGCTACATCTGCTGAATTTTAATGGAAGAGATTCTTTGCTTTCTGCTCTAGAGCAATTTTGTATGCCTATGTAATGGGAGAGCAGCTAGTAATTCCACAACTGATGTTCCAGCACCGCTGGTTGGCGTCGGCGATTTGTGGTGTTGCAACAAAGAGGAGACATGATTGTTTTCTTCCAGTGTGTGCCACATATTAAACCAGAGCAAAGACAATTGAATTTCTAGGATATAGAAAATTATGTGGAAAAATTAGATGAGAAACAGCAAGTTGTTTTATAATCACCAGAAGAACGAGGGTCTTTAAAAGCTCTCTAGTGAGAAGAGCAATAATTGAAGTGGCTTTGAAACGTGTCAGTACATTTATGAAGGGGGACTGTGCGATGTGTTTGCTTGACAGCTCTGAACTCAGTGAACCAGAATCCCTCTCACAGCCTGGCTTGGTAGGTTTAACTGATAAACCTTTTGCACAGTTGGAAGCCAGAGGTTCGGGTAGGTATAAGACCACTTTCAGGAGGTGTCACACCTGCTCTGTCATTAAAAAAGTAATTTATAAGGAAAGTAGTCCCAGTAATACATGTTGGCAAAGGGGAGGTGAAATGAAAGGTTCCTATAATCCATCTTTAAGCTATAAAATATTGATAAGAATCAAACTATGAAGTACACTCAAGGAAGAATTAATCTGAAAGATGACTAAATGTCCTGTTTTCCATGGGTTTCTGTTCCACTGGAGATGTAATGGTACGGCTTCTCCAAATTTGCGCCTAGGACGTCTATTACTGAAAAAATCAGACTCTTAATCTGAGATTTTGATGACATGGGGAATTCATCTGTTAAAATGGCACCTGCATTTCTTATCTTGGGAAAAGTAAACTCTCTTTATCTTAGTCACTCTTTTATGGACACTGTTACAAGGAGTTGCTGTGTTTTCTCACAGCTTTGTGGCTTTGAACAAGTATCAAATCCTTGACAAATGTTTTCTTGTGTGTTTATCCTTATGTTCAGGATTGCTCAATAATGTATGCTAAATACAGTAACAGCAGTAAATAGCTGCTCCCTTTTATTGGCATGTTTAGCAAATCTTTCCACACTTGTTTCTCAAAGAGCTAGAGGTGAAAAAAGTTTGTTTTTCACTGATGGCAGCAGAAAATATAGGGATATGTATGCAGGACTCGTATTTGGATGTGCAAAACTGGAGGTTATTTGTAGTAGTTCCACAAATTTTTCCAGTTTTGGCTGCCAGTTTTTTTACTGCTTGGCTTTGTTCTGAAGTAGATAGAAAGGAAGATCCATTGACAACAAGTAGGACAGAAGACTAGAAATCATTGAATGAGTTGCAGATACCTGAATGAGATGTCTTCTGCATATGTTCCACAGTTTTGAGGGGAGGCCTAACAGCTTTATGACCCACTTATACCTTAATTCCAGAATCTTCTGGGAGTTCAAATGGCTTTTTCTGTAACATAAGTAGATGGAACAGAGGCAGAGAAGGTCTTACTTAAATTGTTTTCTGTGCAAGTGTTTTACACATTTGCAGTTTCTCTGTTAGCCTGAACCATTGGCCACTCTTTTGGCAGTCATCTAAAGAGTCCAGCCTGGAACAGTTTCTGGTGGGGAAAATTTTTGTTTGGCTTACAAGGACACAAAGGAAGGAAAATTAAAGGTACATGTGACAACAGGATGACAACAAAAGCCACCAGACTTCATGCATATACCTATTTAAACTATGCTTCTCCAGTGTTTTAATGAGCAATATGCAAATCCTCTATCAACACTTTCCACTAAATAATTGTGGAGTTACTGTGTCAGGCTTCATTTTAAAGACCATGCAATAAGTTCTTTGGAACTCAAATGGAGAAGTGGCAATTAGCTTCTGCTCTGTCATCACCTTTTCTGTGGTGAAAATAGATTGTCTTGATGAAAGATCAGACTGAAGAGGCTGTAGACTGAACTCCAATAATTAGACACTGGATGAGTGTGAATATTTGTTGCTATGGTCATCTGTTTTGCATAGAACCATTTAAACCACAAGAGTGGTTCTTCATTGAGAGAGCTACTCTCTCTGGAATATTTTTGCTGCTTCCATTGGGAAAGTGTCTGGTTAGTTACAGGCTGCAGCGGTTTCCCATTATGTCACCACGTTCCATGGAAATGAAGTGATCAGAAAAGATTTCACATTGAATTCCTTTAGAATTCATTCTAGGTAGAAGAAAAGTATCAATATCCTGGGTCCAGGAGTTTCTGAGGTAAGACTGAAGCCCTTCAAAATGCCAACACTGATGTATCTATTGGAATATTGCTGGGACAAGTCATGGCATTTCTTGTGCTCTGTGTTTACATAAATGGAAAAAAAACTTAGAAAGGAGTAACTTTATTTCTGGTCCTCATAGTCAAGTTTTCACTTTCTTCTACTTACATCTGATGATGAGCTGAGGACTGTTATAGAAACCAATCTAAGAAATGGTTTTCACAGTATTAATCATTAATCACATTTTCTTTCCGTCTTTCATATTTCTAGGCTTTTGGACCAGAATAAAAGTAAATAAACCCTTAAAAATGAGAAAAGGAAAAAGAGGAAGACTAATTAAAAGAACTAGCTCATTCTAAGGGCTCTGTCATAATAGTTTGTCACTACATATGTATGTTACATATTGATCATAAAATCTGAGTGACTTAATACAAGTCCCTATTTCTGGGTTTGTTTTCTATCAGCTGAGGACCTTGAAGCTTGCTGTAGCTAAGGATTTACCCTGTTCATTAATGAGCTCTGCACTGCTGCAAATTTAGGCTGTTCCTGAGGTGCTTTATCTATACTTAGGATGAACATCAATGATATGTTTCAGATGGAAGAGACAAATTCACTTTTAAACATCTTTAATTTGCTGTCATGAAGAAAAATCTTGGTGAAGAAGAATTTCTGGGATCACACCTCATGCTTGCCACATCCTGTCTACGTTCATGAAATGCCCCTACTGCTAGGTGTGGGCTAAAATGTCTGTTGGCAAACCCACATGTATGTATTTGTTGTTGAGTCACTGGGAAGAGTTTCACAATCATCTCTAGACGGAGGTCCCAGAAGCAGTTCCTGCTGTTGGAGAGTATGGTCTATGAGCCTCAATGAACACCATCTGGACTGATACATCCAAACATCTGCAGAACATGTTTGTGCTGAATGCATGTTGGTAGGTGTTGCTACCTGCCACAGGAAAAAGTATTCGCCTGGCTGTTACAAATTTTCTTTTCAATTTTCTCATGTTCTAGACAAGTTATTTACATTTTGGAAAAAAAAATCTTTCTGCTCTTAACTAACTTTTTTCTGGGAAAGAAAAAACCGGTAGTTTATTACACAGGGACTTCCTTACCTATTTAGAATCATAGAATCATTTAGGTTGCAAAGGACATATAAAATCATTGAGCCCAAATGTTAACCTAACACTTCAAGCCCACCACTAACCCATGTCCCTAAGCACCACATCTACATGTCTTAATACCTCCAGTGTTGATGACTCCACCACTTTCCATGGTAGTCTATTCCAGTGATTGACAGCGCTTTCAGTAAAGAATTTTTTCCTAATAATCACTCTAAACCTCCCATGGTCCATCTTGAAGCCATCTGCTCTTCTACTGCTTGCTACTTGAGAGAAGACACAGACTTCTACATCAGTACAGTGTCCTTTCTGCATCCTGCGATGGATATCACAGCATTAGCATGCCTCAGAGACTCATTTTACACCATTAGCCAACACTGAAATCTGTTTTACCCCCAACTCTGTTTTTAGCAATATCTAAGTTCTTGACATGTTGTATCCAAAAGTAGCTCAGGCTTGGCTCTTTGCGCCGCAGTAACTGTAGCACATTGATACAGTCCCTGGCCACACAACTTCCTTGTCGAATCACTTATAAAACACTGTTGTTAGTACAAAATAACATCTCCACGTGTTATTAACATTCATGGGTTCAATGTGGACCATTCATTTCTTTGTTATTGTAGGTCTTACACCAAAATAAACTAAATAGAATAGAATAGAATAAATGTCACAATGATCATCTAGTCCAACTCGCTGACCACTTCAGGGCTGACCAAAAGTTAGAGCACGTTATCAAGGACATTGTCCAAATGCTTTTTAAATGCTGTGAGGCTTGGGGCACTCCTCTCTGGGAAGGCTGTTCCAGAGTTTGCCCACACTCTTTGTGGTCAGTGTTTCCTAATGTTAAGTCTGAACCTCCCCCAGTGAGCTTTGAACCATCCCCACACATTCTATCACTGGATACCTGATAGGAACTTTCCTCCCCATTCCCCCTTCTCAGGAAGTGGTAGAGAGCCATGAGTTCACCTTTCAGTCTCCTTCTCACTGAACTAGACAAACCCTGAATTCTTAGCAGAACATGTCTTACATCCCTTTCACCAGCCTTGGTGTTTTTCTTGGACCCCCTCTAGTTATTGACATACTTCAAAAAGTCTTCCTTGTTGTCTGACAAACCTAGCCAATTTCAGCTTCAGTTGAGCTTTGTCTTTTCATGTCTTCTCCCTGCATATGTGAACCACAGCTCCATAATCTTCCTGAATGCTTCAGAGATCATACAATTTCTTATTGCTCATGAGCTCCATGAGGAGTTCCCTCTAGTTCAGCCAAGATGATCTTCTGTCCCTCTTGTCTGACTTACAACACAATGGCATTGCCTGTTCCTGTGCTTTTAACAGGTGGTTCTTAAAAGCTTTGTGGACTCCTATGCCCCCAAAAGCAGGCTTCAAGGAGATACTGCTAAATAGCTCCTTAAGCACCTGAAAGTTTGCTGCCTTGAAATCCAGGATAGAAGTGCTGTTCATTTTTTTCTCATTACACCAAAAGTTTTAAACTCAACCATTTCATGATCACTATGGCCAAGACAGCCACCTGCCACCACATCCCTCATGAATCCTTCTCTAGTCACAAATACCAAGTCTAGGGAGGTATCTTTCCTTGTTGGCTCACTGAGTACTTGTGATAAGAAATGATATTCAACAAATTTAAGGAATTTCCCAGTCTTGCTGATCACAGCAGTGTGGCATTTCTATAAAGTCTAGTCTTTGTGATTCAAAACCTTTTTGTTGGAGGTATGATTGTATGAGATTAAAAAAATATTTTTTCAAGATTTCAAATAATTTTTCAAGATCAAAATGTAAGTTTTGAGTTGCATAATAAACACATACACAATTTTTTCCTAATTGAAACCTCACAGTTTTTGTGTGCCGTGGCTTTTTCAACAGAAACATAAAGAGAAAGAGTTTAAAAGTAACATGGAGAAAAATGCTAAAGTAAGTGCAGAACTAAATCTTGGGATTTGAGGTTATCTGATGATTTCATAGCTCGGATGTGGAGCTGATGGATTCCAGAGTCTTTGTGAAAGCAGCTGGATAGGAAATCTCATTCAGTTTCATCACAGAAATAAATCAATAAAAGCATTATTTCTGGAACAGACATTATGCTTGTATTAACTTCCTTACTTCCACTGAGGACAGACTGGCAGGATCAGGCCTGTTTTCTGTGTAGACAAATAAGCACCCTTCTCTTCCAGTGCTGCACCTACTTTGCTACTGATTCATCTGAACTCTTTATAAACATTTTTGGATGGCCTTTTCTCATCTTTTTTTTCATTGTAGCTTTGGAATAAACAATTATTATGAGTGGAACAATGTTAATGCTGCTTTCTTCATACTTTTGAAAATGTATTTGGAATGGCAAGACTTCATTGCAATCAATGAATCTATCAAATGCCTTTGACAGAGAACTTTAAACATGCAGTACCAGAAAGTGAGCAGAAGCAGCTCTTTTCAGCCTTTTGGTGCTGTATGATGAGCAATAAGATAACAACCAACCCCTTCCCACCTCTTTCTGCTGTCTCTTCATCAGGAAAGCATGTAGTCCTTACACTTTCTCACTCCCAGTAGCCCTGCCTAACCAGCCTTTACTTCTCACCTCTGCAACTGATTTCAGACAATTTCACTTGGATTGTGAAGTTTACATAATACAGTCTGCGTGGATGCAGTTGGACATTCTCATACCTTGAAAAAAGTGGACTACTTAGTCCTGAAAAAAGAAATATTTGAAGATTTTGATTGAACTTTCTAAGTCCTCTAAAGACTCATAGGAAACTTCTTGATCTGAAAAATAAATAGAAACTGCAAGTAAGAAGCATCACTATATTTAGTATAATGGACTTTTACCGGGATTGGTATAAAAGGCACCAACTCAGCATTTATTTCTCTCAAAAGAGTAACACATTGTCAAGTTGATAAAATGGAAAATCAAGTTAAAAGCTTTGATGTTGCTTTTAATGTCAGTCTTTGTGGAAATGTCAGATGCACTCCATACCAACTTTGCGAAGTACTAACTAGAGCAGCATGAGTTTAGATCCATCTTTATTTATTACCTGTACCTAAGCCAGAAAATACACATATTCTGTATTCACCAGGTAAAACAAACTTTATAATTCCAATTTTACAATTGGAATAATTCCAATTCCAATAATTCCAAGATTTTACAGCTTTTTTGAATGTGGTTTCTTTAGAATGAATCAATGATTTTCCTCAGTGGTTTCAACAGCTGTAATAACATTGCATTCACTCTGCATCTGCATATCATTTGCTTAGTAAGTGGGCACTGATTTTAAGATAGATGCATCAGAATTTTCCAGAAACCTTCTTCCAAAAGTCATTAATTTTTTTTTCACTTTTTTTTTTGAGTAATTATCCTCTTTCTTTGGTTTTCAGTTACCATTTGTTTTTTCCCATTTCATTAGGTAAAGCAAAGAAAGCAAATTAAAATTATTTAGACAGGTCAGAAAAAATGCAATATGTTAGATAAGAGAAATAATCAAAATTGTTTAAAATGGGAGAGGTGTGAAAAGATTTCATTGCTTTTTCATTAATTCTCTTAGCATGTTAGTAATTTTAAGATATTTGAATTTTTTTGTTAATATTGTAAGTTTGTCAAATTGCATTTCTGGTCAGTGATTGAATGATACGTAATAATACTGGATACATTGATACAGATGTAGCTTAAGAGACAGTTAATTAAAATAGCTTTATTATAAGGAGAATTTGCATGTTTGGAGACTAGAAAGTCTTTGCATGTTTTGGATGTTAGGGATGTTTTGCTAGAGTAGCTACAAAATTCAACCATAAGAGAGGAACAGCCTTGAAGATAAAGAAAATGAAGATAGAGAAGTATAAAATAATGAGACCAACAACCAATTAAGAGACAGAGTATGTCTTGTTTTCTGATAAAAGGGGTTCCTAACTAGTTCATGAGTAATGAGTTTTTGAGCACAGGAATGTGTTTTTGAGACTATGGAGAAAACCATAAAGAGCAGGGGCTGAAGGGAAAGGTAAAAAGTTCACTGAGAGGAAGACGTCCAGCCTTCATCTCTGAAGACCATCAGAAGACCCCCTGAGTGTCACTGAGCATGCCCTGTCTGGGAGGAGTTAATGTAAATGACTTCCTGGAAATAATTTGCATAACCCTGCCTTTTCTTAGCAATTATAATGACTATGTATACTTAATCTGTATGAATATGAGAAATTTTGCTTGGAATGGAGCACGCATTAGGAGGAGCGATCCCCCATGCACCCAGCCCTGCAACACAGAATACCTGCTGCAGAGTCACCAAGGCTACAGAGTTTGCATTCCGGCTTTTCATAGAATCACAGAATCATAGAATGGTCTGGGTTGGAAGGGACACCAAGGATCATAGAACTCCAACCCCCCCGCCACAGGCAGGGACACCAACCTCCAGGCCTGGATCTACACAAGGCTGCCCAGGACCCCATCCAACCTGGCCTTGAACACCTCCAGGGACGGGGAATCCACTACTTCTCTGGGCAGCCTGTTCCAGCACCTCACCACTTTTTCTGTAAAAAACTTCCCCCTAATGTCTAATTCTAAACCTTCCCTCCTTTAGCTTTAGTCCATTCCCCCTTGTCCTGCCATTATCTGCTCTTTTAAAAAGTTAAATCCCCTCCTGGTACTGGTACCTTCAGGTACTGGAAGGCTGCAATGAGGTCCCCCTGCAGCCTTCTCTTCTCCAGGCTGAACAAGCCCAGTTCCCTCAGCCTCTCTTTGTAGGGCAGGTGCTCCAGCCCTCTAATCATCCTTGTGGCCCTCCTGTGAACCCTCTCCAACAGTTCCACATCCTTCTTGTATTGGGAGCCCCAGATCTGGACACAGTACTCCAGATGGGGCCTCACGAGGGCTCTTCGAGGCTTCAATAGGGCTAGAAAAATTTAAGGGTTGTTGATTCTATTTTAAAGGCAGGTTGGATTGGACTGGGTTCTGCACTGAGCATATTTCTCCCCAGTGTCTTCCTGGAGAGAGAACAGGCAATAGTAAGGTTGGAAAAGGTGCTTGTGGTAAGAAGGGGTCTACTACATGTATCTAACTCATTCTCTGCTGATTAAGGGCCCAGGAGTTAGGATATCTCTGTTATTTCTCTTTCTCTCATCCTCTAGCATGGGGTGGTGTTTACAGAAGATCTCTAGTAGAACAGTTTATTTCAGGGCTTTGTGCTTTGTATTATTTGGAAGAATGTAAGTTTTTTTGGATCTTCTAAACATGGATGCCTCTGAAACTGGAGGAGCCAAGATTTGGTGAACAGCACCTGTGCTTTGTATTTAGCCATGACATGAGAGTATCAGCAGCCCTAGGGAGGCAGAACAATCTTGGTTTTAACACTGCAGGTTTATCACTGTTCATTGGAGACACCTTCTAGATCATTGTTCAGAGATTAGAGTAAATCACAGGTACAGATCGAGTACAATAGGGATCTTGCTTGAAATAGTCACACAGAGGCATATGTGTTGTAGACATCTACATTTTGCAAGGCATATCCCACCTTTCCAACACTTTTAGTTCCTCCGCTTTTCCATAGTGAAAAATACAGCCTGTGTTCTCTGCTAGTAGTACAGCCCAAAAGGGTCAGACAGTAATGAATGCAAGTGTAACGTTCATCTCCCACAAAGAAGGCCATCACATCTTCATCCCTTGGGTAGTCCACTGTGTCAACATGCTGCACTTTTTTGTTAAACCCTAAGTCAGAGATGGTGAGAGAGGGGCTCTCTGTTTGAAGTCTTTGAGTTATACTGTAATGGGGAACTGAAAAAAGAAAGGTATGATGCAATTGCTGGTTTCCCAGAAGAGCAGTTGCAGATACACTTCTTAAATCTGAATTTGAAGGAGAAAAGATGCCACTGCTATGGTTCAGCACAAGAGAAAATGAAACTGCTACCTCATGCAACTGGTCCTGTATTTCCATAGGATCTTGTGCCACCGGGGCAGACCAGGTTGAGCACTGGTTGTCCTTTATCTTTAGATGATATCTAAAGCTCTGAAAGACCTTGAATCTGATTAAAGATATTTCATTTTTCCATGCAATTTTATATAAAATAGGTCAAATTCTAAACTGGTGCTGGAAAAGTTTCTGGTCTCTGTGTTGTGAAAGTTAAAATGAAATGATGGAATAGATACTTCCAGAATGTAAATGTGCCTGTAAAGGCTTATTAAACCTTATGGTGTACTAACCTTCACTTCAGTAGCATTTGCTTACCTTCAGTATGTGGTCTTCTCTGCAGGAACAACTTTTCTATACAGAGCTAGAACTTTTGTGCAAGATACGTAGTCCTAGCTCATACATAATTCTTCCTGTGACTCTTGAAGACGCTCTTACACTACTAGACATTGGCAAAGTGTGGGCGATACAGCTAAAAATGTAACTTAGGAGAAAGCAGTTTCCTGGTTTAATTTCCTGTTATGATTGTTAAAGATAACCTTAACTGTTAGATGTTTTGCCATCTGCCCCCAACTGATCCACTCAAAGAGGCTAAATGGACAATTAGTTTTAGAGTTTCCCACTCTCAGTGTTGGATCTGTACTCTAATGCCCCAAACTAATAGTCTAAATTATTGACAGTTGTATTTATCTTTCAAGAGTGGAGTAGGCTTGAGGTGGATTTTTTTTCCCTAAAAAATTTTATTCTTTTTTTCATTTTTTTTTCCTCAGAAACAAATGACCTTCGAAAAATAAACCAACCCCCTCCCAGCAGCATCAGCATTGAACATGAGCTGAGGAAAGGAAGAAATGGCCAGTGAGCCTCACAGTGTTGTAGATGTCTCTGCTTTGATGCAGAGCACAGGACATGAGTGACTTGCTTACCAGCTCAAACTTTGTGTTGCCTTCAAATCAAGAGATTCAAAAAAACCCTGTTAGAGTTGTATCACTGGGCCAGCAAGGAGGAGAACGTTAGTGTAGATTACACATGAGTCTTTGTCATACTTTTAGAAGTAGGCTTGTATGTCAAGTATGGATTCTTCTCTCCTGACTTTAGCTGTCTGCTTTAGAATGAAACAACTCATTCCCCAAAAATGCTTGTTTCTCTGTACTTGCACCAAGTGTTAACTTTCTTGTAATCAGTTGTATAATACAAATCTATGGTTAAATGAAAGGGATGTCACTACCCAATGTCCTCCCTAGTCTTCACCATCTGCTGCTAGAATGGTCTAGCCTGAGAGTCTTCATAACAGATAGCCTGGGGTAGCACAAATTTCTGGTCAAGAAAGCATCTTTGTCCGTGAATCTGAGCATGTGATACTAGTGGAATGTGTGTGAAAGATTAACGTTGCAGGGCTTTCATCTGGCAGGTAGAAAACAGATTTACCTTGTAGGGAATCTATTGAGAGGAGACCATGGAAAATCTGCCCTGAATTTACTGCAGCCAGGACTGCTGCCTTGGTCACAGTCAATCCATAGGTACCTCGATGAAGGCTCTGTGAGGTGTCAAGAAGAGCTGAAGAGAGTTACAGGGCTACAGACTGGCTGAGTGCAATTTTTCCATGTGCAGCTGCTACACACAGAGAGTACCTCTGCAACATGTTGGCTGGATCATCCTCAAAGTTATACAGATATATGTACATATGTATATAGGCTTATGCTTGAGTGTGTGTCTAAAAAGCTTCTGTGCAATTTGACTGGGCCAGAACTCTCAGTAAATCTTGTGACTGCTCATCCTACCACTAGGTCCATGTGTTTTGCATTTGTCTCCAAAGGATATCCTGCTTTATCATTTCTTCCCATTTTCACTGTGGTGCCATGCCTTTCTATAAGCCACTGTTATGTTGCCTGTTGTGAAACAGTTGCAGCAGCTGCAACTCTGATTTAAATCCTTGTCATCTAAACCGTCTTGTCACACTGCCAGGCATAATGCTAAATGGGAACTGACTACATGGGCATAAAATTAAAAGGAAGGCAACTAGGTGAGAAGGGCAGAAAGCACTTTGCCTCATGGGTCTCACTGGAAGCTCCTGTACTGGCATATGTGAGCCTGGCAATTGAGACGTGTGGGAAGGATGGGTATTCAGGCTGTGGCTGCTGTTGTGGCACCAAAAAACATTCCCAGGCACTAGATATCAATCCTGCATACTGCTGAATTGCTGGCATCACTCCTGTGTGGTTTCATTCCAGACCAACCCTCTGAACAGTTCTTAGGCTGCTTAGGACATGGCATGGGTCAGGGGCCATTCCCAATAACCAGTTTATATGTAGCCAACCTATCTTGGAGATGAAAAGACTGTAATACCTTGAGTGTGATGGTCTCCGTGTAAAAGGGTGGTCCCAATTGTATTTTCTTTCCTGCTACAGATGTAGCTTTAGGTTTTAGGCTCTATTTGAAATGTTGTCTTACAGGCTTCAGTCTAGTAGACTCATTGTATCAGTCCTATGATTTCTCTTTGATCTGATGATAGATTTTATATCTACAGCTCAAGATCAGTCTCCAGCACTGATTAATGCATTAGTCCGGCTACAGTCCTGTTACCTCTGGTCTGTCAGGCACTTCTGAAGGTGGTATCTCCTTTACAAGCCACAGAATCAGTGGCTGGGTGATAATAAATAAATAATTCTTAACGCCACAGATTTAGGAGATGACTCACTGGCCAGAAAGGATATGGCAACCAGTTTATGAAACCTGGGGCATTTTTTTTAGTGCCTATTAACTGAAAATCTCATAACTTACATTTTATTTTAGGAAGTTTTCCTTGTTTTCCAAGGGATTTTGCTGACAATCATTGTTTTTGTTGATTACTATCAGGAACAAGTCCAATGAAATCCTGCATGGTCGGCTGTGGTGAAGTGTGGAGTATGGAGGATTTCAGTGGACTGTTACTCAAGATGGTACAAATATGCTGACTGCTTTAAGTCTGGAAAGCCCAAGGGAAACAGTGTATGTCACAGCTCTAATCAAAATACTGATTGGTTGTTATCTGAAAGTACAACTCTTTGCAGGCCAGCAAAGAGAGAATTGCTGTCCTAGCTCAGCAGAAGTATTTGGGTTTTGGATATCTGCTGCAAACTTGGGTTGCAATGAATAAAAACAATCAACTTCTGCCCTCTTCTAAGTGATAATTTGATTAATGGTCTCAAAGAAAAGGCATGCATCCATCTTTACTCGCTTCAGCTGATGAAGTGTCTGCTCAGGA